>NC_048595.1:457245372-457545372 GCF_003668045.3 Cricetulus griseus
TATAAAAACCCTACTTCTAAAATAATTTTTTCTTAAGATGAATTTTCTAGTAAGTTTCTTCATCAACTAGTGTTTATCAGTTAACTGAAAAATAGATCTTACCTAAAGTTGATAATGATCTAAGAATGCCACAGAGCTATTTCCACCTATTACAGTGACATAATTATTCTTAGGTTGGCTGAACTAACAGATACATATTCAATACACTCAATTTATGAAAATTGTACACAGAGAACTGCCATTCATGAAAACAAATGGATTTTAAAACGTAATGTTTATTCAACATGTTATTAAATAAATAAAAGATCTCTAAACTTACAAAAGCATCAAACTAAGAAATCATAGTCACATGTTCTATGAGATGCTAATGGCTATTAGACTTGCACAGAATGTCTGGAGGAAGTATTTCTCAGACTGTCCTTCTTTTCTGTGTTACATACACTGTCTCTGTGTGTTAAGGTCATTCGGTATCTCGGGCTCAACTCTTTTGAGGTAGGAATTAAGCCCACCAGCAGACAATAACTTTTTAAAAAGGAATATTTGGTAGGTACTGAATTAACAGTCATTAATTGTCAGTTGTTTTGACCCTACATTCCTAGATTTGTCTAAAGGATCTATTTTTGCAGGAAGCTCTAAGTCCCCCTCATCATCATTTGATTTAGTCATGTCTCATGTCACATGTACATTTGTTCTCTAATGAAAATGTTTGGACCAATAGATGGGTCAGTTCTTGTTGATGATGCCAAATAAACATTTGAATATTTTTGCCAGTATTTGAGCCCACTTCAGTCACATGACACGTCATGAACCATTGTGAACTTCCTGCGTTTCAGGTGTGTGGTTACCGGCTGAGACTGCATTTTGATGGTTATTTGAGCTGCTATGATTTTTGGACCAATGCTGGTTCCCCGGACATTCACCCAGTGGGGTGGTGCGAAAAGACCAACCGCGAATTGCACATTCCGAAGGGTAAGCCGGGGAGCATTTATAAGAGGGAGGGAGGGGCACTTGTTATTTTGGGTTTATTTTAACACCATTTCATGAAACAAGGGAGCTGGGTGTGAATTGATTTTCCAAATGAAAGTTTGATCTCTGAAGAGAATAAGACCATGACAGTGCAAAAAAAAAAGCCCGTATGTCTTTCTAAATCAAATACTCTGACTAGGAATTTGTGGTAAAAGAAAATATAATTGTTTGAGAGCGACTAATTGTATATCAAGTCTACTAATCCTCATAACAAGAGATTGATGTTCAAAATCATGTTTGAAATGAAATATCACACTGGGAAGAACCTTGATTTACTCTAATTTGGAAATAATGGAAGGAATGAGACTATAAAATGCCACAGTCAGTTTTGTTCTGATGGGAAACGAAGTTTTGTGCTTTTCTTCTGTTTCCTGTGAGACTCGTGGGGCAGGCAGTGAAGGCCAGTCCTTTATTACCATGAGGTGCCATGGTCCGGGTTCTTGGTCCTGCATAGTTCCTGCTTGGGAGTTAGGTTGCTGAGAAACTGCTACATGTTTTGGACTTAGTGTGCAGTCCCCCTCTTCTCAGGACTCAGCTCGGGTCCACTTGCCATATGCCTGCACCTGAGGCCGTCCTTTGAGTGGCGAGAGCTGGCAACCGTCAGTGGGCTCATTCATGCAATAGGCATTATGGAGCCTTTAGTGTGTACTGGTACTTGGTACTGAACAGCAGAAGATATCAAGCTTTGGGCTCTATGGGGCTGTCCTTCAGAGGAGAGGACTGAGTACGGCCCCAGGGCACTCCTTCCATTGATGTTGTAGCCCTCTCTGAAGCCACAGGACCCAAGAGACTTTGGTAAAATGAGAAAACATCTTGGCCCCCAGGCAAGAACAGAAGCCTGAGTTGATGTCCCCAGAGTGGGCGGGGTATTTGGCCAGGGTGCCACCTCAGGGAGACTAGTGGAGAATCATGGTGGAAAAGAAAGTAAAGCTTAATGTGTCAATGTAGTCTTGAACTCTGCAAAGAATTTGGTGTGTGGATTCAGGAAGAAAATACTGACCCTGTGTAATGGGGGGCACTTCAGCTGTCAACGCAGAAATCACATCTCTCACCTTAAAGGGAAAGAGAGATAGTTTATTCTGGTGCCATTTTTAGTGACCGTGGCCGAGGAACACATATCCAGGTTACCCCAATGCCCTGTTTCTGTGTGGAAGCAATTTCATGATGTTTTAATACTTTTATAGAACAAAAAAAGACATAAGTAAGGCATGTTTACCATTGTATTGGTGGGTAAATCAGAGAGGCAGGTGCAGCAAGATGGGGGAAGTTCTCCAATGGGCCCAAGGTCATATCTGGTAGCATTTTTAGCTTTGGGGTTGGTGGAAGCTAGTGATCTGCTAAGTTAATAAATTCCAAAAGGATTTTACCTGTTAGTTGCACCGTTTTTGTTCTGATGCAGAGGTGGGCAAGGAATGGCTGTTACAGGTTGTTAGAACTACCCCAAGATAAGTTAACTAGCCTCTCAACCTGCAGCCCTCCAACCTTGCCTCAGTACCAAAATTCCAAGGAGGCAGTCTGTGTCCCTGCATATATTATGGAAACTACACTCAACAGCCTTGAACTTAAGACATTTAAACAACATAAAGACAACTTAGAGATTTTAATACAAATCACTTGTGATGAGTTGAGGAGTTACTGAATTTAAAGCAGAAGATTAAAACTAGGAATTGTAATATATTTAAAATATATGCGATGATGTCTTGTGGGTATTTTGAATAGTGTGTACTTTTCTAGGTTATAGAAAAGATAAGATTGTTTGGATGGATTACTTGAAGGCCTGTAGATTGCAAAATGCTCCTAAGAAATTATTCAGAAACAGAAGTCCTGTGAGTATCTTCTCCTTCCTGTAAATCCCATTCTTCCCTGAGTTTAAGTTGCTTAAAATTTGCTTTATATGCTGTTATATTTTAATCCTAATAAATTGAAAAATGTCTTAATTGCATTTACCCTTCCTAACTTAATTTATCACAGTCTCCCCTGGGCATATAGATTTTTATTTTGTTTTGCTTTTTTCTCCTTTAGCATTGCAATTAAACACAGAACACTTAATTTAAATCAAGTGTGCTAAAACTTATTTTAAAATATCTTTTATGGATTTTTTGCTTGCAAGACGTTAGTGTCTTAAGCTTACTTTTGGCGTGTAGACACTCCAGACAAACTCTGTCACTTGTGTAGCACAGTTGCATGGTGAAAACCAAAGAATTTCCGCAGATTCAGGGATGCTGCACTGGATTTGTCTAGAGTAGACTCCTGCTCCTGCTCCCACATCCCAAGCAACTCAGTGAACCTTCTTCAGTGGAGAATGCACATTAAATGCTCAGCCATTTGACAGAGCAGAAGCTGGGACTGGGCTCTGCCCCCTAGGGACCCTCTCCCTGCTCTGCCTGGTGTCCCAGCTGGGCCCTACCCATTGAGGGTCATGTACCTAGTGCACTTCTTACTAAGATAAGTTTCACTTTCCCCATCTTGATATTAATATTATATGCCCCTCATAGATTTGTATGTCAACGAAATGGACTTTACTGATAGGAGATTGCCTTAAAAATAGAATCCACTAGAAGATAAAAGAGATAGACAAAAGAATCCTTCTTCCAGTCCCCAGTATGTATGTATCTTAAAGCTCCAAGGCTGGCTAATTATCACTATTTCATATAAAAGATAGGGTTATATTAGCCATAATCTGTATTTTCTGCCAGGAATACGTAGGCATTAAAATCATTTGTATCTATAATTTTAACAACACAATACATTCTTTAAGCTTTGAGGAAAGTACTAGTTTTGAATCCCATTATCAAATTAAACATTTGTGTGTGTGTGTGTGTGTGTGTGTGTGTGTGTGAGAGAGAGAGAGAGAGAGAGAGAGAGAGAGAGAGAGAGAGACAGAGACAGAGACAGAGAGAGAGGAGAGAGAGAGCGCTAGAGAACAAACCTTCATCACTTTTCAAATGGTGGTATTTGGAAATGTCATTAGCCTATGGGGAGTAGATGACACATTTGTCATTTGATGTAACTGTGTTCAGTAAACACTGAATCTTAGAATCCATTTCACATCTAAGAACGGAACAGGAAAAAATGAAGATGATAAGGAAAGACTATCTCCTTATATAAATAAAGTTGAAACCAGTGGGAAGCTGGTGTCCTTGTTACAAATGGAGGAGCCTTTGCCTGCTCCCTTCCTGAGTCAGGTGAGCAAGTGTTGCTATCGTGTAGACCTTGCTAGTTATTAAATGCCATAGAACTTCCCATGGTGGTTCAGTCCCATTGGCTGACTGTGTGGTTCTGTGTCTTTCCCCTGTTAGAATGGGCCAGTGCCAAAGGAGTTCCAGGTCGGGATGAAGCTAGAGGCTGTGGACAGAAGGAACCCTTGCTTGGTGTGTGTGGCCACCATCGCGGACATTGTGGAAGACCGCATACGAGTGCATTTTGACAACTGGGATGAAGGCCTTGATTACTGGTGAGACATCTGTATGCATGAGCTTTGCCTGCATCCATATTTAGTTCTCAGAATTAATCTTTCCAGTGCTGTGACTGTTTTTATGGTTACTCACATCAGGAATTCATCAGTTGACTTTTCGCCACCTCTCTTCCACATGGATTCCCGAGTTAAAGAGCACCTCCTCTGCTCCCTGTTTTCCCCACCCTATGTGTAGTTACTCAGTGATGTCCCTCCTGAAGCAACGGAAACAGCTCAGGGCTTGCAATTGCTCTTATATTTTATCTCATTTGTATATTTTATTTGTATATTTATATTTTATCTCATTTGGAATTATATTTGAGAAGAGGAACTTATGAAGATGCAGGGTTGATTTTTTTTTGTGTGTGTGGAGGTGTAGGATCTGAAAATTATTGAACTTAACCTTGCACACAAAAGATCTAAGGAGAATGGGAGTGAGTGATTTGAAAGCCTGTGGGAGTAGAGGGCATTGTGCTGCGGGGCCATTAAAGTGACTTTGCACAAGTTGGAAGGGCTTACTGGGCAAAAACCTGAAATATGTAATAAGTAGTGGCAAAAATAAGTTTTTTGTCATATTTCTTGTGTGTGTCCTGAAGAGCTGACAAATCCCTGCCTAAGCTGTGCTCTGCAAGTACCCGATGAAGGTCTGGTTTTCTCTGTTGAACCAAGGAGCAGGACATAGAGTAGTTGTTGCCTGTGTCTTAGACATAATATTGAAGGTCCTTGGAAAAGTAAAAGGAAGAAGGACGTAGCTATCTTGGATGTGGCTGATTTGATGGTCTTGTTCACATCTGGAATTTCCTACAAATAGTTGACCTTGTAAGCAGTAAGAATGGATGGAAGACTGGTTAAGACATTGACCCAAGGATCACCTGCAGTTGCTTTGTGTTAGCCCCACCCCGGTTTATTCTGTAGTTTGAAATTAAAGGAAGTTGTGAAAGTAAGAAGTTTTGTCTCCCACTGTAAAGTGATGTGCTTGAAGTTGTTTCTAGCTTTTGGTAACTATGAAGTGCTGTTCCCCGTGGGACCTCTATGTCCAGTGTGGCCATCACTCTTTGAGGTGGCTCAGTGGGAGCTGCAGTGGTTGTTATGCTGTGTGCTGAACATTCAGGCCAGAATAAGGGGAAGCTGTAATGGCCCGGCTCGCTTCTGTGGTCCTCCATCTGCCAGTTATACCCCACACTCAAAGGTTTTGCTAACCTTTAAAATTAGTCATGTAGGTGAGCACCAAGTACTAAGTGTGTAGGGGACATTTCACCAAATTCTTCCCTTGACACCGAGTACTGTGAGTGTAAGCACAGAATCCTGTTTTTGCAGGTGTGATGTCGACAGTCCTCATGTCCAGCCGGTTGGTTGGTGTCAGGAGAATGGAAGAACTCTGGTAGCACCCCAAGGTGAGTGGTGTTCTTTGAAGTCATCTTTGTGTGAGTAGACATTCCCTGTTTTCCATTATGGTAACAATATTTCATTGCATGGTGAGGGGATAAAAATACTTGGAAATGCCATCGGTCACTGAGAGTGTCTAAAGCCTGCATGGGCTGTGTTTAGAGTGTATTGGGCAGTATTAAAAAGCTTAAACAATTTTTTAGCTCACTCAGCGACCACCTCTGCTGAGGAAGGGTATTTGAATTAGCTTTTTCCAGGTATATATCTTATAACTGGATTTGTTAATCAAATCATAAGGTTATTAAATGTCTTTTACTTTGGAGCTATATGTAAAAGTATTAAAATTTGGAAAGTAAGGCTTAATATGTGCCCTGATGTGCCAGACACCTTTCAACGAGCCAGCCTCATGGCTCACCCAGAGATATAAATGAGCTCTCTTCCCAGGTACTGTCTTAAATTGCAGAAATAATGGGAAATATTTAGAGACTTCCTATATAACATCTCTCTGTTTTCAGATTTAACATTGAGTATTTATGGTAGCAGGTAGCATTGTGGTAGAGGGCTTATCTGGCATGCTGAAGATTGTGGGTTCAATCCCCAGTATTAGGCCAGAGTGGAAAAATAAGGAACTGACTAGACAGAATTAACTTTTAGCATCTGTAATACAAACAATGATGGAGAAATCTGTTTTCTTTCAACACACAACATAGAAGAATAAATGTAGAAATCAGGGTATAGCATCGACAGTGTAGCAGCTGTTTGGTTTTTAGCATAAATCATTATGGGCTTTTATAGATTTTTAAGTCCTAAACAAACATGGAGGAGGAGTAGATTGGGGAGTTGGAACAGAGGAGGGCTTTGGGGTGAGAGAATAGGAGAGGAGGAAGGGGAAACTGGCTGGGCTGTAAATCAAACAAATGAACAAATAAATAAGTAGATAGATAAGAGAATAAAATTTTAATAAAAATAGATTTATTAAAAACAAAATTCAAAGCATTTTTAATATTATTGTACAAAGTAAAGGATGTTTCATGGACATTTCCAAATGTGCATATAGTATATTTATGTCACACCCATCCCATTATTTTGTCTTCTTTTTAATTGAAAATATATTTTTTCTGCAATATATTCTGATTATGGTTTCCCTTCCCCCAGCTACTCCCAGATGTTCTCCACATATCCCCACCTACCCAAATCTCCACGCTTCTGTTTTCTTTCTTATTAGAATACAAATATAATTATAAAAATACTAAAACAAAAAGCCAGAATAAGGAAAAGCAAGACAATAAGCAGAAAAAAGCCAAAAAGACTCTAGTCCTCATCCTGGGTCACTTGGCTCAGCCTTAATGCATGGGGAGGTGCTTAATATGACTACAACTTTATATGTCATGTTTATTGATAATGATGGGAGACCTTACCTTTCCTGAACAGAAACTATGAATGCTATCCAGTAGAGGTGGGGCTTCCAGTTCAGTAATAGTTAGATCCAGCCATCCCATTGTTGAACATATACAAAAAGGACTCTCCATCTCACTTCAGAGATACTTCCTCATCCATATTTATTGCTTCTCTATTCATAATAGTCAGAAACTGGACATATGCAGGTTGCCCATCAACTGGCAAGCAGATAATGAAAATGTGGTACATTTACACTATGGAATATTATTCAGTTACTAAGAAAAACAGTTGTGAAGTTTTCGTGTAGATGTATCTAGCTATAAACAATTACCCTGCATGAATTAACCCAGACCAAGAAAGACACACATTGAGTATTTTCTCTTATATGTGGGTGTTAACTTTTGAATGTCAGAGATGTGAGTTCCATTTGGAACCAAGGTTGCACTGCATAGCTAGTAAAGGGCTTGCGAGAGAAATTTCCATGGAAGTAGAAATATAATACAGTGTAATATGGGTATAAAAGGAAAGCAGAAGAGGGGGTTAAAAGGAATAAGATGTTGATAGAGGTTCTTCCCTGCCTGGTCCCATAGCCGTCTAGCCCCAAATAAACACACAGAGAAATATATTAACTATAAAACTGTTGGCCGGTGTCTAGGGCTTCTTATCCATCTTAATTATTAACCCATAACTACTAATCTATGTATTGACTGTTACTCCTTTGCTGGCCTACTTGGTGACTGTCTCCAGATCTTCCTCTGACTACTTTTCCCAGAATTCTCCTCTTCTCCTCATTTTGTCTATCTTTCTGTGTCTTTGGCCAAACAATGTTTTATTCATCAACCAGTAAGAGAAACATATATACAGAAGGATGTCTCCCATCAATAAGGGGTGGAAAGGCAGGGTAGATGAGGGAATATGGGGAGGGATAACTAACACCAAAGGCCTTTTGCAAAACCCACTAATGTAGAATCTTCCTAATATAATACATATATTACAGCAATTTAAATAGAATCATAATATAATTGGGGGAGACAGCACTCCAACCAGACACCATAAGGTACCAAATAAAATCCCATTGCCTGGAATAGATGATATCTTTTTGAGTTGTTGACCAAAGGTGTGCCAGAGGCCACCCTACACACTGTAGCTATAGGCAGTGCTGCTGCCAACTATGCCCCACACCTTGGTGGAAAGAGACTATTTCAGAAGACACCACAGACTTGACAGATAATCTAGTTTGTCTCTTTAATTCATTGGTTTTATTGTTGTTTTGGTGTAAAAGAATTTTAGTTGCCAATTCTTGCTTTTGTTTCTGGAACTCGTGGGGCCCTATTAAAAATGTCACTGAACTTATTCACTGATGGTGGGAGTGGAAGCTAGGATGGCCACTATGGAAATCAGTGTGGAGGTTTCTCCAAGGGATATATAAATAGACCTATATGGTCCACCATACTCCCCAGAGGACTCTACCTTAAGGATACTACTCTATTCACAATAGCCAGGAATGGAAACAAACTAGGTGTCCACCAGCAGATGAATGGATCATGAAAACGTGGTCATGTGCATAATGAAATATTATTCCTCAGTAAAGAAAAATGAAATCACAGGTAGACGAAGCTTGAAATAATCATTCTAAATGGGGTGACCCAGAACCTTAAAGACAAGTGCTTCCTGGTGTTTTCTTTCAGATGAGCATGCTAGCTTTGAACCTTTAGATGTGTGTTTAAATTGGAGTACCTATTGAGTCTGAAAACTAAGTAAAGGGCCATGAGTGGGATTTCATGGAAAAGGAGATTGAGTTTAGGGGGTGTAAGAGTAAAAAGGGAATAATGGAATAGTAAGGCTTAAGAGGAGTGGAAGATGGGGACACAGGGTAGGGGGGAGTGCAGGCAAGGGTAACTTGCACTAAAGTCCTTTGAAAATGCCTGATGGAAGCCTACTGCTATAGAAGCTTTCTGATATAAGAATTGCCTTCCTAGGATCATATATTTGAGTGCATGGTCTCTAGGGAGTAGCACTAATTGAAAGGATTAGAAGGACCAGGAGGTGTGGACTTGTTGGAGGAAATGTGTCACTGGGGATGAGATTTGAGGTTTCAAAAGCCCATACCTACCCGAGACTTTCTCCACCTGTGGATCATGATATAGCTCTCTGCTATTTCAGTAAAACCTGTCTACATGCCACAATGCTCTCCTCCATGATGACAATGGACCAAACATATGAAACTGTAAGCCAAGACCAATTACAGGCTTTCTTTTGTAAGAGTTGCCTTGGTTATGATGTCTCTCCACAGAATGAGAAAAAATGACTAAACACCCACACATACACACACACTAGGGGATATAAATTGAGTTTACCTATGAAGAGGTTATGCCTCTCCTAGACACCACAGGGAGACGAAATTAAAGCCCACTGGCAGATATAGGCTACTTTTCAAGTTGTTGATCAGTGGGGGTTACCTAGATTTCCCCCAATGTTGCATGTTAGTGTCATTGTTTTTCTTTGCCCACAGAACTTGATATTATGTCCTAGGACAAGAGAAATCATAAGTCCCATCCCACATGGAGGGATACTCCCTGAGACTAGACACAAGGGATTGGCCTAGGCCCTATCCCAAAGAATAAGACAGACTTTGAAGACCCCCTATGGAAGGCCTCACCCTCCCTTGGGAGCAGAAAGGGTATGGGATAGGTAGGGCGTTAGTTGTGGGGGGGGCAGGGGAGGAGGGGAAGAAAAGGGATCTGTGATTGACATGTAAAATAATTTTCTTTCTAATTAAAATAAGAAGAAAGAAAGAGAGAGAGAAAGAAAGAAGAGAGGGAGGGGGAAGAAAGGAAGGGAAAGATTAATTAAATTTAGCTACTTACAAACCTGCATGGTCTTATACATAAAGTATAATAAAGGCATAAAATAGTTGGTAAAAGAGAGAGAGAGAAATCATAAGCCACTATCATCCCAGAAGCAAAATCAGCCAGTGTCATCCAGGAAGCTTCATTCTAGTGTTGGTTGGTGCCATGTGTACCCCCATGGAAGAGAAGTTATCAGTAGTCTTACCCTGATGGGGAATGTCCTTCTGTATATGTTTATCTTATTGGTTGTTGAATAAAGTACTGTTGCCCAATGAAAAAGCAGGTTAGGCGGGACTAGGGGGCAATGAGGATTCTGGGAAATGTAGGAAAAGGAAGTCTTGTGATACAGGCAGGAAGTGACAGAGCAAGCAGACTCATATATATGCAAGGGCAAGAAGGATGTCATTCCTTTTTCTCTTCCTCCTCCTCTCTGCTCTGGAGCTGCCATGTGATTCTGGGAAGAGAAGACACCTGCAGCTGGCATCCGATAAGTCTTATGATTATGGTTAATAATTAAGACTGAGCTAGCATATAAGAAATCCTGGTCAGCCGGGCATTGGTGGCGCACACCTTTAATCCCAGTACTCGGGAGGCAGGGACAGGTAGAGCTCTGTGAATTCGAGACCAGCCTGGTCTATTAGAGCTAGTTCCAGGACAGCCTCCAAAGCCACAGAGAAACCCTGTCTCAAAAAACAAAACAAACAAACAAAAAAAAAAAAACACTCACTCTGGAGACCAGGCTGGCCTAGAACTCATAGAAATCTGCCTGCCTCTGTTGACGAATGTTTGGTTGGTGATGTTTGACCCTTTGATTCACTATAATGTTGTGGAAGCATTTGTGTTTAGCTTTCTGTTTGTATATGTATCTTCATTCTCATGATCATATTTATATACCTAGGAGGGGTATTGTTGGGTCACACATGGTAATTCCATCTTTAATATTTGAGAGACTTTTCTAGAGTTTCTGTGCTGTTTTGCATTCCTGAAAGAGATGGGAATCTTTTTCTCCCACAATTTTGCTACCCTTTTCTATGTTCTGGTTTTTGGTTAAAATTATCTCATGCTGAGAGAAGGGTAAGATGTGAGCCAGAGGGGGGAAGTTGTCTCTCAGAAAGAGATTTCACACAGTTTCAACAGCTTGTCAGAACACTTTACAGAAAGGCTGAAGCCCAGAGAGTGATGGGTCACTGGTGAGTGGGACTCCAGGCTGACTGCTCAGGTGTGCATATCTTTGGCTCAATTTTGATCTCACTTCTGGATCCCAGAGATGGACTTGGGGGTGGGGGTGTCACTGGATCTCTGTCTCTTTTTCCAATGTGGTCACATTGAATAAGGCTCCATTTGCTTCCATTTCTAAAACATTATCTCGCTGGCTCTGAAGTAGAATTTCATGTGGCTTGGGTTTGCACTGTTTATCTGTTAGGCCCCCTGGACAGCTTCTCAGATGCTCACCTGCCATCTGTGTATTTCCTTAGGAGAAATGTCTATGCAAATCCTTCATGCACGTGAAACTGCCTTGTGTTTTTATTATTTCATATTCAAATATTTTGCCATTGTTACCTAAAAGTTAGTGGATTCTGAGCAGGTGATTATGTAGGCGTTAGACAGGGGGTTCACACACGTTATTTCACATTTAATGCTTTGTTTTCACATTCTTCTTTTAAGTATTTGTTTCTATTGAAGTGTGTATTTGTGTGTCTTTGTGAGTATAAACCATGTGGCTTGCAGATGCCTTCAGAGTCCAGAAGAGAGTGTCTGATTTCTTGGAACTGGAGTTACAGGCACTGAGGAGCCACCTGGGTGCTGGCAAGCAAACTTGTGTTTGGCTTCTAGGAGAGCACAAAGTGCTCTTAATGGCTGAGGCATTTTACCAACCCATATTTTCACATTCTTCACATTGCCCTTTGCATTAATTTTGTGTTTCTATAATGGGATGTTTGAGGGAGATAATTTTATAAAGAAAACAAAAGTCTGTGCAGACTGTTGGAGCCTTAATGGTATGGAATCTGGGTCAGTTTACTTCTGTTTAGGGTTGTGTCATGCTGTGTCAGGTGATGGATGGCAGATGACAGTGGTTGGGAGGGAAGTAGAAACAACAAGTGGCCACATCCTGAACAAGGGTAGAGAGAGGAAAGGGGAGGACATCAGGTCTTATCCCTTTAAAACAGCCCTCGAGTATGGATGCGGCTGGTCCCTGGAGAGCATCTCATGACCCCAGTGGCTTACAAATCTTCCACTAAGCCTTGCATCACAGAGACCTGACCACTTTTTACTCTGCCACTCTGAAAACAATCCTTAGAGGACTGGGACCGCTCTCAGAACCCAACATCCTCCAATATATAATATTTACATTATCTAGGGGTTTTTTGTGCCTCTTAGTTTTAGTGTCAAGTCTGAGAATTTATTGTTAGATTTCAGAACAAACTATTAACTGTGGGTTTTACATTTCTTGCTCTTACATTTAAGTCATTGATTTGTGTTTAATGAGTTGTAGCATATGACACAAGACAGGGGTTCCATTAATTCTTTTGAATATCTTATCCGGTTTCTAAACACCATTTCTGAAGAGACTTTTTATTTCTTTCTCCTTTGAATAGCCTATGCAATGTATTTGAGACTAAATTTACCATAGAAGATTGGGTTCACTTCTGGAGTCACAGTTTCTGTGGCATTAAACAACTGAAAATACAATATTCCAGTACAAAAAAACCAATGCAAAAGAAACATAAACAATATTTTTATCCATTTGCCAGCACCACTTTGTAATCCATTTTGCAACTAGCAATTGTAAATTCTTCAAATTTACTCCTCATTTTGAAGACTGTTTTGTTTATTGGGACCCTTTAGCACTCATATGAGCTTGAGGATTGGCTTTTTCATGAGAAATAACTTATCATTTTGATAGGGTTGAATTAAATCTGTAGGTTGCCTTGGAAAATACTGTGTTTAGTGCTGAGTTTTCTGATCCATAAAGATGAGATGTTTTCAATTCATTTAGGCTTTATTTTTTTCTGTAATGCTTTCTAGTTTGTAGATTTACTTTTTTAAAGTTTGTAGGTATTATTATAGACGGAATTGTTTCCTTAACTTACTTTGGTAACATTGCTATCAAGTTGAAACATGCATATTCTGTGTGTTCATGCTCTATCTTGCAAATTTACTGAATTCGTTTACTCTAGCCATGTGTAGTTTGTGTCTCTGAACATTTCCATGGGGTTTCCAGACATGCCTGATGGGGAAATACTTCTGTGTATGTTTATCTTATTGATTGTTAAATAAAATACTGTTTGGCCAATGAAATGGCAAGTTAGGCAGGACTAGGAGTCAAAGAGGATTCTGGGAAATATAGTAGAGAAGTACTAAACCAGACAGAAAGTGACATAGCAAAAATACTCATATTTAAGCGAAGGAAAAAAAGGAAGGGCCCTCTTTTCCCCTCTGCTCCTACTCCAACAGCAAGATGTGATCCACTGACAAGGAGGGACGCCAATAAGGGGTCCGATAAGATAAGTCTTATAAACTATATAGATTTATGATATTTAAGACTGAGCTAACAGATGAAAAGTCCTAGTCATTGGCCAAGCAGCTTTAAACCTAATACAAGACTCTATGTATTTATTTGGGCCCTAACTCAGGCAGGCGACTGGCATAAAGCTCACACGTGGCGGTGGAGCTCAGGCAGCTTTTGGTTGAAAGATTTATCGTAACACATGCCATTGTATCACCTGTCATAGGAGGTGCTTTTACACCTTCATTTGCAGTTCCACTGAGTTTTGCTGATCTTTCTTGCCTGGTTCTTCTTCCTGTGTCTGCACTCTAATGCTCGAGAGGTTTGTTCCTTATGAAGAAAAATCACACATCTTCCATTTGGTCTGATGCTAGCTTTTAAGTCTAAGTACTTGCTCTTCTTGAGCTAAGGGGGAGTCCTTTCCTCCTAGTCTTTCTCACTAATAACATCCTGGACACTCACCTCCCTGTCACCACAGTGTACCGCCCCTTCCCACAGCCCCGCCCCATGCTGACTTTATCCAGTGTTTTTTTCTGCATCTGTGGAGACAGTTTTATTGTTTATCTCCTTTGTCCTTTCCTGTAATAATTCCTTTGATTGATTTTCCTATGATGAACCACAATTGTATTCTTTGGGTGGGGAAGAATCTAGCTGATTATTTTATTCCATTCTCTTAATGTGTTACTGGATTCAGTTCGCTAACAGTTTGTTGAAACATTTTGTGCAGATCCATATGGTCTGTTGTTTTCTTGTCCTATCTCTGGAGACTGTTCTTTTTTTATCATGTGAAAAATGAAATTTTTACTGATTTTATTTTTTGATTGTTTATTGTTGTATTAAAATACAGTTTGTTTCTTCATATTCATCTTCTACACTTGATCTTAGCCAAAAGGTGGAGAAGCGATCTTCATATTGATCTTATACCCTACAGATTTCCTAAGTTAGTCTATTGCTTTCCTAGGACATTCCTTAGGATTTTCTGTCTGCAAAATCACACCATATGCAGGTGGAGATACTTCTATTTGTTCCCATGTGTTCTGGGTGACCTTTGTTTCTTGTCCAGTTTAGCTCTGGTGGCACAGCACAGGAGAAAACTGGTAAAGTCGCCCAGGTTCTTTCCTCCCAATTTTAGGAAATATATTTCAATCTTTCACAATTAAATATGATTAGACACTGTGGGTTTGATCAGATGAAAGAACTTCCTTTTGTTTTTAGTTTAAATACTTAAAAAGATGGTGTTTTATTTTATTAATTTGATATTATTATATTGACTGATTCTCATGTTATACCAGTCTTGTATTCCTGGGACAAATCTTATTATACTAGAAGTAATACTGTGTGTGAATTATTTTAACATAGTATCTTATTAATTATTTTAGCAATCTACACGTTCTTATGATGCATATTGACCGTATTACCCTCAATCCTTCCTCTAACACCTCTTAGAACTGCCCTCCATCTGCCACCCCTCCCAATTTTGGGGGCTTTTCTCAGGCCCCCCTCTCTTTGTTTTGATCGTTCACTGAAGCTAATTGTACTTTCCTTGTCCACATGTGGGTTTGGCCCTCCCGTGTACCATGGCTGACCTACTAGATTCTAAATAAAACTGAATCACTGAGTCTTCTCCTAAATACAACTGATTCTTTCTGTCCTAGCATCCATCACACATGAGTAGCTCCTCAGCTAGAGTTGAAGATTCATGAGCTTCCCAAGCCCAGGCTAGAAGACTGACAGGCTTAAATGTAATCAGTAGTTACCCAATAACACCCATGCCACTTTCTCACTGGTGAGCATGTCTTGCCTGGTTTTGACTCCAGTTCTCACAAAATTCACTGTGGGAAGAGGACTTTGACTTTATCCCCAGCTGATTCATGGAACTCACTGTGTAATGGGGATTTGACTCCCCTGAGACATCCTGGCAGTCAGCGTATTGCCAGGTATTCATGCTGCCATGTTGCCAACACAGGATCATCTCAGGGACCCCAACCAGGAATCAATGACAAGATTTTACAGTCTCCAGAGCTGAATCCTAGACTTTCCTATAGGAAGATTTACAGAAAGCATGACAACCAAATAGAGTTGGAAGAAAGGGAAGTTATAACCAGAAGGCAAGTCTATTAGAACTGATGTATAAAACACAACAAATAAAGAGTATCATAAAACAACTCCTCACCTTGACCTATCCTCAGCCCCCCCAAATCCCCTGTAACATAACTCAAAATCACAGACATAACTGAAATATATGAGAAAGAATTCAAATTAAGGGCCACATAGAAATCTAAAACACAGATGCATAGACTAAAGGGAATCTACCCAAAACGTCCATCAAGGTCATCTCCAGAGTGAATAAAACAGTAAGTTAGAGGAGAAAGTACAAAATATGGTGGAAAATTCAGCAAGAAAATTGGAGTGTTAAGAGTCAAATAGAGCAATAGTGAATGGAAACCATGGCCAGTCAGATAAAAATCATACAGGAAACCCATTACCAGACAAGACCTTGAAGAACAAATTCAAGATGGAGGCCAAATCTGAGACAGGAATATGATCAGAATAGATTATGATATAATCGGAAAAAACTAAGGAGTACAGCCAAGATTTCCATGAATTCTGTGATGCATTTCCGAAGCCAACGTAGAAGTATATGGGGTTGAAGAAAGAGTAGTGATAAAGACAAAGGAATGGACAGACTAGTTAGTGAAATTATAGCACAAAGTTTTCTAAACCTAGAGAATGAACCTCCAAACAAAAGAGGCATGTATAGCCCCAAATGCATATGACCGGATGGAAATTCTACAAAACACATCATAGTCTTGATTTCAAAAATACAAAGTAACAACTACAACAACAACAACAACAACACACACACACACACACACACACACATACATGAACACACATGTATGCACACACACACACACACACACGCATGCACACACACACACACACACATGCACACACACACACACACACACACACACACACACGCATGCATGCATACACACATGCATGCACAAACACATGCATGCACACACACCCCCCCACACACACGCATGCACACACATTTAGTACTGAAAAATTGACAACTCACATACAAAGCAGGAGTGTCAGAATAATCTCAGGCCTTTCACCAGAAAATCTAAAATCCAGAAAAGTAGGGAGTAATATTTTTTATCTCTGAAGGTAAGTAACTCAAAAACAAGAATGCAAAACCCAATAATTACCTTTCAGAATTGATGGAAAAGTAAGGATATTTTAAGATAAAATATTTGAATATATATAAATAAAAAGAACTGAAATTCTTTACCTGTATATGTTTCATATTTGAATATAGTACAACAAAAATGAAATTAAACATTGTGCATATGAATGGTTTGTTTCTGTTAGCAATTAGCTCCCGAAGTTATTGGTTGAAAATATTTCACTGAAAATGAATTTTTCTTTTGAACATTACTTGGGTTTATGGATTTTAAATGCTTGAACATAATAAGTATGTTAATGTTTATAGATTATAAAATTTTATGTCTCCAATTAAATTTTTTGTCAGAAAAGTTTACTTTCTTTATTTGCCAAGTCTTATGCACATCTAGAGGCAAGTCAAGCTTTGAAAAGCAAAACATTACCCACTGATCTGTGCCGCTACCCCTGAGGTTTAGGCAGATTCTGTGGGATCCAGACAGCAGGGATGGGTAGAGTGGCAGGAGGGAGGGGGGGAGAGAGAGAAGACCACTTGCAAACACATAACAGGAAGATGCAAAGCCGTTTCACTGATAGACTTTCAAGTGTCAGCTACTGTTTCCTTTGTTCTTCCACAGAAGACAGGCAGAAAGCAAGCTGCCTTTTGTTCCTAGGGAGAAGCTTCGCCTGAGTTTTATGTTGGAATGATTAATAGGTAATAGATAGCCTTTTAGGAAACTTTTCTAACCACAAGAAGAAGTAATCGTCCCCTCCAAGGGCAATCATCTCTCTCAGAGAACAGTGGCCTCTGTGGGGCCGGCAATGTTCAGTTAAGAATCAGTTCCTGATGAATGGGGTAAATCTGGTCCTTTA
This sequence comes from Cricetulus griseus, assembly GCF_003668045.3. Lineage (NCBI taxonomy): Eukaryota > Metazoa > Chordata > Mammalia > Rodentia > Cricetidae > Cricetulus > Cricetulus griseus. Next base: position 457,263,041 of record NC_048595.1, read on the forward strand.
CTAAAATACCACAGCCTTTGATGAAACATCACAGAGCCACCTCTTTTTTGTTTTTTGTTTGTATTTTGGTTTTTCTAGACAGGGTTTGCCTGTCCTGGAACTAGCTCTTGTAGACCAGGCTGGTCTCGAACTCACAGAGATCCACCTGCCTCTGCCTCCCGAGTGCTGGGATTAAAGGCGTACGCCACCACTACCCGGCTCACAGAGCCACTTCTTGACAGCTAAAAGCTAACTTTGGAGTGAACATAGAGACCAGGAAACTAGAAAGGGAAGTGGGGGAGGGAAAAAGGCAGGAGGAAGCGAAGTGTTATAGAACTCACCACACCTGTGATGAGAGTTGAAATGGCTGTGCTGGGGGTGCCAGGAGGCGAGTGTGCATGTGGAGGGCAGGGGAATGGAGAAAAGGAGTTAGTCTGTTACCCGAAGCTCAGCATGTATGAGAATGCTACCAGGAAACTTGGGACTTCATATGCTAATTATATGAATAAATAAAATCTTAATTATCTTGAAGAATACCACATAGATTGCCAGCTGAAAGTTACTCTCTCCCCCATTTCTGATATCTAGAATAGAGCTGCCATTTATAAAATCTCTGAAAGTTTGTATATGTATATGAATTTACATTGTTCTGTACCACTCAGTGTGTCTTAGTCATCAGTTTCAACAGTGCTAAGAGACTCTTCAACAGACTGTGTGTCAGGCTGTCCTGTAGCTAATGAGAAGACCCTGCCTCCTACCTGTCCCTTAAGTACTAGGAAGGTGGGCAAGACGCCCTGTAGGCCATGGTGAGTGTCAGGAAGCATGTTCCTGGCAGCAGGGCTGTCTCCTGGAGACCTAGGTAAGGCAGGAGGGCCTCTTCAAACACAGATTGCTGCTCACTTTGGAGTGTTTACTGCAAGTCTCTCCAGCCGGACTTGGTACATGTGTCTTCGGGGTCTTCCACAGTGATGGAATGGAGAGAATGACATAGGATCTTGTTCTAAAGGAGGAGCCTATTATTTCTCTAACAGCTTTACCGAAGGGCACATTGAGTTTCCTTTACCCTTTGCCTTCCACCAGGCCACACAAAGTCTTATACTTGGACATCTGAGTGCAGCAGGAGGAGAACTCCAGGGTAGCACTAGGCACACAGTATTGGAGCTTCACAATAGAAGTAATGTCTGAATTAGTCTCTGATGGCATGTGAAGTTTGGTGCAGTGGGAAGGACCCTCAAGTGGAAGGATGTAGAAGTAAAGCAAAATGGTGGAAAGCCCCAACTACAGAAGGTTAGGGCACACTGGGATTAACACACTTAGCTGCAGGGCCTTGTTGGAGGAAGGAGGAGATGAGGCAAGAAGTGAGGCTGAAAATATTCAGCTCAAATTGATATCTGAGGATCTTGTAAAGGACTTTACTCTTGCTGGTGGTTTCTTTCCAACCTGGTCCCATAGCTCTCTAGCCCCAAATAAACACCCAAAGGCATATATTAATTATAAAGCTGTTGGGTGATGGCTAGAGCTTCTTACTGGCTATCTGTGTCTTAATGATTAACCCATTTCTATCAATCTGTGTATTACCATGAGGCTGTATCTTACCCAGTAATGCTCTGGCATGGTGTTACTCCTTCAGCAGCGTGGCGACCCTTCGTGATGGACTTTCTCGGCCTACCTTTCCCAGAATTTCCCTTGTCTCCTAGTCCCACCAATTTTCCTGCCTCATTGGCCAACCAGTGTTTTATTCACTAACTAATAAGAGAAACATATATACAGAAGGGCCACCCCATAGTCTCCTCTTTTCTGTCTAAATAAAAAGAAGGGTTTTAACTTTAACATAGTAAGATTATATATAACAAAGCAGTTACCAAGTAAGAGCATAGTTAACACTTTACCTTAAATCTTAGATGTTTTAATGATTCAGAGCAGTTTGAGAAGAGTAAACAAAAATCTTGCTGCCAGACTAAATGATTTTAGCTGCCATAAAAATATATCCTCTGTATAAATACAAATAAGCAGAAAAAAACATGAACGATTCAAGATCACACATCGCACTCGTGTCTCCCTGGTTTCCTTCAGTGATGCAAATGTGCTTCTTTTTCCTCAATTTTATGCACTTCACATTTGTGAGGACCTCAGGCCAGCTAGTGTGGAACATTCTGCTCACCTGAGACTTGTCAGACAGTTCCTGACGGTTAGACAAGTCTGTGGCATTTCTACAGAGACATCACAGAATCCCTGTCAACGGCCATGGTTGTTCCCCTCATATCCTGGCAGGTGGTGTGCATTGCTGACTGTCTCCTTCCTGCCAGTGGTGACTTGGGTTGTAGGACTAAAGGGGAGTGATCCAGACTTCTCACCTGGATGAATGAATCCATATCCATTGGGAAGTTATTCCAGGATTCAATAAGCATTCTATTTTCTCACCAAGTTTATACTCACTAGCTTCTGGCATTCACCGGTAGTTACTGGGTTAGTGTGGTGCTTGCTAAATGGAGATGTTCAAGTACCCTGAGTCCTCCTGTGTTTATTGGTTGGCTTCTCCTTCCCTGTCTATCATACCCTTTGCACTTTCTTCTTTGTACTATGGAAGAGTCATGGGCCCTGCTTTGTACAGGGTACTGTGTTCCATTCTGTAGGTTGGTGGCAGATGGCATGGGGAGGGGTCTAATTGTTAAAGGAATCCAGCATCAATATAAAGAATAACAAAGCAATTAATCAAAGAGAAAGAGGAAGGAATGCGTTGTAGGGTGGTGTGTGGCTCTGTGACAGATTAGCATTATCTACAGGGCTTGTTATCCTGAAGTTCTGGAGAGCTAGCGTTTGAAAGGGGTTTCAGTCCAGTGTTAAGATTATCAGCAGGAAGTTAGGAAGGGAGGGAGATGGAGGCTGCTGTTTGCCAGATCTTTAGAGACAGTAACGAGAAGTTTATAATAAAGGCTGTGATTTAAACATGTCTGGGGAGAATTGGGCTGGCGACAGTATGCCAGATTAGAGAGGAGTAGGATAGCATTAGGGAGAAATGCAGTGGGACACTTACATCCTGTTAGGCTCAATTATGACTTAGTGTATTGTTTTCATGAGGAAATTAAGCATGGGATAAGGAGATACAACTGTGTATCATGTTGACAAAGGGGGGCGACATGTGATGGCTAATCTTGGTTGCCAACCAAGCAGCTAGGCAAGCCTCTGAGGGATTTTTTTTATCTGGGTTGCATTATTTGAGTTAGAACACCCACACTTAATTTGAACCATCTGAGGTCAGAAGACTCATTCTAGCCCTGTGTCACACTTTCTAGACCATATAAAAAGACATGCAAGAAGGAAGCCTTTGCTTTTGCTTGCTTGCCCTCACTCTTGCCGGCAGGCTCATCCATCCCACGCCATGTCTGGGGAATTACTTTTGCTGATATCAGAACTTGCTTTGGGATTCCAGCATAAACTGGCAGCTCTGTGGGGAGGTCCCACAGACTCCAGCACCAGCTTGTGATTTATGGGACATCCAGTCTTACAGAGTGAAGAACTAATACATCCTTGGCCTTTCTGTTAAGGAGACAGCCATTGTCAGGCTATATGGACAACAGTCTGCAACTGCAACTGTACTAAATCGTGTGTGTGTGTGTGTGTGTGTGTGTGTGTGTGTGTGTGTGTGTGTGTGTGTTATGTATACATTCATATGTATCATTTTGTTTTGTCAGCTTCATTCCTTTAGTAAACCCTGAATAATATACAGGATCTGTAAACAGAGGAGGTGGGGCCTTTGCCAGGGCTGTGGGGATGGAGCCATGATGACATGGACACATTGGGATTGCCACTCACTCAATTTTGCAAGTTCCTGTGTGAGAAATCCCCTATGATCTCTTTATCCAGAGTTCCTGGCTCTGGCTCTGTGGATTGGTGGGCCAGGGAAATAATTTCTCCCCTGGTCAAAGCTCTCTTTTCTAGGGAATACCAGTCTATCACACAGCACGTACATCTTTTTTTTTTTCCTTTGATTTTTCGAGACAGGGTTTCCTTGTGGCTTTGGAGGCTGTCCTGGAACTAGCTCTTGTAGACCAGGCTAGTCTCGAACTCACAGTGATCCACCTGCCTCTGCCTCCCAAGTGCTGGGATTAAAGGTGTACACCACCACCGCCCGGCTCAGTACATACATCTTAATGTGATGACAGCTAGCCAAACAGAAAATAATTAAACTTGCTGTCCTTTCTGTGGACAGTACAGCACCCACAGAAGGATCTGTATGGGCCAGAACAGAAGATGGAAGAGTGTACAGACTTAGAAATAAACTGTTGAGAATATGCCAAAATCATTGTAGCAAGCACACCTAGGTCATTCAGTAGGGGGAAGAAGAACCACTTCAGGTTATATTGGGAAAACTGGATATTTACATGCAAAAATATGAAGTTGAAACCTTCGCTTAACTGTAGAGAAAATGGCTTAAAAGTCATCAAAGGCCAAAATCTAGGAGCTCACCTATTAGAACTCTTGAAAGGAACCACAGGGAGAAACTTTTGTCTTTGTATCTGCTGGTTGTTTCTTGAGTGTAATAGCAAAGTCACAGGTGACAAAAGAAAAAAGAGCAACCAGTCTTTGTGAAGATTAGAAACTTCTGCCTCTCCAGGATCAGCATCAACATCCATGAAGGCAATCCTCTAGGATGCTTAGAGAATGGGAAGGGGCATTTATAACTCATATATCTAATGAACAGTTGATATTCAGATTGTAAAGCGAATGCCTAAAACACAACACCAAAACAAGCAAACAGATTCAAAACTGGGCTAAATCGCCTTGCCTGGGGAGGTAGCTTGATGGTCACTGTATAGTGCTTTCCTCATATGTGCAAGGTCCTGGGTTTGATCCCCAGCAACACACACACACACACACACACACACACACACACACACACACACACACACACACACACACACTAAAACAACAGAAGAGGGAAGAACAGGATTTAAATACACACTTCACAGAAGAAATAAGCCCCTGGTGTTTGTCAAGCATCAAGAATCATAGCTACAATGGACATCACCTGTTTATGTCTAGCAGGTGGCAACTATCTACAACCTGCAAAACAACAGTGCAAAACAAACAACTCAATTAGAAACTGTTGATCAGATTGTGGGAAAATTGGAACCTTTGTATTGTGTCCATCAGGTATAACAGTGCCTGTCAGAACCTGGAGAAGCTGTCTGCCCATGGTGCTGCCTGTCGGCATGTCTGGAGTCTGCATTTCCTGGATTCTCATGAATTCCTTGCTCATTGTTGGTATTCTCCTTTAACAGATTTATATCAGGGCTTTCTCAGAACTGTTAAGTCAGTTTTCATTTACTGGCTTGCCTTTCATGTTCCCAGAAATATTTGTTGACATAACCCCTGGGCTTTTAATCTATTTTCTCTGTGACTTTATATTATTGTATTAGTTACGCTTTAATTATTTTATTATTTGGCTTAAATAGCACTTTATTTATAGTACCTCAGCTGCAAAACTTGGTATTTTTGTCACCCTCTGTTTTTCTCTCCTCGCCAACCAGTCGTTCCCTCAATGTTAAAGCACTGTTGCTAGGCCCTTTTCGTTAGCTACTGTGAACTAACTAGTGTCTTAGACCACTTCAAAATCCTAATGTCTTTAACACATTAAGCACTTTTCAGTTGTGTCTGATGTGGATTTGTGGTGTTTTTATTGTTGTTGTTCTTTCTGTGGTTTTGCTGTTGCTCTGGCTGGTACTTCTCTGGATCCTTAGCAATGTTCTGGACTGGTGGTTACACATGGTGGCTAGGAGGCTTTGTGGCTAAACTCAGAAATGATTTGTTGCATCCTCTGACTTACATGCATTAGTTAGCACCAGTCAGAGAATTGTACCTAACTGCAGAGGAGTCCAGAAACTGCTGACGAAGTTTCTTCCCAGAAAGAAAACACCTCGGTTCTTTGGCGTTGCATGCTCTGCATGATTTGGTGGCTCACAAATGGTTGCAAGTTCACACAAGACTTCCACATTACCTTTCTTATCAGTGGCTAGTGTGCATTCTTTGCAATTAATCTGATTCTTTCTGTTGTTCAGCATTCCTTTAAAAATGCCTTTATCGGGGCCATTTAGCTAGCTCATCAGGTAAAGATGCCTAACATGCAATTTGGTCACCTGAGTTCAGTCCCCAGGTCACCAAAGGTGAAAGGAGACAACTGATTCCCACTGTGACCTCCACTCACACATGGCAGCTGGCAGGCACCCCACCTTCCCTTACACTCACAAAAATACAAACATAAGAATGTAATAAAAATTATAAATGTCGTTATTGATATTTGGTTGCATTTAGAAAGGAACATAGTGCAAGAATGTGTGTTTATTTCTGCATTAAAAAAACTGTAAGTTTAGCATCAAAACTTGTGAATGAATGCTGAATGAGAGTTATTTTCTGAGACTATGACTGCAGTCCTTGAAACCTGGGGCAACGGTAGAGTTTATTCTCCAGGAATACCAGCAGTACTTTCCCTGTATCTCCAGAATTGCCAATCAGCTGATTATCTGAGACGGTTTAGATGTTTGCAGAACATGTAAAATATTGTTCTTAGTCAGTAATTATTTCACAGTTTCCTTGGAGAGCTAAATTATAATATCAAAACTCAGGCTAAAAAGATATGTTGTCTTATTTGGTTTCAAGGTGAACTAATTGTTTACAAATCAAAGAATTATTGTATTGGTGGTAATAAGCTACTTCCTGTATGTATAGTCCATTGACATAGGTAGTTGGGGGTCAATTAATTAATTAAAATGGCAGTAGGCACCTCTTAAGTGTGAGGCACAGCTGGGTCCTGAGGCTATAACAAGCATAGTAAAATGTTGACATAATGGTCAGTCACAGCATCCTGTGACTCTGAGTGAAATATTATGTAGTTAAAAAGAGGGGAAAACAAAGACAAAACCACTACAGAGTTTTATTCTAAGTTTAGGAGAGGGGAGAGGAAGGATGCTAGTTAATAACCCTGAATGGTAGGCATTCATAACAAGAAGGCAGCAGGCAGGGTCAGGGCCTGGCAAGAGCAAGTGCAGAACAGAGTCATTAGTTGTGAGTGATTTCACTAGACACATTCATTCTTTACAGAGTTTATTCTGCATTGACTTCAACTTGGTTCTGCTTTGAACAAAACATTTACAAAATTAGCTCTCTGAACTGGGTGTGACAGTCCACACCTGTGATCCAGGAACTCAGAAGACAGGCGGATACCTGGGACTCTGTGGCCACCCTGGGTTACATAGTAAGATTCTATCTTTTAAAAACAACAACAAAAATAAAACAAACAAACAAACAGGTAACAAACTCTCTTGACAAAAGCCAGAGGCACAATTCTCCCTATATAGACCAAAGAGTGGTGGGTGACAGGTGATACTGTGACAGCCTGTTAGTGATCTTACTTTAGTTATTTTTCCAGAAGGCATTTTTCCCCTCTCAATTGTGTGGTGCTGAATATGTATGCAAGGCTTCTGGTGTCTGTGGCACTATAAATATGCCAGCTTTGTTCTAATGTTCCTTGCTTTAAAGGGCAAAGTGAATCTGTGCAAGGCTTTGTAGTGATGAAGGTATCTGAAATCTCATGCTAGGTCATATAGTGCTGACGGGGATCCTCAGCGAGCCCTTGATTGTGTGGTCAGCAAATACCGCCTCGCCCCACTCTCCACATACACACACATACAGAGACTTCTGTGGGAGTGAACTTTCTGTTTGAAACCTTCCTGTCGGAGGCCTGCGTGCTGGGATGAGCTACCACACTTAATTTAGTTCCATCCAGAATCCAAAACAGAGGGATGAAGGAGTGGTATCTACTGGGCTTTGTTGGGTAATCCGAGCTGTTATGATGACAAGAGCCAGCCAGAGCTTAGTTGCTACTAGACACATAATCCTGTTTTCTTAGTGATTTCTCTTGAGCAGGGGGCCCAGCAGCACTCTATAACCCTCTAAGCACTGGGGCAGGAGACATTTGCTCCAGCTTTGATCCCACTTTTAGTTGTCCTTCCTTGGATAAATCACACAAAATGTCAGACAGCTCCTTCTTCACAGAAGAACAAAGCTTGGTGTTCTTAGATGCAGCAGCCCCGTGGAGTGCTGCATTTTCTTGTACGATGTTATCTAGTAGATGGCTTTACCTTGGCCTCGTCCACGACTCATGCTGCTTGGATGAGTGGTTGGTGTAATGTGCTACTTTGTCCATTCAACATATGTGTTTGTGATCTACATTTCCTCTATGCTGATTGGACCTACTCCTTATTAGAAGATACCTTTTAATGCTGGTTATTAAATTGAACTGCCATCCATTATTTTAACATTGTTTTGAGTCTTTCATTGGCTATAGGTATATTGATGGTTGTCTTACTTCCCAATGGGAAGGTTACCTAGACCAGGAGGTTACAGTTTTAAGGACTTGTGCTGTGTATGATTCCTGTATTTTCAGATGGATTTTACAGGGGAATAAAATGTGTTTCTGCTTAGGTGTCTGAAGAAAAAAATAATCAAGGATTCCCCTATCCAGAGGCTGAAACTGGACTTATCCATGTGTTGGGTTTCCCTATATGGAACATTGATACTGTAAATATTTAAACACAGCCATTAATCACCTGGAGTATCTCTTACACATATGGACAATAACTCAATTGGACTGTAATTTTTTATAAGTATAAGTAAAAGAGCACTTTATTCATGCAAATGTATAGAGTTTTCTAGTTCTGTATTGGGGCAAAAAGAATAGGTTCACAATATGAAATACTTTCATTAATTAAGAAAATAAAAGTAAATGCTTTGCAATTCAGTTTAGTAAAAACAGCTTTAAAATTAATTGGATAAGAGGAAGATTATTGAAATGATGAGAAAAGGGAAAGATAGAGCTGATAAATAAATGTAATTACTTATTACTGAAATGGAAGGGAGGAAGATAATAACACAATATCAGTACATCTCCAATAGAGGCAGTTAATAAAAGAACAGTGACCTCTAAAGTATCAAAATACTCAGCCAAAAGGAATCAGAAAAATAGGCTGTTTTGAGATGTGTCAAACGTTTATATATAAATATGTACATATGTATTTGAACATCTGTTATGTATATATTTATAATTGGTGATAGGCTGGTTACCATATGTGCCTTGTTCCAGTCCTTCCAGCCCTCAGGATGTGGAGACAAGAGTATCAATAGGGTGACATCATGTAAGCCAGTCTCAAAAACCAAAAACAAATAAAGTAAAATGCAATGATGAATATAGCTATTTTGAAACATTGTGCTTTCACAGATTATTTTTATTAATTTATTTTTTACATTACAATTCCCATTCCCCCTTCCTCCTCTCCTATTGCTCCCACACTGTCCTCCTGCCACCCAGCTGCTCCTTGTAGAGGATAAAGCCTCCCCTAGGAAGTCTTCTAAGTCTGTCCTATCATCTCATTGAGGCAGGACCAAGGCACCTCTCCACCCCCTGATGGGAATTGTCTTTCTGTATATATGTTTCTCTTACTGGTTAATGAATAAAACACTGTTCAGTCAATGAGGCAGGAAGATAGGCAGGACTAGGAGATGAGGAGAATTCTGGGAAAAGAAGACAGAGGAGGGCTGGAAACTGTTGCCATTGTAGGCCACCAAAGGAGTAACAAGTTCAGACCCTTCTCCAGTAAGATAAGATCGTGTGGAAATACTTAGATTAACAGAAATGTGTTAATAATTTAGACAGAACTAGCCAACAAGAAGCCCTAGTCATTGGCCAATAGTTTTATAATTAATATAGTATCTGTATGTTATCTTGGGGCTGAGAAAGGTGGCTTCACAACCAGGCTGGTGGGAAAGAAGCTTCATTAACAACCCCCCACGCCCCAATGTCAGGCTGGTCAAGCTATCTCTACATATAGAATGGGCTCCACTAAATCAGTTTGTGCATTAGAGTTAGTTCTTGGACCCACTGCCAGTGGCCTCATATATTGTCCCTTTACTTACACAGATTTAATAGCAAGAATAGCATGTAACTAGGCACAGAATTATTGGAGGGGTTGAAAAGATTCAAAGTCCTTCTTCATGTTGATGCCACAACACCAGATGGTTAATTCTAGGGTTTGTCCTAATAAGCATAGCTCTTGGGAGTCATGGAGTCCTGGCTATCAGTTAGGTCTACAAAGTACTGAGGAAACCACTTGGTCTTGATGAGTAAATGAATGAAGTGGTGAATGAATGCTTGCACATTTTTGATTTAGTCCTCTCAGAGGTTAGCATAAGACTGGGGCAAGTTATATACAATCCTGACAGGGCAGAGTGAGCCTTTAGGTAACAGTGCTATTAAAGACTCTCATGGCACATGGGGATCCATACAGAATTTTCTGATCTTTGTGTGTTTGTGTGTGTCATCTCAGGTTATCCAGAACCAGAGAAGTTTTCCTGGACAGAATATCTGGAAGCCACTCAAGCAACCGCGGTGCCTGCCAGAGTTTTCAACACGGTAAGTTCCTTGGGGTTGTGCATGCATTCACCTTCCCAGTGTCCTGGGTGAGCCTTGCTTCTACTGCTGCTTGTACATAATGCCTGTTTTTAAATCTAAGTGACAATTTCATAGCCAACCCGCTTTGCCTTTAGTTAAGGATGCAAGGTTGATGTTTATTGGCTGTTGCTCCTATGTTCCAGCAAGGACTCCAGAGTCTCTAACCACAAGCCTCACCAGCACTGTTGGTGAAGAACTTAAAGCCCATTTCTCAGGCCCTGCTGAGTGGAGAACTCATGCCTCCTTTTGTCAGTGGCTGTTTGGATTGTGGTAGTAGCATAATCAAACAGATTAACTGTGGAGTCTTTTGTTAAGCATAGTTTTATCTACATGAAGGCCTATTTGTCCTGGCAGTTGTGAGAATACCAGTACATATAGATCAGATTTATAACATGTTTGTTTATTAAGGACTTAACTGTGTAGAAATTGATTTGTAAAACATTGTATATATACAAGTGATGCAATTAGCAATGTTTGTGTTAGAAATCAGTGGGTTTTATAACACTATTCCTTTCCAAATTCTAACTGTGTCCTCGCAACTCAACTTACCTCTTTTTGTTTGTTTTTGATGTTTTGAGACAGTATTTCTGTGTTGCCTCTTTTTGTTTGTTTGTTTTTGATGTTTTGAGATAGTATTTCTGTGTTGCCCTGGCTGTCCTGGAGCTCTCTATGTAGACGAGGCTGGCCTCAAACTCACAGAGTTCCTGCTGCCTCTTCCTCCCAAGTGCTTGTATTAAAGGCTTATCTTTAATTAGGAATCTATATATTAGGGGTCCTCATTTATTTATATAATTGTATTTTCTGCATGTTTTCTGGTGATTAGATGAGATTTTAAAGAAAATACTGTTTTATTTTTGTAGTAAAGGGTCTAATGGCTAGATGTAGTGTAAGAGGTACTCAGAAAAGAGAAGTCTGGGAGTTTACTGCTACAGGAGTTTTAAGGTTTCAGAGTTCAGCAAGCAAACATGCCTAATGTCTGGTAGCTTCATTTTTTTCTCTACATTTTTCCAAAACTTCATATGATTTTCCTAGAAGAAAGATTCAAGAAAATAACATGATGGAAGTGTTTAGCTACAAAGACACTTCTAGGCTCTAGCTGATTTGGAAATAGCCCAAATACATATATTTGGCATCTACAACCCTAAACAATTACATTCCTTATGGAGGACAGTGATCTTGGTGAGATTATCAACTCTTTTCAGAGACCCAATTATATTGACATAGTCCATTTAGTAGGTATAATAATGCTTTCAGAAGAAAATATTCTCCCATATAAGCTGTGGTGAGGTTTGTCAGATAGAGATTGGCTTAAGTTTTTATTACTCGAACATTAATAGTTCTATTTTCCTGTTACCTCTTCTAGTCTTGAGGAACTCTATACTCTTTCTCATATAAAGTCAGAGAACACTTTTCATGTGAAATAGCTTTTGAAGCAAAGCCTTCTGCTCACCTATAAAAACCGTTGAGTTGTCTCACTTTTGACAGTTATTTTCTTAGGAAAATGACTTCCAAGACCAAATGGGGTTCCCATCCTATTTTCTTTATTGCTTGTATTTTTATCATTATGGACTCCTGATCTCAAATATTTTAAGAATAAACCTAATGTTGAGGGTGAGGTTATGAAAAAAATAGCATGTGGCTTTAACTTACCTCATGGTTAAATATAAGGAGAGTGTTAAAGTCGAACTTCAGCATCTTTTCTCTAAAAATATCTTAAATTTTAAGCTCAGTAAACATGTTTAGCTTTTGGGTGACTTGCTAAATAAATAAACTGCCTCTTGAGCTACACAGTTTAAATAGGCAGTGAGAAAATAGCAAGCACTGTCTTATTTTATATTAGTTTCAGAAAAAAGTCTAAACTAATGCAGAAACTGTAGTGAGAACCTTTTCAAACCTTGATGGGATCATTAATAAATTTATAACTGAATCTTTCTTTGTGTTTTATAGCTCTCTCTTAAGTGGCAAGAATCTTTCTTTCTCTTCATAAGTTTTTATAACATTGATTTGAAAGTGCATAAAGCCCTATGTACTCTTAATACTAAATCTCAACTTCGTGGAAGATCTATGTGTTTACCCCAAAACTGTGATCCTGGAGACCATGCAGTGGGGAGTGTACTTGCTGGCTGCTCACTGACTCATTGTACTGTGATTCTGCAGAGGGCTCCACACGGCTTTTTGCCAAACATGAAGCTGGAAGCGGTGGACAAACGAAACCCCCGGTTAATTCGAGTGGCCACCATCATAGATGTTGATGACCACAGGGTAAAGGTACGGCTTCTTTATTACAGTGACCCCTTCCCCTCCAATATTTTTCTGCTTCCCCCCATCTTGTCATCTCCTTTGTCCTCCTCCGTTTTTAATTCTAATTAACAATAATTTTCCATGGAGAAAAGCCATTATGGATCTGATTTCAATGATTGTAAGGATATAAAGTAAGAGTCTCTCAAAGGCCTCCAGCTACAGGGTGCTGCTTTCAAACCTTTGTAATCAGACTTTTTTAATCGGGACCATTAGCTCCCTCATAATGATATGGAGACTTATAATTAATTATGAAAGCTTGGCCAATAGCTTAAGTTTGTTTCTAACTAGCTCTTGCAACTTAAAATAACCAACATCTTGTAATCTGCATTCTTTTACATGGCTTGGTTACCTTTATTCTTTATTACCTATGCTGCTTCCTCTCCATCAGGCTGACTTTTACACCTTCCTTCTTTTAAGTGTCCTCTCTGTCCAGAAACACTGCCTAGCTATTAGCTGTTCAGCTTTTTATTAAACCAATCAGAGTGACACATCTTCACAGTTTACAGAAAGATTATTCTACACCATTTTCCCCTTTTTTGTCTATGAAAGGAAAGGTTTTAATGCTAACATAATAAAACTATATACAATAAAAACAATTATCAGGTATTGTCTAGAGAGGAAAGGTAATAGCTTTAACAAATGAAACTATACACAATAAGAAAAAATATCATCTAAGAATTACATACACAATGTCTAGCCCATTTGTATTTGGCAAAGTCATAGAAAATGCTCCATTCAGTATGCTCTCTTCATGAGTCCAGAGTTTTATAAATAATTTACTTTCTATCCTGACTAAGGAAGACAATAACTATGACTATCTAGTCTTCAACCCTACCAAAGACCTGAGAAGGATATATTGCCTGAATAGGCATGAAGTACAGAGCAATCAACCTCCAAAACGATAGAAACAGCAGAGACATTTGACTGCCGGAACAGTCACCCAAGGTTCCCCTTCAACACTGAGGCATTCATCTTGAGCCTGTAGGCCTAGAATATCTGACACATTTTCTGTAAAGAAGGAATTTTGAAGGACTCTCTGTCCTACCTTGTCTTGGCAAATTTTGACAATCACTTTCTTTTGTCTCCTGCTTGTCCAGTTTGGACAGCAAGATGTCATTAGTTGAGGCAAGGGATGTTTCTTGCACAAATGACTAGTTTTTGCCGCTAAACTCAAGCTGGAGGTACTTCAATGTTCATCATCCATTTTTGAAATAAATTCATGCTGCAGACGTGTCTTGTTTATCATGAATGCCATGTTCTGTAGTTCTTTGAAGTGTTTGAAGTTCACCTATCTATCTAAAATATATGTGTGTGACATTGAAAACCTACCTAACATGACTATAAGTTTGATTGTTATAGGTGACTATTAACTTGTATTTTTTATTATCCTAAATAGTTTACAAAGACTAAAAGTTTGCATTTTATATGAGCTGAATAGGCACAATACCTTAGACAAGAGTAGACACGTATATACAATACAACAAAAATAGCCTTATATTTGTATCAATATACAAAAGTCCATACCATTATAAAATATTTGAGACCACTGATTGTTCAAAGTAAACTTAACAATCCACTCTTTTATCCAATCATTTCTGTATTATACCCCCGTTTTTCCCTTTTAGAAAGAGATTCTTGAATCTAATCTCTTTTGTTTATCTTTCTGCTGGACAATAACTAGTAACAACTTGTAACCAAGCCTCTAAATGAAGTCAAGCTCCATAACCCAATGAAAGACCCAAAACCACTCACCCCACCTTTGGGAATGTTGGCATTGTGTTCTCTAGATTGTTTTCTGTTTCTGGGCGTGGTGACATCCCTGGGGGGACCCTGAGAAACTAGGATAATGGTCAAGTCCTGGCTAGAATAAACTGTGAGGCTGGACCATCTCAGTCAGCAGCTCTGAAGCTGTTCTGGATGCAGAACTCTGCGAAAACTGTAGCAGAGGCACTCTGAGAGGCTGGGCCACCTGTTTTTATTGGTGTCTGGTCCCCTTGCCCTGAAAACACATAAACATGTTTATCTGCATTAACAAAAGTATGGAATGTACTTGTACACAAGTCAGTTAAAGATGATTTTTTGTTCTGTGTTTGTGCAGATAAAAGGCATCTGTCAGCTTTATAAGTCTGTTCAGACTGTATAAACAACCTGAAATACAAATCTCTATCCATTCACAGGGAAGGATGGTATGTAGTAATAAGTCACATGGACTCTGTAGCCAACAAGATTTATCAAGTCTCATCTCATCTCTGAGCTGTTCTCATGCAGAGTGATAAACTTACAGACAGCTACCCTTCTTGACTTCCACTCACATGTCTGCAGCCAAGATACTCAGGAGATCTCTCCTAGTCAAATCGGATTTCTAGTAACCCAGAAGGAATCTACCACCTTTCATTTTCTGTGGAAACAAAAGCATAGCTTCTACCCCAATGTATATGTTTTTTGACTTCCATTTTGAAGTTCAGGCATTCCTAAAGAACATAGGTTGGTTTAATTCATCAGGCCCTTCCACAATCCAGTATCCCTCAGCAGCTGTTATATGTTCATTAGCATTCAGAAAATTCAAAATTAACAAAAAAACCCATATGTGGTACAAAATCCCTGTTTTATAATATTTCCCATCCTTATGGCTCTCTCTCTCTTTTAATTACTTCTCTTTTTAAAGACTTTGTTATTTTTCAACTATTTTTATGACCATCTATACATACCCTTTTTCCTTTTTTATCCTCCCAATCCTACACACATTGTTAAACACATTGTAATGTGTTTAGAGGTTATATTCACCAGATCCTGCTTTGCTGTGTATCTGTAACCTTTTCTGTCTGCATGCACATAACTTTAAACCACTGTGCAGCTGGCTTTTGGGCAGCCCAGGTCCTCAGGCTGCAGCCCTGAGACACTGTGACACTGAGACACTGTGGAACCAGGAAGCCACTTTCAGCTCAGTGTCTGTGTGCTTGGAACCTATTTTGAAGCTTTCTTAGGTCTTATGTGGAAAGAGGTGTCCCCTCATTGGATGCTATTTGTAGTTGGGTTTGTTTGTTTGGACCATCAGCTCGGTAGTAAAGACATGGAGACTTATTATTATGAAAGCTCAGGCAATAAGGTAGGCTTGTTTCTAACTACCTTGTATAACCTAAATTAACCCATTTCTATTAATCTCCATTCTTTTACATGGAGCAGTTACCTTTACTCTGTACTGCCCATGTTCCTTCCTCTCCATCTGGCTGGTGACACCGCCTTTATTCTTCCCAGCATCCTCTCTGCTTGGACATCCTGCCTAGCTATTGGCTATTCAGCTTTTTATTAAACCAATCAGAGTGACACATCTCCACAGTATGCAAACAGATGCCTTGCTTTCTTGTCCCATGTCTTTGGGTATATGTGTGCAATCTCCAGGTTGGACCGGACCGGCATTTACATAGTCTCTGAGACATTTCTGCTTGGATATTCTGTAAGTTCTTCCTTTAAAACAAAGATATTTGTCTTCTTTTTGTTGACATTACCAAATTTTTCTTGAAAGTATTGTCCTAACTTCTATGAGTCTTTGTTTTCTGCTTTTGAATAAAAAGGAAAAAAAAAGCCACTGTAGCCAAAAGTTAGGACTGAATTAAGAACTTGATGAACAGATTTCTGTATTGTCCTTGTTGAATACACACATTTTAGGGAAATGAAATAGGGAAAATGAAATCATTTGATCATTTTTTTATACAGAAATCAGAAAGCATTTGTCAGCTTGGTTTTGTTGTATCTTGTAAGGAGTAACAGCTAAAAACAATTTTGCATCCAAGTGCAGAGGTTTTTGTAGTAATAAAACCAATGAATTAAACTGCTTTTAATGGGAATTCTATTAAAAAAGTATTTGTTTGATGTCAGTTGATACAATTTAAAGGAAATTTTACTTCATTTGCTTTATCTTTAATTTGAATAATTCATTTTATACAGTTATAGGTGCATGAGTTTGGTGAATTACAGACACAAGTGTAGGGCTTTATCAGAGATTATCAGGAGTACACATGCCAGGGTTATTTGTCTGTCTGACGAATAAAATAGCAAGTGTGTTTAGGAACCAAGTAGTTGTTGTCTCCCATATTATCTTGTTATCAACATGTATCTTTAATTTTAAGTGTAGTATTCAAGGCCTTATTGCGACTTATCATTGTTTACTTTTTGGCACTCAGGGTGGAAATACACTGCTTGTCACATTGGCTCTGCCATAGTTTCACATGTGTAACTGTCATGTTTAGTTATTAGCCTTCATTTAAAATTTATTGCATTTCAGTTTTAATAACATACAAAAACAATCTAGATTTTTATTGAAGAACTGTTTTTTGATACTTCCAAAAAAATGTATTCTGCTTTTCACTTGAACATTTGTTGCTGCCTTATTATGTGAAAATATTGAGTTAACTTATTTATTATCTCAAAATATAATTTGAAAAACTTTTTCTCTCCAGGTGAATTTATTGTGTTTCTCATTTACTATCTCAGCATTGAACTTTTAAGATCTTTTGAGCATTTAGCATTTAGCTGATCATTGCAAAACATTTCATTTTTTCTTCATTCTTTTTCATTCATGGAAATGGTTTGCCTTGTTGGAGGAAAAAGAATATGTAGTACTTATGAAAGTATGAAAGCCATAATTTTTATCTCTATGGAGAGAGAATATCTCATAGAAATTATGACAGTAATTTTAATTGTTATCTCTATCTTCTTTGGGCAGAAAAGAAAGCCTTTAGGATTTTAGAGTTAAAATATGTTTATACAAGTGGCTACCTTACATAGCATTAAGTCTATCTAAATGTACCAGTGATGAGATATATTTAAATGTCTCGAGGCCTCACACACAGCCTTGGCCTCTTTCTTGCTGTCTGTCTTTGCAAAGCTTGCCTATACCCTTCACCCTCTACCTCCTTTCTGCCAGTCCCACAGAGGGGTAAAGATTTGTCTTGCTCCATGAGGTAGAGGGTATATCCATGAGCTGATCATTTTCTAAGACACCAGGATCAAAAGCATTAAGTCAAAATCCATTCCTTAATATCCCCCCAGAAGACACAGTATTAAAATTAGGGCTGGTTTCTTCTCTGAGATCTTGTGTACTGGGCTGGAGGTCTTTGGTAGGTGAGAAAGCATTGGAAGCGTTTTGGTTTCTCATCCCCTACATTCCTCAGCTGATGTGTTGAGCACATCATTCTGTGATTTTTTTTCCTCCTACAAAGTCAGTGTCTTTCTAATAATTTTTAATTACTGGCTCGTAGTTGTCACTGTCTGTGTGAACAGAGGCATGGAGAAGGGTAGCATTGATTGTACCTCAGGGTTCTGACCATCAGTTGAAAATGAGTAAGTTCCTCATTGTCCACCCTTCCTAATTAATCCTCCATGGGAAACCTAATTCTGCAGAATGTGCTGCAAAGCGGCAAGATTGATCTGGGTTTGACTTCTTGATCTGGCTGTCGTAACTTTGTGATTGGTTTGGTACTGTTACTCCCCTGGCCTATAGTTATTAGAGCGGTGTGCAAGGGGACCGTGGTGGATGAGGTGGCAAGGGCTCCAGGAGTTATGGAAAGGGAGATAACAGAGCAGATCCTTGTGCTGGTGTGTGAGCACTGGCTCCTGGTGTGTGAGCACTGGGTCCTGCACAGAGCAGATCCTTGTGCTGGTGTGTGAGCACTGGGTCCTGCACTCAGGCCCTCCAGCGCATAATCCAAGTTCTGTCGTCACAGGAACTCTTCTGAGGTTTGTCTCTGCCCTGCAGTTGCTGAGAGGAGCTTAAGTAATATCAACATGGTTTCAGAGAGCTCAACTCCGAGCCACGGATTTCTATAATCTGACTTTAACTGCTGGCAGGGATGAGCTATCGAGACTAGAGACCCTAGGTTGTCACTGCTTCAGGGATGGGATGGATAGTCACCAGCCAGATTCCAGGCCACATCTTTTCAGTTCATGCTCCTTTCAGGCCAGCTGTCTGGTTTTCATTCCAAGACTATCCATTTGGCCAGCTGTGTCCCTCCAGGAGGTAAGTTGTGAGGTTTTACTTGCCATGATTGGGTATTAAGGTGACATTCCCCCCTTATCTTGACTGGACTTATTAATTACCATGGTTACTCTCTAATAAATATTTATGATGGACTCAGGGAGTCTTGTTCAATTTGTAGCCAGCCATTATGTTTAGTAATTATTCTTTTGTTTGGCTGCACCCTGCACTCTGCTCTATCCAAAAGTCCATTACTGTCATCTCATCTGGAAATGCGCATTAAACTACAATAGATGGATGGGGTACTTTGAGGAGTTTAGACTCTATTCAGGGGCAAGGAGAATTCATCTCTGAGAAAATATGAAGGGAGATTTAAAAGAGAGTAATGTTTGATAAATATTTGCCCCATGGGAACTGAAGCTAAGCTGTGAAATAAATTATAAATGGACTCCAAATAGATGTTTTAGGGAGTTCTCCTGAATCATTAATAAATTGAGTCTCTTCAGCAAGCCTTTTCATATTTAATGCATTAACTGGGTGTATTTGTGGTATTTCAAAATGAAATAAAGACATTATGATCAAGGAAAATTGTCATGGTAAGTTGTCTGATTACAGGACTAGAATTTGGGGGAAGATCTTAGATTATACTAATAAGTTGAAAATATTTTCATTCAAAGAACTTTTACGTACACTAAATAAAGAGGTACAGATATAAAGTCATGGAGCATCCACTTAATTAACGCTTGGCTGTACTTGACCTCTGTGAGTTCTGCTTTGAGTGTCAAGAATGGGGCAAGCTCTAGAATAGGTCATTGCGTTTGCCAAAGTTTCTGCTGTGACGCATATCTGGAAATGTTTTTGAAGCATGAGTACAGGAGATGATCCTGGCTTTAAAAATGACTGTTCTTTTGAGTTTCAAACTTGTAATTAATGGCCATTATTGTGTCACAATAATTGATGACTGTCTCCATCTGGGAAGAAGGATGAGACACTTCTCAAAAGTATTATGACCAACTAATGAGAAGATAATTTTTAGTTCTGGTGAAACTACAAATTAGTGTCAACTATAATGTCCAAAAAAAAAAAAAAACAGTTAAAGCAGGTGGAGTGTCACACCTGGTGAGGATGCATTAGGGTAAAGACAGTTTTCATAAACAGCGCTTGTGATAATACTTAGGATGCTTGCCTCACTCAGCAAGACTCCATCGCTGGTCTCCACATACTATACCCTTCCTCATTCTCCAGTGCCTTGCAGTCACGCTGTATTGTGCATGAAGCAGAGGGTGCTGGTGCAGGGATCACAGTGCAGGAAACTGGTGTCCTGCTTTTGTAGCCCAGGCTTCTAACCCAGCGGCAGCATATTTTCTGTGAAGGGCCAGAGAGTGGCTACTTCTTGTGATCTCGAGGTAAGCCATGTGTTCAGTGTCCCCCGTAGACAATATCAAAGGGATGGATGTTCCTCCCACAGTATACTAATGTGTAATAGAATATACTTTTTTTAAGCCACTTTTAGCTTATAGTCTAGACAAGAACCGATGGCAGCAGGACCCTATTTGGCCTGTAGTCTATAATCTGCCAACTCCTGTCTTCATAGATACCATGATGATCAGATGATGACATGAAGCATTGTCATCTGTGGCATGGATAACTTTATATACTTGTGCCATGTCTTCTGTTTGATTATTGAACCAAATCACACCCATTTTTACTTTCCATCTAGTTTTAAAAATCTTTTCCAGTTTAAAAAAAGATAGAGGTGTAAGATACTATGCCTGCAATGTCATTAGCAAGTTATAGTTTTAAAAGAAATGCATTTTCCCAATATGAAATGATTCTTTTCCATAATTAATTTGGATGTCAGCATGAATACACCCAGCTCTCAAAATGATGTTCAACCATTCACATGGCAGGCTCACCTATAAACTGGAATTGTGTTCCTCCCAACAAATGCAGGGAGAGAGTTATCTTCCTAACTTTTATTAAAGTTATTGTACTTAAAACAGAAACAAGGGCCAGACAGCTGAACTCATGACTGCACAGGAGGTAAACTGTCAAGCCTCCCCGGGAGCTCCCTCATGCTCACTCCCATGTTACCAGCTGTCTCGAGAGACCAAGCAAGTGTCTGGCATGATTATTTGACTGGAGGCTTCATCTGAGTCACGGGGCTAGCTTGACTAGAAATAGGACAGTTCACAGCTTCCTGTGCAGAGCACTGTAATGTGGGAAATTGCCAATACAGAGCCGGGTAAAAAATACAAGGGAATTTAATAGGGAAAAGCCTTACTTACAGAGCGACCTAGCCAGCCGGTGCCGCAGCAGTAAGTGCAGCAAGCTGAAGATGACAGTGAAAGAAGGGGTCTTGAGCACTCTTAAACCTTCCCTATGTCACCCTGACCACGCCCTTGCAGGTGTGGTCAGGCACACCTGTAGCCAGCCCCTAAGCAGGCGTGGCTACAGCATCCCCTACAGCACTGTGTATCTAGAAACTTCTTAAATAAAATATAATGGTGTTGCAGTCATCCCTTTGGGTCTTGTGGTCCCCAGAACATTGCAGGACTGCTGCAGATCACACAGCTGCAGCATGTGCATGTGCATGCATGCAAGTGCTTGATGCATTTGTGTTCTGGGTGAAGGGGTGATGGGGAATGTACTGTGTATGTTTATCTTATTGATTGTTGAATAAAGTTATGTTTGGCCAATGAAACAACAAGTTAGACAGGACTAGGAGTCAAAGAGGATTCTGGGAAATGTAGTAGAGAAGTGGTGATCCAGGCAGGAAGTGACATAGTAAGGAGACTCATATTTAAGTGAAGGAGAAATAGGAAGGGCTCTCTTTTCCCCTCTGCTCCTGCTCCAGCGGCACAATGTGATCCACCGGCAAGGAGGGACACCAATAAGGTGTCCAATAAGTCTTATAAAATATATAGATGTATGATAATTGAGACTGAGCTAACAGATGAGAAATCCTAGTCATTGGCCAAGCAGCATTGAACCTAATACAAGTTTCTGTGTATTCATTTGGGCCTAACTCTGGCAGGCGGCTGGCGTAAAGCTCACACTTGGCGGTGGGGCTCAGGCGGCTTTTGGCGGAAAGATTTATCATAACAAAGGGGTACTTGAATAAGGACCTGATTTTATTGTAACCATTCCTAACTAGTAAGGTGGGCCTCCTGGACTCTATTTTCATTTCATTCAGAACTGGGTATTTGCTCAACAAGTTTGAGACCCTTGTGATGGGGGATGGCCTTCTGTATATATGTTTCTTTCATTGGTTGATGAATAAAACACTGTTTGGCCAATGAGGCAGGAAGATAGGTGGGATGAGGAGATGGAGAATCCTGGAATGGTAGGCAGAGAGGGACTGTAAAGAGATGCATATAGCTGCCAAAGGAGATACAGGTCCAGGCATTCTCTGGTAAGCCAAGACTATAGGGGAAACGCTGACCACGCCCGCTTTTCAGAGTGATGTAGCAAGGGTTTAAATATCCGAGAGGCATGCACGAAGCCCTCTTTTTTCTCTCTACCACCTACCTGAGCGGATGAGCAGGCATTGGGTGTAAACCTGGTCACTGGCTCCGTTGCATGAGTACTTTCTTAATAAACTATCTGTGATCAATCTAGTTCTGATTCCACATTGCATTTGGCATTACAAGACCATGTGCAAATACGTAGTTTAATAGAAATGGGTTAATAATTAAGACAGAGCTAGTCGGTAAGAAGCCCTAGCCATCGGCCTATAGTTTTATAATTAATATAGCGTCTGTGTGTTTATTTGGGGCTGAAGGGGCTGTAGGACTGGGTGGGACAAGAAAAACCACCAGCTGTACCCTTACCCTGCTGTCGGGGTGCCTTTCATTTCTTACCTGCTGCAAGGCCCCATGTAGGGTGAGTACACTCCTTGAGAGCAAACAGAGGGTTTGTTGAGTTTAACTTTAGAGGAGACTTACCCATTCGCTGTTGCTCTGCTGAGCTTCTAGAAGTGTGATTTCCATGAAGCTCAGTTCTGACATCTCCGCGCCCTTACTAACACGGGACTAAACTCATTATGCTGAGCATTGCCTCTCTTTCTCACATCCTACTTTACAGCCCACTGTTCTTACACTGGGGGATGGTCCCCCTGAATTAAATAACTGAGCTCAACTACTCCAAGGTTGACTGGCTAGACACAGCTTGGAAGTTCCCCAGCCCATTCCAAAACAGGTGCCATTTTTTGCAATATAAAAAAAGAATGATAGACACATGCAGAGATAAAAAGGTATTTGATGATATTTGATATATATCCAAGTTGTAGTTATACTGTGTTCCTGTTGCTACTGTAACAACTAAATACAAATTTAGTGGCTTAAAATGACTGAAATTTACGATATTATATTGTGTTAGGTCAGAAGTCTTTTGGGAGATTAAAATCCACTGTGAGCAAGGCCAACTCCTTCTGTTAGGTATGGGAAAGACTCCCTTTCCTTACCCTTTGCAACTCTAGTGTCTGCTTTATTCGTGGGTTTTTGGCCCCTTCCTTTGTATGGAAGACTTGCAGAACATTGACATCCTCAGACCAAACCGTGACACTCCTGCCTGCCCATGATGAGCACTGTGATTTCTCTTGTCCCCCTGGGTGATACTGGGTAACTCCTTCTTTCAGAGCCTTTATTTAATCACCTGCAAGATCCTTCTTGCTGTGCAGGGTAGCATTTTCACGGGATGCAGCAGATTAGGAAAGGGACATCTCTGAGAGCTCAGATGTCTTAGTTTCTTAAGGGGGGGAAAGGGCTCCTGGCTTACAATTCAAGGGTAGAGCACATCATGGAGGGGAATCCAGGATGGCAGAAGTTTGAAGCAGCTGGTCACAGTGCTTCTACAATAGGGAACAGAGAGTGACTCGTGCTGCTGATGCTCAGTACACTTTCTCTACCTGCAACAGTCCAGGATCCCAACCAGAGAAGGGACCACCAACAATAGGTGGTTCCCTCTAAGTAGTTACTGGAATCAAGATCATGCCCCAAAGGCATGCACAAAGGCCCAGCTCCTCTGTGAGTCTGTAGTCTGTCAAGTTGATGGTCAACACTTGGCCATCACAACTCTACCCTTGTCAACTTGATGCCCAACACACATCACTTTTTTTTTTTTTTTTTTTGGTTTTTCGAGACAGGCTTTCTCTTTGTAGCTTTGGTGTCTGTCCTGGCACTCACTCTGGAGACCAGGCTGAACTCGAACTCACAGAGATCCACCTGCCTCTGCCTCCCGAGTACTAGGATTAAAGGCGTTCGCCACCAACGCCCGGCGCCACACATCACTTTTAAGGCATAATCCTCTATCTCTTGTTTCCATAAGCTCAAGGTCATTTTACAGTGATATAAAATCATTGATAAATTTCTATCATCTAGACAGCCCAGTCTCTATGTCCTATGCCCCAGGCACACCCTGTAGCCCTCTCCACCAATCAGTAACATTTATAACACACCTTGAAAGTCCAAAATCTTAGGCTGGGCATGGTAGCACATCAATTCCAGCTGTTGGTAAACAGAGGCAGGTGAGGATCTTTGTGATTTCTAGGCTTGCCTGATCTTTGTAAGTTTTAGGCTGGACATGGCTACCTGGATTTTCAAAAGAAAACCTAAAGTCTCTTAACTGCAACCTCCTCTATATTGTCAAAACCAAGCTACACACTTCCATCTTACAATAGATGACACAAAATAAATGTTCTTATAAAAAATGAAGACCTGTAGCATAACAAGGAACAACTGTGGAAAAATTCAACGCATGAATACGAAATCCTTCAGCTCCATGTCTGACATCTGGGGGCGCATGAGGAAATTGGCTGAGTTCCAAAGGTCTTAGGTAGCCTCAGTGCCACAGCTCAGCTATCCTCAGTACACAAAAAACTACCTGTTTTTTTATTTTTGAAAAAAGCTTTATTCATTTATGTGAAGACAGTATCAGCAATAGGTAATAGGAACATACTTTTAAGTTTAAAATTAGTTTTCCAAACTGAAAGGTTCAGTACTTTTCTTTCTCTCTTCTCTTACATACTTGACTCCAACAAAAGAGCAGATGAAAGTTTATTCCTTTACTTTTCCTTAAAGCCATACAGCAACAATTAAAATTGTTTTTAGAATTTAGGGTATCATTCATGGTAAGCTGGAGATTTAATCACAGAGTGGTACATGTAAGAATATAACACACATAAAAATACAAATATACTGAAATAAACAAGGGACAGATAAAAGGAACAAATTTCAAGACACTTCCTAGTTTTCTGGTATACTGACCTCTTGTTTACTTAAAAGTATTTTGTTCTTCAGATACAGAATAAAATTAAGAGTTATAGATCATTATGGACACTTATGACACAACCCCATGGTGGTTCCATTAAATTAGGGTTAAATGGAATCTCTATGCACAAACTACCTCTTGGCCCAGCCCTATCCCATGCCTTCCCAGAGTGTCTCCAGTATCCTGTGGTTTCCATGGCAACTTAGGCTGAATCTTTGCAACTTCATGAAATGGACACTTGTGCCATCATTGCAGGAACTTAGACACTACAACATGTTACTTGGCCTTATCTGTTCTCTATAATCTCCTCAATCTTATTTCTCTCATGTCTTCAAACTGCTATCACGTGGATAATGCTGACAAACTTGGGATGCTGCCAGCTGGAAATGGAGCCTGGCTCATCCACACCAAAGATGCATCAGCTCTGTATACTAACCCTGTGAGATCCTTGCCTAGGCAGTTGCTTTTGAGGAGGAAGAGACACTTGCAGCTTCATTATTAGGTTAGGTGATTGCATCTTTACAAGGTGGGTGCCTTTCATGGGTGAGGTCTTGCCTTCAAGGCACTTTTTTTTTATTGTCCCAGTGCTTTGCCTTCTCTGAAACTCTGTACTTGCTCACTCAGTGGTCTTTCCTATAGAAAATTAGTCCATTGTCTTTAAATTCAATTACACTCAAGTGCTGAGTGACATGGAAGAATACAGAAAGATTTGTAGCCAAATATTAAAAGCATAGCCCCAGTCTACTATCTGGTAGAGACCATTATTTCTCTCTGAACACTTATGAGTTGGACTTCTATTTCTCTTAACATCACTGTCTTCCTAGCTTGCACCAGAATAGCCCAGTAACCTCTGCATCATTGTACTTGAACCTTTCTGGCCCAAAGTAGCCAACTCTTCCACTTTCCCACCACAGAACAGTTACAAGACTCCAAGAAACACATGGTCAAGTTTATCCTAGCAGTCAACTCACCTCACTTCCAGAATTAATTTCTGTCTTAGTTTTCTTTTCCCCATTGCTATGACATAATACCTTCACAATAGCAACTTCAAGGAGAGAGGGCTTATTCTGGATCATAGTTTAAGGGCGTGGTCCATCGTGGTAGGGAACACAGGGGACAGGAGCTTGAAGCAGCTGGCTACATTATGCCGCAATCAGGAAGAGAGAGGGATGGAAGCTGCCACTGTCAGCTCACCTGTTCTCCATTTATACAGTCCAGGCTTCCAGCCAGGAAATGGATCGTATCCCATGGGCATTCTCAGAGGCTTGTCTCCTGTGCAATTCTAAATTCTGTCAAATTGGCAATTAGCATTAACCATCACAACTTGGTTCTTACTCACTGCCCTATTGTAGATAAGACTAAAATATTCAGTAAAAAGTGGAAGCAATGAAGCATAATGCATTAGCAATAGTTTTTGTGTACTGAATGCCTGTGAGGTAGAACAGATCATTCCAGGAAGTATGGGCCCTAGGGGCCAAGACTACATCTTGGAACCTGCCCTCACTGTGTGGCTGGGGAAATGGGGGAGGCTCTTTCATCAGTTCAGTAGTGTATGGCACAGAATTTCCAGTGCTGGGAAAATCATTTCGAATGCAGTGAGGATCGTGAACAAAGACTCTGTGGGTAGATGTTGTCATAAGAGGAAGAAAATCATATAGCAAGCATATAACGTGCCTTTTGTATATTTGCAAGTCTCGGATGCCTTTATTGACTATCCTGTAGAGACAAGGGACCTTGAGATTCAGTCCCTTTTGGTGTATATGTGTGTGGGCAGGTTTAGTATGTGTGATATGCAGTCTAAGTGGTCCTCTCTAGGTGCCCTGCCACTTACAGCATTGTTAAGAAATTGAGGTTTATTGATAAATTTGAAATGGTTTCAATGATTCTACGTTGGTTTTCAGTGTGGCTGGGCCATAGTGACTTGCTTTGGTTAGATTTGTGGTTAAGAGGACAGGGGGTCATCAGCTCTCCCATCCCTTCCAGGGTTCTCTACCTCATCTCTTAAGGGAGAGTGGTGGTATTTAGACTTTATTGGGGTCTGTGCAGTTTGTGCTTAACTGTTTGCTTCCACTGCTCAGTCCTCCGGAGTCTTCTTGTTGCCTTTTATTGTCTTAACCTCCTCTTACTGGCATTTTCTAAAGCCTTGTTCTTGTACTTTTTTCCCTTCTGTCTTGGTATATCAGTTTGTAAATCTTCCCCACGTGATTTTAATATTTGTGTGACCTGATAATTTCTACTTAGTCTCCTCTGTTTATAGTGGCCTCATCTATTCATTCCCTTTGTTTTCAGTGTCATAAATTTATACATAGCTTTCGAATTTGTATCTACTGCCATGACCTCTTCCCCGAGCTCCAGTCATGTATTTTATTGCTGCTTTGTATCTCTTACACTTTAAAAGTAATGTTTCCTAGGATAAATTCTTGCAGAAGTCCTAATCTTCCCTAGGTGTTCTCTATTGATTGCTGTCTCATCTGCCCAATTAACAAACAAAAAAACATGAAAGTATTATCGACATCTACCTGTGTGTCAGAGCTCTCATACATAGCCAAGCTCAGTATACACTCTATTCCAAGTCTTGATAATTCATCCTGAACCCAACTTCTTCCATATCCAATCATGCCTGCCACCCCAATGAGAGCTAACCACATCTGTCACCCGCATCACCACAGCTCCCTCATGAGGAATGGCTGTGTACCCGTTTAGACCACATGATTTCACACAACTCAGAAGTTCCAGCAGGATCTTAAATGTATGGGCTGAATCATAAAGATTCCCTTGTTTCCACCCTTTAGTCCCTTCCTATTGCATTTGCTAAAAACAGTTAAACTCCACTTTCTCTAGTAGATCCTTCAGTCTGTCCTGTCATAAACCCACAACTTCTCTTATTCCATCTTTATCACATTTAAAGATGACTATAATATTTGGAGAAAATAGAAAATAAGACCTATGCATCAGTGCCTCTTGACTTGTTTTTAACAATTTCCCACTCAAGTTGGTGGTAACAATTCACTCGCAAGTGTGCTCTCTGTCTGATTTTGAAACTGTCTGTATCTAGTCTTGAAGAGCTGACCACATTCAGTTGTCTTGTGAGAA
The DNA here is from genome assembly GCF_003668045.3 of Cricetulus griseus. Lineage (NCBI taxonomy): Eukaryota > Metazoa > Chordata > Mammalia > Rodentia > Cricetidae > Cricetulus > Cricetulus griseus. The sequence continues at coordinate 457,291,162 of NC_048595.1, forward strand.
GTGACAATGATTTGATAACTGACTTTTGTTATTGACATTGTTTGTTACAATATTGATTGTTAGATTTTCAGAACTGCACTTTCCCTTTGGTGGATTTTGCCTTTGATGAGTGTATAATATCTTTCCCTATATCTTCTGATTAGTTTTTGTTTGAAGTCTTTTTTTTATTCAGATATTAGGATGACCACACTGGCAGTGCTTTGAAGAAAGAAACTGAAGAAGATATCAGGAAATGGAAAGATCTCCCATGTTCATGGATAGGTAGGATTAGCATAGTAAAAATGGCAATCTTAACAAGAGCAATCTACAGATTACTCTCCATCAAAATCCCAACACAATTCTTATACAGACCTTGAAAGAACTATACTCAAATTTATATGGAAAAACAAACAAACAAAAACCATGGATAGCTAAAACAACCCTGTACAATAAAGGAACTTCCGGAGGCATCACCATCCCTGACTTCAAGCTCTACTGTAGATCTACCTCAATGAAAGCAGCTTGGTATTGACATAAAAATAGACACATGAATCAATGGGATTGAATCAAAGTCCCTGACATTAATCCACACACCTATGAACACCTGATTTTTGATAAACAGGACAAAATGGTACAATGGGAAAAAAGAAGGTGTCTTCAACAAATGGTGCTGGCATAACTGGATGTCAACATGTAGAAGATTGCAGATAGATCCCTATCTATTGCTATGCACAAAACTCAAGTCCAAGTGGATCAAAGACCTCAACATAAAACCAACCACACTGAACCTGCTAGGAAAGAGAGTGAGAAATAACCTTGAACACTTTGGCACAGGAGACCACTTCCTAAATATAACACCAGTAGCACAGACACTGAGAGCAACAATGAATAAATGGACCTCCTGAAACTGAGAAGCCTCTGCAAGGCAAAGTGTCCTGTTTTCTAATATAAGCTGTTAGTCTGTGTCTTTTTATTTGGGAATTGACACCAATAATATTGAGAGTTATCAATGAACAGTGTTTATTGATCTCTCTTACTTTGTTGGTATGATGTGGACTTTTCTGCCTCTTGATTACTGTTCTGGGATTAGTTAATTCCTTGTGTCTTCTTGGGTATAGTTGACCACTTCAGACTGAAGTTTTCCTTTTATTGAACTGTACTGGTAGATAGATGCTGCTTAAATGTTGTTTTATTATGGAATATTTTTCTTTCTCTTAATTCTGATGGATAATTCTTGCGGGGTATAGAGGCTTGGGCTGGCATCAGTGGTATTGCTGAGTTTATAGAATGTAAGTCCAGACTTAACTGAGGGATTTATTCATAACCTTTTAAGGTCCTTGAACATATTCATAATAATTATTTTGAAGTACTTTTCTTGAGCTTCAGCTATCTTGTCTTTTTCAGGCCCACTGTAGTAGGGTTAGTGGCTTCCGGTGTAGGTATATTGTCTTGACTGCGCATGTTTATGTTTTTATGCTGGGTCTGGGCATCTGGAGTTCTGATGTTCCAGGTGTTTCTTGATGTTGATGCGTCCTCTTGAATATTGGGATGGATGTTTTGTTTTCTCATTTGCTGTTCCCCTCTGAGGCAAATGTGGTGGGTGTGAGTTCCCTGGATCATAGGGCTTCTGCAGGTCAGTGGGTGGCAGAAAGGAATAGAGATGGGCTAAGAAGAAAGGCTAAGAGGGGCTGAGGAAAAACACAGGGAGGATTGGGTCTGCACCATGAGGTGGATTCTCCAGGGGTGAGGTGTGGTGGGAGGAGGGACTCTGGCAAGCACCCTGAGGTAGGACAGAGGATAAATCTGTGGGTACAAAGATGAAAAGTCTGGTCTGCAGCAAGAGGAAGAGTCTCCAGGGAATGGCGTTGGGGTGGGAGAAGAACCTCCTACAAGCAGGTTACTACAAGACTCAGGTTAAGCCTGGAGAGACTGTAATGGAGGAAAATGATAGTGCACATTGCCTACCTGAGTCCCAGCCCAGTGTGGCTGAATGTGTTATGTCTTTACAGTTATTTTATGTACATTATTTATTTTATGTACATTGGTGTTTTGCCTGCATGAATGAATGTCTTTATCAGGGTATTGGATCCCCTGGAACAGTAGTTACAGACTGTTGTGATCTGCCATGTGAGTGCTGGGAATTGAATCCAGGTCCTTTGGGAGGGCAGTCAGTGATCTTAACCACTGAGCCATCTCTCCAGCTATTTAATAACTCTCCCATACAGTTATTCTTTTGGTTCCAGAATTCAAGCAAGTGGAACAGTGACCATGACAACTCTTATAAAGGGAAACGTTTAATTGGGGTGGCTTAAAGTTTCAGAGGTTTAGTCTGTTATCATCATGGCTGGACATGCTGGCATGCAGGCAGACATGGTGATAGCGGAGAGTTCTAGGTCTTGATCCATGGCAGCAGAAGGAGACTGTATGCCTCATTTGGTGTAGCTTAAGCATTTAAGAGACCTCAAAGTCTGCCTCCATAGTGACATGCCTACTCCAACAAGGCCACACCTCCCTATGTCACTCTCTGTAGGCTGAGCTTTCAAACACATGAGTTTATGGGAGCCATACCCAATCGACCCACCACAGTGGGTATACAGTTTCCCTATCACTATCATTATTTCTTTCAAGGAATGACAGTTCTCCAATGTATATTTTTGATACCTTTGGCAAAACAAAAAACAAAAACAGGAAAAAATGGCAGTGATAGCCACAATGCTTTATTTCTATGGTGTCTTTTCATTTGTTCTATGTATTGGTTTCTGTGCAATTAATGTGTCCTGTTTGTCAACATGGCTCTGTGCTATAGTTTGAGATCAAGTATTGTGATGCCAGTACCATTGATTTGTATGCTTAGGATTGCTTTGTCTGTTTGGCTCGTTTGTTCTTGCTTATGGATTTCAAGGTTATTTTCAGTTCTATGAAGAATATAACTAGAATTTTGTTGGGACCTGTGTGTTAATACTTTGATTACTTTTGTTAGTATCACTAACAAAAGTAGCTAAACCCACTGAACATAACCTCAGGCACATCAGATGTGTTGGTGTCACATTTCGGAAGAAAAGTTTTGTGTATCTCCTAGAATTCATTTGACCCAAGTTTGAAGTTTTCACCTCTTCCCTAGGTTTCATTCATCAGTTTGGGTAAGGGCTTGTGGATCCTGTTTAGCCTTTCAAAGAAACAAAGAGTTTGGTTTCCAAACTCTTTGTTTCTTTGATTCTTTTACATTCTGCTTCATCTATTCTCACCCTGACTCATTATTAAGTCTTTTCTACTGCTTTAGTACCTGTCTTATTCTTGTTTTTAGAATATGTGGTATATCATTTTTGCTAATTTGACATCTTTCTGACTCTGTTAACATAAGAACTCATATCTATCAATTTTCCTTTTAGAGCCGTGTTTTCTGTACACCGAAGTTTCTGTTTAGCTGTACTTTAAATTTCGCTTGACTTAAGAACTATTTAACTCTTTCCTATTTCTTCAACAACCTTCTATTCCTTCAGAAATGTATTATTCAGTCTCCAGGCATTTGTATAAGATATTTTAGTCTCTCTTACTAGTAGTTTCTACTTTTACTTCAGTATTATCTAACAGCATATGTAAACTTATTTGCATTGTTTTTATATGATAATATTTACTTCTTGGTCTAAAATATGATCTGTTTTAGAGACATTTTCATGGATTTCTGATAAGAATTCTATTTGGCAGGTTTTTGATGGAATAGTCTGTGAATGTCTGTGAGGTCCATTTGCTCAATAAAAATTAATTCAGAAATTAATCTTCCTTCATTGAATTAGTCAGGAATGCCCACTAATAAGAATGGCATATTAGTGTTTATTTTACAAAATTGGATTTCACAGTTTGAAGTGCATATACTTTTATAATTATTACAAAATCTTAATAGGTTATTTCCCAATACTACTATTGTTAGCTTTTCTTATCACTTCTAATTTTGCCTCTAAGACCACTTAATAAGCTATCAGAATAGTTACACTAGCTTGTCTTCAATTTCTGTTTGCTTAATGTACTGACCTACATCCATTACTGTTTTTAAATTTTACTTTATTTGTATAAATGAGTCTTTTGCCTAAATCTATGTCTATACACCATGGATATGCAGTGCCCATGAAGGCCAGAAGAGGGTATGGAATCTCTTGGAACTAGAGTTACAGATGGTTGTGCACAGCAGCATGGATGGTGGAATGAATCTCAGTTCTTCTGGAAGAGCAGCTGGAGCTCTTAATTGCCGACCCATCACTTTATACATACACACCCACACACATTCTTTACTCTTAGCCTGTGTATTTTTTCCAACTTTTTAAATTTGAATTAGAAACAGGATTGTTTTACATTACAATCCCAGTTCCCTTCTCCTACCTGTCCTCCCCTGTACCTCCCAACTAAAACCCTATCTATCACATATCCTTTCGGATCCCCCTGGATGGTGAGGCCTTCCATAGGGTGTCATCAGAGTCTTTCTTACCCTTTGGGATAGGGCCTACCCCCCCCCCCGTGTGTCTTGGCTCAGGGAGTATTCCTCTATGTGGAATGGGCTCCCAAAGTCCACACCTATGCTAGGGATAAGTACTGGGCTTCTACAGGAGGTTCCATATATTTCTGAGGTTTCCTCACAGAAACCCATGTTCCTGGGGTCTGGATCAGCCCATGCTGGTATTCCAGCTATCAGTCTGGGGAGCAAGAGTTCCCAGATATTCAGCTCAGTTGTTTCTGTGGGTTTCACCAGCCTGGTCTGGACCCCTGTGCTCTTCACTTGTTCTCTGCATCTGGGTTCCAGTTCAGTTTGGTGATTAGTTGTGGGTGTCTGCTTCTATTTCCACCAGTTGCTGGATGAAGGCTATAGGATGGCATATAAGTCAGTCGTCAATCTTATAATCCGAAGAAGGCATTTAAGGTAGCCTCTCCTCTGTTGCTTAGATTGTTAGCTGGTGTCATCTTTGTAGATCTCCAGACATTTCCTAGTGCCTGATTTATCTGTAATCCAAAAATGTCTCCCTCTATTATGGTATCTCCATTCTTGTTATCTTCTATTCTTCCCCTGACTCAACCTTTCTGCTTCCTCAAGTCCTCGGCATCCCCCCTCTTCTCCTCTTCTCATTCTCCTAGCTCCCTCCCCCCTCTTCCCATGCTCCCAATTTGCTCAGCAGATCTTGACCCTCTCCCCTTCTCCAGGGTTCCATGCATGTCTCTTTTAGGGTCTTCGTTTATTAACTTCTTTGGCAGTGTGGATTGTAGGCTGGTAATCCTTTACTCTATGTCTAAAATCTGCATATGAGTGAGTACATACCATGTTTGTCTTTTTGTGATTGGGTTACCTCGCTCAGAATGATTTCTTCTAGATCCATCTATTTTCCTGCAAATTTCAAGATTCCATTGTTTTTTTTCCACTGGGTAGTACTCCATTGTGTAAATGTACCACATTTTCTCTATCCATTCTTCCATTGAGGGGCATCTAGGCTGCTTCCAGTTTCTGGCTATTACAAATAGTTCTGCTATGAACATTGTTGAACATATGTCCTTGTTGTATGAATGTGCTTCTTTTGGGTATATGCCTAGGAGTGGTATTGCAGGATCTTGTGGTAGACTGATTCCCATTTCTTTGAGGAGTCGCCATACTGATTTCCAAGGTGGCTGTACAAGTTGGCACTCCCGCCAGCAGTGGAGAAGTGTTCCCCTTTCTCTACATCCTCACCAACATGAACTGTCATTGGTGTTTTTGATTTTTGGCCATTCTGACAGGAATAAGATGTTATCTCAGAGTTGTTTTGATTTGCATTTCCCTGATGGCTAAGGATGTTGAATACTTATGTGTCTTTCAGCCATTTTAGATTCCTCTATTGATAATTGTCTATTTAGTTCTATACCCCAGTTTTAATTGGATTGTTTGGTATTTTGGAGACTAGCTTCTTGAGTTCTTTGTGTATTTTGGAGATCATCCCTCTGTCAGATGTGGGCCTGGTGAATATCTTTCCCCAGTCTGTTGGCTGCCGTTTTGTCTTGCTGACTGTGTCCTTTGCCTTACAGAAGCTTCTCAGTTTCAGGAGGTCCCATTTATCAATTGTTGATCTCAGTGTCAGTGCTACTGGTGTAATGTTCAAGATGCAGTCTTCTGTACCAATTAATTCAAGGGTATTTCCCACTTTGTCTTCTAATAGGTTCAGTGTAGCTGGATTTATGTTGAGATTTTTGATCCATTTTGACTTAAGTTTTGTGCAAGGCGATAGGCTTGGGTCTAACTGCAGTCTTCTACAAGTCTGCAACCAGGTATGCCAGCACCATTTGTTTAAGATGTTCTCTTTGTTCCATTGTATAAATTTGGATTGTTTATCAAAAATCAAGTGTTCATAGGTGTGTGAGTTAATATCAGGGTTTTCAACTCTATTCCATTGGTCTACCTGTCTATTTTTGTGCCAATACCCAGCTGTTTTCAGGACTATAACTCTGTAATAGAGCTTGAAGTCAGGGATGGTGATGCCTCCAGAAGTTCCTTTATTGTACAGGGATGTTTGGACTATCCTGGGTCTTTTGTTTCTCCATATAAAGTTGAAAATTGTTCTTTCAAGGTCTGTGAAAAATTGTGTTGGGATTTTGATGGGAATTGCATTGAATCTGTAGATTGCTTTTGGCAAGATTGCCATTTTTACTATGTTGATCCTACCTATCCAAAAGCATGGGAGATCTTTCCATTTTCTGGTATCTTCTTTAATTTCTTTCTTTAGAGACTCAAAATTCTTATGGTACAGGTCTTTCACATTTTTGGTTAGTGTTACCCCCAAGGTATTTTATGTTGTTTGTGGCAATTGTAAAGGGTGATGTTTCTCTGATTTCTTTTTCCACCAATGTGTCATTGGTATATAGTAGGGCTACAGATTTTTTTTGAGTTAATCTTGTATCCTGCCACTTTGCTGAAGATGTTTATCAGCTGTAGGAGTTCCCTGGTAGAGTTTTTCAGTCACTTATGTAGACTATCATATCGTCTGCAAATAGTGAGAGTTTGACTTCTTCCTTTCCGATTTGTATTCCCTTGATCTCCTTTTGTTGTCTTATTGTTCTAGCTAGGACTTCAAGGACAATATTGAAGAGCTATGTAGAGAGTGGACAGCCTTGTCTTGTCCCCAATTTTAGAGGAATTGGATCGAGTTTCTCTACATTTAATTTGATGTTGGCTGTTGGCTTGCTGTATATTGCTTTTATTATGTTGAGGTATGTTCCTGTTATCCCTGATTTCTCCAAGACCTTTATCATGAAGGGGTGTTGGATTTTTGTCAAAGGCTTTTTTAACATCTAGTGAGATGATCATGTTTCCCCCCCCCCCGCAGTCTGTTTAGATATTATATTGATGAATTTTTGTATGTTGAACGATCCTTGCATCCCTGGGATGAAGCCTACTTGATCATGGTGGATGATTTCTCTGGTGTGTTCTTGTATTCAACTTGCCAGTATTTTATTGAGAATTTTTGCATCAATGTTCATGAGGGAAATTGGTCTGTATTTCCCTTTCTAAGTTGCATCTCTGTGTGGCTTGGGTATCAAAGTTATTGTAGCCTCGTAAAAAGAGTTTGGCAATGTTCCTTCTGCTTCTATTGTGTGGAACAATTTGAGGAGTATTGGTATTAGCACTTCTTTGAATTTCTGGTAGAATTCTGCAGTGAATCCATCTGGCCCTGGGCTTTTTTTGGTTGGGAGACTTTTGATGACTGCTTCTATTTCCTTAGAGGCTATAGGTCTGTTAAAGTTGCTTATCTGTTCTTGATTCAATTTTAGTAAGTGATAACTTCCAGAAAATTTTCCATTTCCTTTAAATTTTCAAATTTTGTGGAGTACAGATTTTCTAAGTATGACCTGAAGATTCTCTGGATTTCCTCAGTGTCCGTTGTTATGTCCCCCTTTTCATTTCTGATTTTGTTAATTTGCATGATCTCTCTCTGCCTTTTGGTTAGTTTGGATAACGGTTTGTCTATCTTGTTGATTTTTTTTAAGAACCAACTCTTTGTTATATTGATTCTTTGAATTGTTTTCTTTGTTTTGACTTTATTGATTTCTGCCTTCATTTAGATTACTTCCTGGGATCTGCTCCTCTGGGGTGAATTTGCTTCCATTTTTTCTAGAGCTTTCAGCTGTGATGTCAAATCTGTGGTGTGGCTATTCTCTAGTTTCTTCATGTGAACAGTTAGAGCTATGAACTTTCCTCTTAGCACTGCTTTCAATGTGTCCCATAAGTTTGGATATGTTGTGTCAACATTTTCATTGAATTCTAGGAAGTCTTTAATTTCTTTCTTTATTTCTTCCTTGACCCAGGAATGTTGCAATTGCATGTTGTTCGATTTCCATGAGTTGGTAGGTTTTCTGCACTTTGATTTGTTTTTGATTTCTAACTTTAAAGCATGGTGGTCTGATAAGACATTGGGGATTGTTCCAAATTTTTGTACCTGTTGAGGTTTGCTATGTTGCCGAGAATGTGGTCGATTTTTGAGAAGGTTCCATGTGATGCTGAAAAGAAGGTACAAACAAAAAAGGTACAAACACAAAAAAGAATTTTTGTGTTTGGATAGAAAGTTCTATAAGTGTCTGTAAATCCCGATTGGGTCATAACTTCTGTTAGTTCCTTTGTCTCTTTGTTAAGTTTCTGTCTGGTGGTCCTGTCCAGTGGTGAGAGTGGGGTGTTGAAGTCTCCCTCTATAACTATGTGAGGCCTTATTTGTGATTTGAGTTTTAATAATGTTTCTTTTATGAATGTTGGTTCCTTTGTATTTGGGGCATAGATGTTTAGAATTGAGACTTCTTTCTGATGGATTTTTCCTGTGATGAATATGAAATGACCTTCTTCATCTCTTTTGATTGATTTTAGTTTGAAGTCTAACTTGTTAGATACTAGGATAGCTACCCCAGCTCATTTCTTGGGTCCATTTGATTGGAGTATCTTATCACAACCCTTTTTTGACAATATGTTGTCTTTTTGGAGACAACAGATAGTTAGAGTTGTTTTACAATCAAAACAGATAATCTTTGTGTCTAACTGGAACGTTAAAATACCTTACATGTCTGGGTGGACCTTACTGAGAGAAGTTTACTGATTCATGTCATTTTGTTGGTTTGACTCTTCTCCTCTCTTCTCCTCTCCTCTCCTCTCCTCTCCTCTCCTCTCCTCTCCTCTCCTCTCCTCTCCTCTCCTCTCCTCTCCTCTCCTCTCCTCTCCTCTCCTCTCCTCCCCTCTCCTCTCCTCTCCTCTTCTCTATGCCCCATTTATTTTTGGATTTCCTGTCTTACTGAGTAGGACTCTTCTATTCTCACAGAATCTGTCCTTTTCTGTCCTCTCATGATTGAGTCCATCATTGTCTCTGTGTAGGACTCCTTAGAGTGATTTCCTCCATGCTGGCTTGATGGCCACAGATCGCTGTAATTTGTGATTGTCTTGATATGTCTTATTTCTACATCATCTTTAAAATATAACTTTGATGGATGTTGAAATACTGACTGGCCATATTTACTCTCAGCATTTGAAATATACTATTCCATATTTGCCTAAATTTCAGAGCCTGTGAGATGGAAGGAGCAATTTTATATAACCTTCCCTGAAGAGGAGTAAAGAAATGTCTGCTTGCCCTAGATAGGATACTAGCAGATCAAAGAAACAATTATGCTTGGGTCAGGCTTGGTGAATTGATGAGTTTACTAGTGTTACTGACAGAGGTGTGGATGATGACTGTCATTAACAAAAAGTCTCACCAGAGCATGGGTCTGTGACTCACAAAGGCTTCATCTCCAGAATCCTATTAACTAACTCCAGTCAACCTTTCACCTCCTATCTATTCTTACATCCCAAAGACCACATGTGGCTCAGGCAGGATCCCATGCAGCTAGGACCAAAGAGTGATCAGCTAGAATCTCAGGTGACAGTCCAATGGCCCTTCCTACCCTTACGTGAGAGGGTATCTCACACATACACTTTGATTTCAGACTCAGTCATGCCAGAAGGACTGAGTTTTATTGCAGGTCGTCATTTAAAGTGGGAGACACTTTGTTTATCCTGTTCAGTCTGGTGCCGAACCCAGAATGGAGAAGGATGGTTGCTTAATGCTGTGGAAATCACTTTAGGGGTTTCTCTCCTTTGAATGTCAGGAGCAACATCTGAATGATTTTACATTTGCCCCTGGGGATGCTCAGATTCTCGTTCCCTCCAGAGACTTTCCAGTCTGTGCACCTTCCAGGAAGTCACACTGAGAGATGTACAGCTGTCTTATGTAGCCCTCTTCTACACAGACACTGTGGTAGGTTGCCTCCGGGCCACCTGACTTGTCATTGTTCTTTGTTGCCAGGAAATCTGAAGATGGCACCTGGCCACAGACCTACAAGGCATGGAGCATGAGAAATTGGTTCTGGTGTCTGTAAACTGAGCTGTGACAGCAGAGTCACTGTCTCACTTGACCCCTAATTAAATTCTTAGCCCATCAGAATGGTGGTCTCCATGAAGTTTATTGCTTCCAGTTTCTTTTTAGGTGGAGAACCTAACTCAACTCTTGGATGCCTCCTCTTTCTTGCTTCCCCTTCCCTGGCAAGACAGCCTTACCTCAGGAGCCGGTACTACTGGCTCATATTTTCCATGTTCCTCCATATATTTCTCCCTGTTTCTGTTGTGCAATCACCACCTTTGTGATTTGTGGCGCTCCTCCACCTTTTTCTCTTTGGCATAGAGTCTATTTTTTGTCATCCTGACACCTCTCATTCACCATATCTTGGGGAAGCAGCTTCTAATCTGTCACCCTTTCTTGAAAGTTCATTAGCTGGGTTTTCATGAATAGGTATTAAACATTTGAATGAGTATGAGCTACAAATAAAAATATACTGATAAGCTAGTCAGTAAATAACCATTTACTAGGGATTATTTATTGCTTGCAAAATATATGCAAAAAATATGCATTCCTCTTTGTATTAACTAGATGTCTTCAACATATCCCTTTCTGAAAAAAGTAGATCTCTTTAAGCCACATGAGAAACTGTATCCATTGGTGGCTCTGTGCTCCTAGTGTGTCTTTAATAAGCAGCATGGCTATAAGTAACATGACTCAGGGTTATGTAACATTGGAGTAATTTAAATCATGCATTATTTCATTGTGGATTATGCTTTCTCCCCTGAAATATTGACATAGTGAATCATGGTAGAATTTTAACACTGTCGAAGAATCAGAGCCCATTATGAGGCCATTATACTAATAACACATGACGGACAGTGAGGCTGTAGAGTAGTAATGGATGCATAATGGATAATAAATGGTACTCTGAACAGTAATGGTCACTAGTGATTTTCCAGTAATAATATTCTCCTTCTGCTAAAATAATATAGCAGTAATGTCAAAAGCTGCCAGCAGTAGGAAGGGTCTGGATTGTGTTTCCAATTTGGCACACTTCCCTTGTCTAAAAGCCATCTCCAGACCTAAGTTCATTTCTTTACCTTTTAGCCAAGCATGAGAAATTCTTCTGACAGGTGGTGGTAGCAGGAGATGTAGTATCTTCTGAACACGGTGTTCCCAATCTATTTAATAAGCAGACCTCCCCTACCCCAAATTCATAATTGATCTATTTTATGCAAAATAACCGTCACAGCTCATTCACCACTATCCTCGAAATTTCTCCTTTCTGTCGAGGTTTCCAGATAATAAAATGGTTTACACCACCATACTTTACCTGTGTCCTGGACAGGCTGTAGTGCTGGCCTCTATGAATTGTGCTCCTAACCTGTCTGCCACTCCTCAGTATCCTTGAGTTTGCATCAGTGGCCTGTGCTGGCTGCTTCCTGCTGTCCGGGTGTGTTTGGTCCATCCCTTTGCAGGCTGTTTTGCTAATTCTGCCTAAATTTTATGTTGAACTACTCTTGGAGCTTTTGGCTGCCACCGGGCCTCTAGGTATGACAGTGTTAACCCGGAGACACACACTTTGCCTGTGTTGGTCACTGTGCTTCATCTTTTATCACCCATGAGCCAATTTTGTGCTGAAGTAGTGATACTTTATGTTGAAGTGTAGTTTATCATTGTTGTCTTAAAAAGTGTCAGAGAGATCTCCCACTGACCACCAATCCCTTGTCTAGATTTTCAGCTTCCCCTTCTTCGGTTATTTTACCCACTTTTGGGTGGCAAATTAGACCCCTGTGTTCTACCAATGAGCTGTGTACACTCAGCCATCTGAGGCATCTCTCTTGGTAGAGCTTTCTACAGAGATGGACATGCCCTGTCTCTGCTCTAGCTGTGATTAGTAAAGCTGAAATAGCCATTATGTTGAACATCATAGCTGTGGGACATTCGGGAGCATGTAGATGTGGAGTCTGCCTTAGAAGTGTCAGGTTAGATAGTAATGGGGGTGAGGAAGGGATGTAAGAGACGACACAGGGGGCGGGGCGGGGGAGGTAAATATGACCAAAATATATTGTACATGTGTGAAAGTGTCATAATGAAGCCTATTAACTTTTAGATTTAATATACAACAATTTTAACAAGTAAAGAAAGAAAGAATAGAGTCTCTGGTACAGTGTGAGGTCATGAGCTCCCCTCAGTGTGTGACACTCTTTTATACTGGAATTCACCCATAATTAATTCCTTTGTCTTCTCTATCAAGTTGTGTGCTATACCCTTATGTTGCTGTGACTACCACAACAGATTTTGGAAATCAAAATACATAATTCAGACAAGTGGAAAGCACTAGGAAAACACCAGATGAAATTACCAGTTCCTTGGTGACTAATTTTCAAGCTTACAAATCATCTAAACATTTATATTAGCCTTTCTATTTCTACCCTAAAATATATTTTTGAGGATTGTGGATGTCATTAAAAAAACAGACACTGTGTCCTCGGTCTTAAGTAAGATATCTGCACTACAGAGCTGCAAGTGACTCGCCTGTCATTGCCCTCACTGGAAAGGCCGGGAGCCCTTTATTTAGTACTTCCTCTCATGCATGGTTGTTTCTTTCCTGTTCTGGCTGGTTTGTAGAACTTTTGTCAGTTCTGCTGTTTGCAGAGATTGATTCTGTTAAAGTTCAAAGCAGGTGAACTGGGAAGGAGAAGCAGGCCAAGGGATATGTAAGTAAAGGAGGCAGTGGAGATCAGAATTCTTCAGATCCATGATTATATTTTTAAAAAATATTTGTTATTCAGCCAGTGGTCAGGACATGGCATATGCTGCAGTGGGAGAAAAATGGCAAACGATCCCATGAGACACCCATCCTCACCCGAGATCACAGTGAGTGAGGCACATTGAGAGAAGTGCAGATTCTTGGGGTTTCCTCTGATCAACAGCACAAGTATTATTACACACAGGGAGCACACCAGATGAGGATGTGAAACAGTTTGGTGGATTACGATAAGAGTTGTGTTCATGTTGAGTGTGGGTGGGTACAGCTATCAGTGAGCTTTGGTGCGGGGATCATATTCAGGTTGTGTTCTTTACAGTTTTACTGTGGATACAGCATACTTACAAAGAAAGTCTAATTGACAAAAATAATATCCAGATGAACTTTAAAGTGTGCAATAGCTTCCAGAAATATAAAGTTGATAGCCTTTGATGAGTGCTGAAGAGAAGATCCTATGTCACCCATCTGAGCCCATCTCTCCTGCACTGGGCATAGATACTTCAGGGCTTCTGCCCATAAGTGAAGACTTGTTTGTCTTCAGATAATTCAGAGCACAGCACTGAAAGGAAATACATCTGAAACTTAGAAGGCTGTGCCTGGCAGAATCCTTGACTGAGTGGGGGTTGGAGTGATCTGCAAAGAACATCTAAACATGAAGAGGCAAAAGCTTAAGAGAGCCAGCTCAAGGGCCACGTAGGACCCTGCCAGTACCTTAGCACAGTTCACAGATGGGTAAAGAAGCAGTTGTAAGTGCCAGTAGCTGGAATAGCTGTCTGAGGCCTAGGCTCCTAAGCTTAGCTTTGAGATCCTTGTGATAATGATGGGGGAGGTCCTTCTGTATATATGCTTCTCTTATTGGTTGATGAGTAAAACACTGGCCAATAGAGGCAGGGAGATAGGCGGGACTAGGAGACTAGGAGAATTCTGGGAAAGGTAAGCAGAGAGGCTTGGAAAAGGGAAACAATGTAGACCACAAAGGAATAACAGGTCCAGGCATTCTCTTTGTAAGCCAAGACCATGTGGAAATGCATAGATTTATAGAAATGGGTTAACAATTAAGACAGAGCTAGCCAACAAGAAGCCCTAGTCATCGGCCAACAGTTTGATAATTTAAGTCTTTGTGTGTTTATTTGGGGCTGAGAAAGGCGGCAGGACTTGGCAGGACAAGAGAAACTCCAGCAACATGATAGAACTTCTGACTTCAAAGGAATTGCTAAGAAACATTGATCATGCTGTTTCGGTGGCAACTAAGAGAAGTCTGTGCTAATGTAGCATGAACCATTGAAAGCAGACCCTTGCGGCAGATTTCTTGGCTCACTGGATAGGAAGGCATGTCAGCTAGCTGCAAGCATCACCCCGTCTTTCTGTTCCCTCTCTCACAGGCACACGCTCCGCCTTTCTTCTCGTGCAGTGCTGGGGATCAGATCTAGGTGTTGTGCATCCTCAGAAGGCTGGCCTACTGCAGACTACGCACCTAGACCTCTTTTTCTTCTTTTCTTTGTAACTTTGTGGGAGGTTTTTACTAAGGTGCCCAAGTTTGCCTTCAACATCTATCCTCCTGCTTCTTCCTCCCGAGTAGCTGTCACTAGAGGTCTCTGCCACCAAGCCTGGGTTTCTATTTCTCTCTCTCCCAAGACATTTCTGTGAGTCTCCCACATTCCTTAGTGTTGTTGGGCTAGATTTTCTCTTGTTGTTGGGATTCCTCCACTTGGCTGTGAAAGACATCCAACAGTGTTATACTCATGGTATGTCAAGACAGCCACTCTGGTAGCAACTGTCTGTCACTCCAGCGGGAGGAACATGGGGAGGAGATGAGTTTGAAAATAATCCATGGCTTATGATTGTGACCACCATGCTGATTAGCCAACTCTGCCCTGTGGCAGAGGTGCAGAAAGAGGCTTAGTCAAGGCTACCTGTAATAGTAGAAGTCTCTGTCTCCAAAGGAAGGCAGATCACATGACACATAAAGCTAGAGTGCCCCTCACCTCTATTACTAGCAATTATCTCTACCACTCTGAAGATCTTCAACAGTGAGGTCTTGAAGCAAGACCATTGCTCTATCCACATCTGATACCTCTGGGCTTATTACCAAGACAGTAAGGAACTCTGACCTCCCCGGCTTTGCACTAAAGCCTCTTAACACCTGTGTGAGCATTTTCATCCTGAGAAGGGGATTAGAGTTTTATACCTTAAAGTCTTTGGACATTTTCTTTTGGATAGATAGCTGCATAGAAACAAATAGATTTCATAAAGGATAGGACCTCAGTGAATATTTATTTGGTCCAGAAATTGAACCACAGGTTAAATTTTTAAGAGATCAAATAAGCTGTTTCCAGAGTCATTCTGTGACACTCCCTGCAGGTTCTATTTGGTGAAAGTTGGTTAGGCATGAGCTGGTGTTTCTAGGACTGGAAATAACAGATGTAGTGAGGACCGAGTTGTGAGGCTGACATCCTCTTGTGTGTGCTGTAGCTGATCAGTGTATGGGATGAGGGCATGAGAGGAGTCACAGAAAAATGATGAAGGATGAGTGGGTTGGGGATGATGGGACAGTTGAAGAGAGAAGGAAGGAGCAGAACACTGGAGTAGGACTAGTCTGACGCCATACCTGTCTGCTGACCATGGAGTCTACTGAATATGGGTTTGGGTTTGCAGAGTTCTGGGACTTCCCTTTGGAAAATTCCATTTTCTTGTTCCAGCATGGGAAGCATGGGTTTTGGTAGAGGCTAATGATGCCACTCAGACAAGCAGCTGGCATCTACAGAAATTAAACTGTGAGGAGCCAGTAAAGCACAGAATCTCAAGAATATCGTTCCCTCAGCAACACAGTATTTGGTCCTTAAAATAGTATTGTTGTTGTTGTTATTGTTTTAAGTAAAAATACATTCCAGTGATTTTTCAGTTGAGAAACTATTGTAAAATTCCTTGTGAGTTTGCTGCTGATATTCGTTGGCATGTGTCCTCAGAGAGTTTGAGGTTGGTAAGGGACTGACTCATCTCACCTTGTTGGCCCTACGTGTCAAACTGCAGACTGCAGCTCCTGTCAGCCATGCATAAAGAGCTGAACAGAACGCCCAGGCAGGTTAGTGAGCTCTCATCACTGTTAAATGGTCACGTGAGTAAGGGTCTGAACAGGAACAGATGCCATGCAGAACGCAGGGCCATGGGATACCTAGGCCTCCACACTTCAGGTAACCAGGGTCCCCACATGCAGTGGGAGCCTATCTTCCTTCTTTGAATCAGCTATTTGCTAAGAACAAGAGTAAGATTTTCACCTCCTGGCTGAGAATGTATCCTGGCTGCTGGAGAACACGCACACTGTGATCTCCTGCCAAATCCATTCCCAGCCTCAGTGAGTATGGAAGATTTTGTTTTCCTTCTTGACATGATCATGTCATCAACTGTAATCATTATTGCCCAAGTGCCTGATCTGGATAAGGCATGTTTATATGTTACAGCTGGTGGCTAGAAGCCTTTCATTGGGCCAAACCTGTCACCATCACTTCCACTGCCTAGACAACGATGTTGAGAGTCAGTCAAAGTCCCCTGCCTAGGTCACTATGCTAGCTGGAGTTGTAATGTGGATTTCTTTTAGAGACAAAGCATTAGCATTTTGTAGACAGCTGTTGCTACCGCCCTGCCTGTGAGGTGCTGTCCTTGGAGTCAGGGCTGAGTCTGCTTTGTCACTGAGGGCTCTCCTCTGGCCCCAGGGTCCAAGAAGACTGATAAATGCTGCCAATCCATCCAGCATTCCTTTGTGGTCCTCCGAGTTTCTGTACCTTAGACAGAGGGAATGCCACAGCATGACCCTGCCTGTGACTTGAAATTCAGAATTAAGGACGTTGGCATCTCAGGGGAAAGGAATAGATACTTCAGCGAGAGACTGGCCATGCCTGACTTTGTGAAGTGTGTGGCTGTTCAGGGTATACAATGTTTTGTTTTATATTGATAAAAACTGTCATAGCTTTATTGACACTATTGAAAACATGTTTTAAAGAAATGGAATACTCATGACTTGTGGTATTTAGAAGCCAAGTAATAGTCATTCCCAAAGTGGTGTTGGGCCAGTTTTTAGAGATGGCTAGAGTTGGTTCATTCAAACTTCCTCTGGGAAGTGCTTTCCTTATTTGAATTATGGGATATGTGCTTATCTTATGCTACTGAATTCCATCAGAGCATGAGCAGATCTCCATAGATGGTGAATTTAACACTCATGGTGACTCAAGTGTAACATTTGCAGTTCCTGTAACTTTTTTCTAATAAAGAAGGATTTAAGTAGGCTCCATGCTGTTTGACTCTTCTAACATAACTTGAGGAAGCCTGACTGGAAACCATTGCATGGGGTGTACTTTTCTCTCCCCGACCCTAAAAGTTATACCACGAAGACTGCAAACTTAGACAAGCTTCAATTTTTGGAGACTATCTTGTCCTTTATTTCTTGGTGTGGCTTTGGTCAGGGGAAAGGAGTTGGGAGCTGTAAGTGTGCACTAAGGAATAACTGAGCACACAGGAGAGTGATCCCTGTACTCAGAGCATGCCCTACCTCTACAGTCTGCCTTGTTTCCATCCATGAAGACCATAGAAAGGCTCAGGTACACATCCCACAATTCTCCCTCTGCTCCCTCCTAGGAGCCCATGGAGCATAAAAGCATCAAGCCCTTTAGCCCTATAAACTTGTTTATCTAGGACTCACCTCTAAATTATCCCCCGGATCTTCAGCCCTGTGTCCCGTGTTCTCTAGAATCTCTTTTCTGACCATTCTTTTCACTTTCTACAATAGACAAGACCTGGGTCTCCCAGTGTAGCTGGCTTCTGCATCCCTCACTCATGGATGGGAGAATGCGATGTCTACACTGAAATCTAGACTGCCTCTTCCTTCCCTGTCCTGTCTCACTCTGGCTATGAATGTCATTTCTGCAGACTATTTGCACATTTCCTTCTGTCCCCAGTAACCTACCAATGTCATTTCTTTCTTGGTTATCTTAGCTGCTGGTGAGGGCATTGTCACCAAGTCCCTCAATTTGAGTTCTCAGGGGTTTCCTTTTCTCAGTCAGCTTGAAAAATAAGTGAAGTTTTTTACAACTATTTTATTTTGGTTGTTTGTTCCCTCTCTCTCCGCATCTCCCGGTCTCTGCTCTCCCAATGTATCATTTCATCACCAGTGTCCTCCTCCTGTGTTTCATCATCACCTTTGCCTCCTCTCCTAAAGCCCGTAATTTTCCTCACAGTAAATAGGCCCCTCTATAGTTTCCTCCCCTTACACTTATTCAAACCCAGATGTGCATATTAAATGTGAAGAGGCTGAAGTCCGCATGTGACAGATGACTTTTGGTGTTAAACTTCTGTTTTCCAGTTCCATCCGTATTCCTACAAGAATAATCATTTCATTTTGCTTTATGGTTGAATAAAATTCCACCATGTATATGTACCAGATTTTCATTATCCATTCATCTGTTGATTGACATCTAGACTAATTCTATTTCCTTGTGTCAGAGCAGTGATAAGCATGGGTATACACGTGACTCTATGGATACAGTGTAGAGTCCCTGTGTTGTACATCTAGAAGTGGCATGGCTGGGTTATAATGGGGTTTTGCTGTTTGCTTTCTTTTGAGTCTTCTACCATGATTTCTAAATTGGTTGTGTTAGTTTGTGTTCCTACCAACAGTGAATAAGAATTCCTCTTTCCCAACATCATTCCTAGCATTTGTTGCCATTTTTTTCTAGACGGTGCCCATTCTGACCAGGGTGCGGTAGAATTTCAAAGCACATTTAATTTGCTTTTTACTGAAGGGTGAATATGTTGAATACTTTTACAAATGGCTATTGGCCCCTTGTGTTTCTCCCAGACAGCTGTCCAAATCATTTTGCCCTCTTATGATAGGCAGTTTTCTTTCCCTAGTGTTTAATTTATACTGATCTTCATATGTTGTAGTGTGTGTGTGTGTGTGTGTGTGTGTGTGTGTGTGTGTGTGTGTGTCTGTGTCTGTGTCTGTGTCTGTGTGTCTGTGTGTCTGTGTGTCTGTATGTATGTTCTAGATAGATATGTATAGAATATATCTTCATATATTCATAGTAATACTTTGGAGTATAGCTGGCAGGAGGATTTTTCCCCATTCTGTAAGCTTTCTGTTCACTTCACTGATAATTTTATTTACTGTGCAGAGGGTCTTAGGTGTCCTATAATCTCATTTGCCAAATCTTGGACCTGTTCCCTGTGGCATTGGGATTCTATTCAGAAACTTATTACTGGTACTTATGTTCTAAAATGTTTTCCCTTAGCAGTTTCAGTGTTTGTGATGTGAAATCAAGATACTCAATCTAGTTTGTTGAATTATGTCCAGGGTGAGAATCATGGATCTCCAGCTCAATCTGCTTAAAGGCTTTCTCCAGTACATGTTTGTGTAAAAACTATATCCAAACTCAGGGTTATTTCTGGGTTCTCATTTCATTAGTATACATGGGTCTTTTTTGTGACTGTACCATGCTGTGTTTATCTCTATGGATTTGTAATATAATTTGAAGTGCAACAATGTAAGGTCTCTATAAATGTGTGCTTTTTCCTTTGAATCATTTTTGTGTTATCATAAGAACTTTTTTTTAAGTATGTCATGGTGATTGCATTGAATATGTTCATTTCTTTTGGCAAAATAACCATTTCACACTTTTTCTGCCAATAACACAGTTTAATCTGGATCTCCTTCTTCCTCAGAAGCAGCAAACATTTCCTCTTAGGACCCAGTGCAGCTCACAGGACATGACTGTAATCACAGTGTACAATGGAACCCACCAACCCTATAGTGTATGCTTGAAAGTTGGCCAACATCTTTGTCTATTATGACTTAATATTTTAGATGAACATTGCCAACTTTTGAGTGATGTTGGGGTCACTATAAATTCATTTTGTAAAAGGGACTAGAGAAACTGTTTTAAAATGCCATCTCAGGCAGATCTGCTGGAAACAAACATCTAGGCATGACCAGCATCTACTGGCAGATTGAAGGTAACTTCAGCTTTCTTAATAGGCTTGTTTCTGCTTGCAGATTGCATCGAAAAAGCAATGAGCTGTTGATACCATAATCACATGTATTTATAATTCCCTTGCCACTGTTCCCGTGGCACCTGTGAGGCCTTGGCACCACACAGGGTAGGCTTTGAGTTCTCTGCTCTGAAATCTTGTTTCTAAGCAGTCTCAAGTCATGCTGTCTATACTGTTTCTGTTTCTCTGAACCTAACATGGGCCACAGGCCCTGGCTGTCCTGCTATCTCTTGGGGATGCACAAGCATTCATGTCTAGAGAAAACTAATGTAAGTCACAAGGCTTACGCTTAGAGAAGCTCCCACTCTCCCCTTGTCCCTGTGCTCTCCTCCCCCTCATCTCTGTGTACCTTCTCTAACTCGACACACCAGACAAACAACAAACCGTGAATAATTGTACACTTGCCTGCCAGCTCGCCTTGTAGCTCTTTGATGACTCTCCACCACAACACAGGCCATTGCATCTCGACATAAGAACTGCGAGCTGCAAACGTACTCTGACCCAAAGAATCATGTCAGTTTTCTCAATGAATTTTTCTCAATGAATTGCTGTTTGCACCTAGATTGGAGCAGTAAGGCAATGAGCCATTTCTAGACTCCCCAGCGTTGCCATTTTAGTTTGTCTTACCTTCTTCAGAGAAAATCAATATCTCTCATATCTGATACTTATTTAATAATGCTATTTCTGCCTCATTTCCTCAGCCTTCTCTTATGTCACACCTTGAAAAACCATGCTGGCAATATGCTACCATGTCCCTGCACATAGCTCTCCTGTGGAGAGCTCACAACGTCCTTTATTATGTATATGTGTATGCATATGAGTCCTGCCTGTGTGTAGGTGTCCATGGAGGCCTTGGGCATTGCATCCCCAGGATCACTTGGCTCTGGTTGCTGTTGTCTGCCACACCCATTCTAATTTCTCCTGTCCCTTTGCCTCTGTTGTGATGAGCACATCTCTCAACTTGAATAGCGTCCTGCGCCTGCTTCTTGGTCTTTCTGTCTATCTTTTATTTTTCTTAGTGTTACTACTTCCTATTCCTTTGTCACTTTATGATAGAATTTCCATTTTTTTTTACAGACTCATATTATCAGTTCTACAAAAAACAGAGTCCATACCAAGTGTAACAAACTGTGTGTTAGGCAGTATGGTGAGCATCCAGTGAGGTGTGGAGCCAGGAAAGAGAGAGGGTATTGAGTTTCTGGAGAGAATCAAGTGGGAACATAATGTCTGTCAACTTTGGGTCAGGAAGTCTGGGAATAACGCTCAACATCTTTCTCCTCCTGCCCTCCTAATTCTTGTTGACATTTGGCAATGGCCAGAACCCAACCCTCAACCAGGGAGTAAAGGATGCCAGTGTCATCTCTGAAGGCATCACTTTCTGGATCAGTGTACTTGGGGATGTGAACGTGGCCTCCGGCTTTAGCGCTTCGTGTGTCTGTCTCTGTAAAGGCCTCGCTTTTTGCAAGTGCAGTTCTTGTAGGGCACTGCTGACCGCCACCCTCTGTGATTCTGACTTCTGACCTGTGTCTTCTCCATCTTAAGGAACACCTGGACACAAACCTTCATTTCTCTACTACACGTTTTGATTTGACCACTTTGTAGGACCTCAATTTAATGTGAACACATGGAGTTCTGTATGCTCCCACATCAGAAGCAAAAGAAACTGCCCCAAGCAAGTTCAAACCCCATGCCTTATCCTGGATTCCTTATTTAAAAACAAAGCATGGACAAATTTTCTCTTTGGTTGTTATTTATTTGTGTGCAAACAGTTACTCAACAAGTCTTGTTTTCGGGGCCTGTTGTCTCATGACTCTTCCTCCCACATTCCTCCCCCCATAGAGAAAA
Source organism: Cricetulus griseus (assembly GCF_003668045.3). Classification (NCBI taxonomy): domain Eukaryota; kingdom Metazoa; phylum Chordata; class Mammalia; order Rodentia; family Cricetidae; genus Cricetulus; species Cricetulus griseus. The sequence goes on from NC_048595.1 coordinate 457,313,158, forward strand.
CTGCTTTCATTAAGTTTGTAGGCTCTTACAGTGTTTATTACTATTTTTAAAGTCTTAAACAAATAGCTTTATTATTTCTGGGATGCTATTAGTCATAAACTTCTTATGTACTTGTACAAAAATTTATTAGAATTAGGAATTTCAGAAAATAAACATCATTATTATGCCTAGTACATAAGCAGAATAATAAAATATCCCCTCTTATTTTTTAAATAGAACAAATTTATATCCAATAGCATGCTTATTGAAAACCAGAAGTATTTCATGTATTAAAATTTATCAAGAAAATACATAATAAAGTGATATTTGTAGCATAAGCCAGCAAATTCATCTCTGTAACCTACATTATGATTTATTTTTATAAGCATAAAAGTCTAGTATTTTAAATCATTGATAAATAGAGAAGCACAGAGTTTTTTTAAAAAAAAAAAAAACAGGAATTGTCAAAAATAACGATTGCATGGAATAGTGACTTATTCTATCAGTATTTCCTTTGCACTATGGATCCAACATTGGGAGATAGGCTGGCTCTTGGGTGGCTGTTCTGTGAGACAGCTCAGAGAGTCACATCCATTATCATACCATATTACTATAAGCTCATTATCATAATTGTAAATGTTAATAGATCAGTCTCCCTGTAGACTTGGGCTTTTAAGAAGACTAAACTCAAATCTAAATTCTTAACTACTACTTAATATCAGTCTCAACAGAGCTGTGTCCCATCCTATGCAGGGCATCGTATAAAAGAAATGACTCATGACCTACATGTTTTACTCTTGCTCACATGTAAGGCTCAATTTTGTTTTGTAAGGCCATGAGATTTTTCTTTTTCTGTGATCTTTATGTAAGCTGTTAGAATAGGAAAGACAAACATCTAAGTAAGATAGTGATTGCTGTGTTTCTAACTTCAGACATTTGGAAGTCAGTCTCAGGATGCATCAGCTCCTAGTCTATCTGTATCTGTATCTGTATCTGTATCTATCTGTATCTGTATCTGTATCTGTATCTGTATCTGTATCTGTATCTGTATCTGTATCTGTATCTGTATCTGTATCTATCTGTATCTGTATCTGTATCTGTATCTGTATCTATCTGTATCTGTATCTGTATCTATCTGTATCTGTATCTGTATCTGTATCTGTATCTGTATCTGTATCTGTATCTGTATCTATCTGTATCTGTATCTGTATCTGTACCTGTATCTGTATCTGTATCTGTATCTGTATCTATCTGTATCTGTATCTGTATCTATCTGTATCTGTATCTGTATCTGTACCTGTATCTGTATCTGTATCTGTATCTGTATCTGTATCTATCTGTATCTGTATCTGTATCTATCTGTATCTGTATCTGTATCTGTATCTATACCGGTACCTGTACCTGTATCTGTATCTGTATCTGTATCTGTATCTGTATCTGTATCTGTATCTGTATCTGTATCTATCTGTATCTGTATCTATCTGTACCTGTATCTGTATCTGTATCTATATCTGTATCTGTATCTATATCTAATCTATATCTAATCTATATCTGTATCTGTATCTACATCATCTACATCTATCTAAACCTACACCCACATCTTGTAAACCGAAGTTTCTGTCCCACTGGGTCCTGCAGCCATTCAGTCCCAGATGAACACACAGAGGCTTCTATTAATTATAAACTGTTTGGCCTCCTGCTCAGGCTTCTTACTAACAAACTCTTACAACGTAAATTAATGCATAATTCTTATCTATGCTTAGCCATGTGGCTTGGTACCATTTCTCAGTAAGGCATTCTCATTTTGCTTCCTGTGCATCTGGCTAGTGACTGTCTCCTTGCCTTCCCTCTTCCCAGAATTCTCCTAGTCTATACTTCCTGCCTGGCTACTGGCCAATCAGCATTTTATTAAACCAATGCAAGTGACAAATCTTTACAGGGAACAAGAACATTAACCCACATCAGCATCTACATATGTACGTGTGTGTGTGTGTGTGTGTGTGTGTGTGTGTGTGTGTGTGTGTGTGTGTGTGTGTGTGTGTGTGTGTGTGTGTGTGTGTGTCCATTTAGCTGACATTACCCATGTGGATAGTGTATAATTGTATGACTCACTATGTATGCATTGTGTCATATCATTTCCTATGTTGGTTTCTGTGCATTTAGTTCTAACTGAGAAAGAGTGAAAATCGCAGCTAACTCTGTTCAGTTTTCTCAGATCCCATGAAGTCTATGTATCGCCCCCCCCCCTGCTTTTAGTTTACCAGGAATCGAATGTGGCCATTCCATGCTTACATCATCTGGCATTATTATTTCTTGACTGTTCTAGTTAGTTTAGGTTGTTCTCTATAGAACTATCTGAGGCTAACAATGACCTCTTTGTTGTTAGCCATCCCCATTTACTATTTCTGTTGTTGCTCTTTTTGTTTCTTTGGTGTGTAGTTCAGGGTACCCTTGAGTTGCTGCAATCCTTCTGCCTCAGTGTTCCCCACCCTGGGGTTCCAGCTATTGTCCACTCTGCCCAGAAACTTACCATCCCTGTGGACATTACCACCGCACTTCACATCCTTCATGTTCACAGAATTATTCTTTTACATAAATTGTTTGCTTATTTCTTGAGTTGATAGTATACAGAAAGATCTACAGTGGAAATTCAGAATTTCAGGACAAATTAAGAATGTGTGCTGAAACAGTTTCTTTCACAATGGCCGGTGTCCTGAGAAGAAGAAGAGGGTGGTGGCAGCCTGCCGGATAATTGTGAAAGGAAATGGTCTCTAAATTAACAGTGAATGTGCAATGTTTGCCGACAGCACTCAATTTACTGCTCCAGTGCTTCAAACTTCATAAACTTTATGGCAGCGGTAATGAAAATATTTATGTTGGCTATAATCATAAACTGATTTTGAGGTTCCTTGTCCTCCTCACACTTCTTATGAAAGAACGTTTTTCTTCCTAGCATACTACCCACAAATGTGCAGCCACAGGGCACCAAATGTGTCTGTTGCCATTCCTAGAGATGAAATATTTAAAGTTTTTTTTTAAAAAAACAAGAATGAATACTCTTGGAATTCAATGATAAAATTGGTCATTTTTATTTCTGGTAGTAATTTTATGGAGAAATCATAGCCTTTGGGAGAATGAATTGTCTTCATGATAAGTGTGATGGTGGCTCTGGAGAAATAGGAAATTATACAGATGCTTTGTGCATGGCCTCTGCATCAACCCTCCAGCTGGACTCCTCTCAGGTTCCCTGTCTTATGAAAGTGAGGTAGCATATGACTTTTAAATATTATTCATTATTGTTTTAGATATGACTATGGGTTCAATAGCAGACATACCAGTGAACCACTGAAAAACTTTATCTCAAACTATATTCAACAATTATTGTAGGATGTGTATCTAGAGCATGCAGACTTCCATCTTCATCCACAGTGTGCTAAGAGTCTTTTAGAGACTGAAATGGCTACCATGTGCTCACTAAATTTTCCAAAACCCACTCCCGTAAGGAATATGATCAATGTGAGCATTGAAAAACAAAATTAACTTTAGAGCAGCTGTAGGAAAACTATTAATTTTTTAATATAAAGTTGCCACATAATTTGTCTGGGGCGATGACTCAGCGGCAAAGTTTGGTATGCAAACACAAGGAGTAAGTTCTGACCCCCAGCTATTTGTGACACCCAACTGTAATCCCAGCACTAGGAGGCATAGAGAAGTCCTTGAAGGTCAGTGCCCTCTCCCCAATATAGCCCATCAGTGGGGGAGCCCTTTGGTGAGAAACTGGCTCAGAAAAAAAGGTGAAGAGCAATAATAGAGAGAGAGGAAGACAGCGGACCTCTGACACACCCACAGGCGTGAGCGCGCGCGCGCGCGCACGCACACACACACACACACACACACACACACACACACACACACACTTCCATAATGCTTATCAGAATGCTAGAAATTAAAACTGGAGTAGGAAGGAGACACCAGAATATGATTCTGGAAATCATGAGTAGATTTGGAAAGAGTGGTCTGGGGAAGGGATTGAGATTATTCACCCAGAGTGAGTGTGGGCCTGTGATGGGCAAGAACACAGGAAGTGGGTTGAGCATTTTGCCTGGGAGAAAGCAAGGATTTCAAAGTCACAGTGAAATGGAGACGGCAGATTCACTGTGTGTATCTTAGTAGGTTTGTGTGTAAATTTGGGTTAGCAAAATACGAGAATAAAATATTTTTAAAGTGCATATATGTGGGGAGTTTTTGTCCTTCACAGTGTTCTCCACACCTCCAGTCCTTGCTTGGGTAAAGATGATTTGATTGGTCTATTGCATAGGCACCGTTTATCATGGAGACTGTCCCTTGTTCTGAGTTGCTCCTCTTCATTATTCAGTATTTTCTCATTTTTACCATGAAAGTCATCTACTGTGTGTGGTGTGTGTGCATATGTCTGTGTTTGCGTGTGCGTGTGTGTGTGTGTGTGTGTGTGTGTGTGTGTGTGTGTGTGTGTATGAGTGTGTGTGTGTATGCATGTGTGTGTGTGTGTTAATTATGCTACAGATTCTGTTTGCAGATTGTGATCACCTCATGGTTCATTTTCTTGCGCAATCCTCTCAGTAAAATTTATCATTGTCTGCCACATCCTTAACTTTCTCAGAAGCTCTACCAGTCATTTGTCAAAACAACCTCTTGCTAACATTATACCACTTATAACGTATATTCTATACATTATACACAGTCAAAGGGTGTGCTCCATGCCCAGCATTGTTGCACTTGGGCTACAGTGGTGTTGTGTAAAAGCATGTTCTAGCATTCTGCCTGTGATGGGCAGACACCTGGCGTGCACACTACTCTGAATGCCTGAATGTCGTCCCTCAATAAAGCCCAGAGCTCTGCCTCACGGCAAACACAATGAACTGAAGCCTCGTTAGCACCAGGAGCTGTAAGTAAGAGGTGCTGGGATAACATGCTTAAATCCAGTTCTTTGTCTGCAATGAAATCTAAGCATCCAGCTTCGGCTTAATACATCTTAAGTTATCTAAGCTATGCATTAAATTAAAGTTGGACCAGATATTGTGAAGAACATATATAAGTAAGTTAGTATCACCCGTGGGCTGATAATTTCTGTAAGCATTTGAATAGAAGATGTGGAATATATATATATATATATATATATATATATATATATATATATATATATGTGTATATATATATATATATATATATATATCTTCAAAGCTGTCAAACTGTAAATTAATATTTTAAAAATCATTTGTCAAGAGAAACAAGTATAGTAATTACTTAAGCTAATGAAATTATTGTGGCTGGATTTCAATTTTTCCTAAATGTTCTATCTCCTGCCTGCCCATGGTTGCCATCTTGTATGTTGTCCCGACAGTGGTTTTGAGCCCTGACACTGTATGAAGCACAGTGCTAAGATCCATAGTGCCTGCAAAGGACTGAAGAGAAAGATGAACTCACTGGGGTGTGTGCTGGAAGACCCTGAAAGACAGTGTCTCTTAGGTGGCACATAGCTTCAGATTTTACTAAGGAGTCAATCCTCAGTGGTTTTATTTTAACATGGTGATTTAACTCCTAAATGCCCAAGGCATTAATTACTGATAGTTACTGGATACCAAGCTAGTACACTGGAAGTGTTACTGCCTGGTGGCAGAAATACAAGGTAATGATTAATGATCTGACCCCTGGTTTGAAGTTCATAGAGACAAGAACAAGAAGAATCTGCATTTGCTTTATGGACTCTCAGATTTGTGAAAAATTATAATGTATAAAACATGATGTGAGGAATGATTTGGTTTTCAAAATGCCTCTGAGCATTTCAGACAGATTCTGTAAATAGCCCTCAGTGCCAATACCCTCTAATAACTTGACCATCTGGTTAGAATTTTTAAAATTGGATTTTTCACTCCAGAGATGTGGAGATCAGAAATGATGGAAATATCTTTCATAAAGATATTATGGGTTCCCCGTGTTTACTGTGTATCCCAAGTGTAGATAATGGCTGCAGAGGGATGAGAATCCCACCTGGGAGGTTGGGAAGTCAGTGCGAGAAGACTCAGAGATGAACGTTAAGGATGCCCACGGAACATAGGAAAATGATGAGTGGAGTACATAAAAGCATTATACCTGCTGTCAAAGGTACTCTGAAAACTGTGTTACTTTTTCTTTTCAGACCCAGTTGTACAAAAGCTGAGCCACAGAGGTCTGACTCCTCACGGCAAAGTTCCTAAGCCTGCTTGGCCTATCTGGTGTATTTTGTCTACGTCTCCCTCTTTTGGCACATTGCCAATCACCAACCTCACCAATGCCTGGTATCAGTTGGGTTTAAGTCATTTGAGTGGTGTGCAGGAGCCTGCGGCTTGGTTGCCCTGAGCAGGATGGTGTTGAATCTGGTTTGTTGATCCTTCAGTTTTCAAAGTATCTGCTGAGCTTTTTGCCCATAATTTGATGGGTTTTTCTGTCATCTTTAGTATGATGGATATGTTGCAATTGTCTGAGAATACCTTTTCTTTTTCTTGTTATTTTGAGAAACTGGAGTGTCTGAATAAGTATAAAATTGAATTTATTAATTTATTCTTGTATGTTTACTGCATGTGCATGCAAAACCCTAAATATCTCAATATCACAAAGGTTTTTTATCCGATTCTTAAAATTTTACCATGGGTTTTACATTTTAGCTTTTCCGCCTATGAACACTTCAGGCTCATTCATGTGTGAACTGCAAGGTCAGTTTAGCATCTTTGTGGACTGTATGATAGATTTAGCCCACTCATTTTGTCAAGTATGTCTGTTTACATATTGGCTCCAGGGGCATTGCTGGAAAGCTGTTCTTTCTCCATCAATAACTCACTCTTTGACGTACTATTTAAAAATGAATTGAATATGTGTGTGTGTGTGTGTGTGTGTGTGTGTGTGTGTGTGTGTGTGTGTGTGTGTGTGTGTGTGTGTGTACATGTGTTGTGCTGTTCTGTTAATGTGTTTGTTTCTCCAGTCAGTACAACAAATGCTGCCTTAATAACCATGCCTGCACTGTAACTAGAAGCCAAGTGCAAATCCTTCAACTTTGCCAGTCTCTGCAAAAATTGTTCAGAACATGCTGCATCATTTTCCTTTCTGTGTAATGTCACAGTGACACCGAAAGCAAGCCTTATGTCTTTTGCCGTTGATAGTCGTTTTGTGACAAAGTTGTCCCTACACAGGTGAGACTAGCCTGGAACTTGCTGTAGAGACAAGGAAACTCAAAGTTTCCACCTGCTACCTCGGCTTCCCACGTGCTCTCTTCCTGTTTCCAGTGTGATTTATTGACTTCATTGAGTGTTCTGGAAATAATGGCATTGACAAAGCTACTGGGTTTTGTGGTCTTTTAGGTGTAATTATGCTCCTCCATTGATGTGGGTCATGTTGAATTTGCCATAGCAATGGTTTTAGAGCATGGGACCTTGCACTATTTGTAGTTTCCTTGCCTGCTTTGCTAACATCTCCTTTGGGTGGCAGCAGGGGAGGTGGGGTGACATACAGGATCTTTCGGTTTATCTTAGGCTGGGCCTGAAACCCTAAATTCTCTTGCCTCAGCTGACTAGATGTAGAATTATAGCTCTATACTGCCAGACCCATGCTTTTCATTTTAAAAGAAATGCTATTCTAAATAGATTTTTAAAAATTATTTATCACAGATGTTTTTGTTTATCAGCATGTAGGAACACAATTATTCTATGTTACTCTTTAATTCTCAACTGTTGCTAAATTCTTACTGTAATTTTATCAACCTTATACTTTCTACAGACAAAAAATCATGTGTGAATAATTCATCTCTTACTTTGCCTTCATACTGAACTTTTTCTTTCTGATAAGCACTCATGAAACTATATTTAGTATGGTGCTGGCTGTAAGTGTCTGATGGGGGCTGTCCTTATGTATATATGTTTCTCTTATTGGTTGATGAATAAAACACAGGTTGGCCAGGAGTCAGGCAGGAGGTATAGGTGGGGCTACCAGATGAAGAGAATGCTGGGTAGAGGAGACAGAGGGGAGCCACCAGTGAGACACCATGAAGCTGAGGAAGGAGTAATAGGTCTGGGCATTCTCTGGTAAGAAAGGCCATGTGGGAATACTTAGAGTAATAGATATGGGTTAATAATTAAGACAGAGCTAGCCAGTAAGAAAGGTAAGCCATCGGCCAAGCAGTTTATAAATTAATGTGTTTGTGTGTTTACTTGGGGCTAATCGGCAGCGGGACCAGGCAGAACAGAACCTCCAGCTACAATCTTACAGATGTCCTCCCCTTGTCAGGAGGGAGCCCATGCACACAGGAGTATCTGTCAGAGTACACAGAACTTGATAAAATGCATTCCTTTTATGTTGGTGACCACGTTACCCTTCCATATCCTGTTGTGTAGTGACCTGACCATGACGACAGTGAGGAGTTGACCTTGTCTGTCCCGTGTCTTTGCTCTCCATTATTCCTCTGAAGGGAGTTTCCATTCATCACCATTTCCCTCCAGCCTAAAATGTCTCACTTAACGTTTGTGTCTTGTACCACAAATCTATAGTTGACTACTTTTCTGGTTTTTTTTTTAATTACTGTTTCTTTTTTTTCCTCTTTTGAAGGATGTTCTTATAGAATTTAAAATTCTGACTTGGCAGACACTTCCCTTGCCTCGTGGCTCACAGTCAGCCAACTGTCCTGTCCTATCGTGGTTTTCGTAACTTCCATTTCCTTTCTGTTTATTGAGCCTGAGTTCTCCCATTCTTCTTAAATTTGTAGAGCAGTGTTTTGAGCTGAGATTGTGAGGGGGTTTTTCAACTTCCATTCTCCTGGGTTTGTTTTGTTGTGACTTTCCTCCTGCTCTTCCTCTCAGTCGTGTCTTCTGCAGCCTAGACTTGATGTTACCTGGCAAATCCCCAGGGCACTGTTCATTATGTAAGCCTCGAACTCTCTGTTTTCTTCTTAGTTCATGGCCACTTACCCTCTCTCCTGCCTCTTCTCACGTGCCGAACCACTTGCGGGATTTTCACCCCACAGACTTCTCATTCCAGTTCTAGAACTTTCTCCTGCTTCATCTTTACACTTACTATGTAGAGACTCTTCGTCTGTTCATCCATCAAGACTATTTTGTTTATTGAAAATACTTTAATAGACACTGCAGTTCTTGTCTGTTAATTGCAACATGTGGATTATCTCAGTATGTTTCTTTCTGGCGTCTTTAGACGTCGGCCGTCTTTCCTGTTCATCTGCTTACATGTGTGTCTAGTGGCAGCACTGTATACTGGATTTCCTAAGTGATAGGGATTATTCTTTAACAGGTAGGGGGCATCAGACGGGTAACTATTTGTGATTCTTTCACCTGTTGGTTCTTGGATTACTATATCCATGGGGTTGGTCTAGAGTGGCCCTTAATTACCGTCTTTCTCCAAAGGCAGTGGCTTTAGTGGCTCAGCCAAAATTCTGAAGGTATAACTAAAGAATCTCACTGCTGTTCTCTTCACTCACAGTAACACGTGACCGCTCATGCTTTTGTTTCTCATGGAGTGTGCATGGCTTCTTAACATCCCAAACTCGGCGTATGTAGTCTCATCCTTGACCAAGTTCTTGTCAGTATTCCCCTGAAAACTTTTATTTCTGTGGCCCTTTCTTCTCCCTCTTATGTCCTTCAACTTCTCATTCTTTTTCATCTCTGAACCCCTGCCTGTGTGCCCTCTTCGAAGGATGGCTGATATGCTTAGTTCTACTCTGACTTGGATGACAAGCAAGAGCATTTCTCCAGGCGGACGTTAAGGGTTCATCTAGAATGCTTCCCTTTGCTTTCAGACTCGATTTTTGTGCGTCTCTGTGTGGTTACGCATGCCTGTAATCCTAGCACTTGGAAAGCTATAATGTGAATGTGGTGTTTGAGGCCAGCCTGGGACATATAGAGAGTTCAAGGTCAACCTATGTGTGCCAAGACCTTGTCTCAGAAACATACCAATGCTTTTCATTTTAAAAGAAATGCTATTCTAAATAGATTTTTAAATCATTTTTTATAGTTGTTTGTTGCCAGAATGGAATAGCTGGGATGGTAAGCATGTACAACCAGACATATGGCATGAATAACAACTTTGCATTAAAGATGGTATATTCTCTATTTAATTGGCAGTGAAAACAAGAAAATGTATAAGAGAATGGTAGAACTATTTGTTGTTTTACTTCATAAAAAATTCACTTTGTCATCCAGACAGCATGCTTTAAGACAGTTTTTTGTATTTAACAACTAAGCATTTAATTTGCATTTCATAAATGGATTTTTTAATTCCTTATATGCATAATTGGGAAGTGTGGAGGCATATATATATATATATACATATATATATATATATATATATATATATGTCTATGCACTTAATAAATAAAATACAAAATTATAATAAATGACCCTGTATACCAAGTGGGTTTCTAGACCTGACTCCGGCCCTATCACAAGAGCCCTGCTCATACTGTCCTTTAATAATCTATGTATCCAGTAATGTCTGTGTGTGTGTGTGTGTGTGTGTGTGTGTGTGTTCTGGGAATTAAACTCAGGGTCTGTGCTTACTAGTTGAGCAATCTTCTACTGAGCTGTTTCCCCAACTCCAGTAATACTTTTCTTCTCTGCTTGCCTCCATTGTGTGTTGAGTCTCTGCTCATCTGTGAGGACTTGGGAGCATACTGCTTCTTTGTGCTTTGATTCATTCCCTTTTCATCAGTAATGGGCTTGCAATGATTCCAATTTATTGACCGTCCTTGCTATGACTGTGACATGGTGGCTACAGGACAGTCAATAAGAGTAAGCAGCATCTCTTTCTCATCATTCTAGTGTTGGATTAGCTGAGAAAACAAATAAGCCTTGCTCCTCCCAGTTTTAGTCAATATCTGATAAAAATTTTCATTTTCCTCCCTCCTTAATTTATCTGTTGCCTTTCTCAGCAACATTTGCAAAGCTGTGTGATAGAGCATTTAAAATATTGTTTCTGCTGAAGGTGTGATTAATACCATTTCAATTTCAGCTTCAGATAATTGTTTTCCCATATTTTGGTGAAGGGAAAGTGAAATAGTAATAGCAACAATAATGAATCCTTGAACACCTTTTAACAGATTCATTTTGATGGCTGGGACCACAAATACGATTACTGGATGGATGCTGACAGCCCTGACATTCACCCCATTGGGTGGTGCGATGTGACAGGGCACCCACTGGAAGTACCATATGGTAAGCAATTTTCTCTTTGCCGTTACCTGCAAATGCTTAGCCTGAATTCTACTCTTACTGTTGCTTATTCATTCCATCATAGTCATTTGAAAGCTAAGTAACAGATAGGTGAATTAATTAATAGCTGCCAAATCTAACTCTGAAAGCCATTTATTCACAATTAAGGCTCAAAGGACACGGTTTAGATAGGCAAGAAGCAATAATCACTAAGAAATAATTCTTATGTTTTCCAAAGCAATCTTTCTTTTCTCTCTTTTGGCTTGAAGCAAGATTGGGCCAGCATTTCTGAATTCATCTAACCTTTGTCATTGAAGTTGTATCAGTCTTTAAGCACCCTATGTTAACTTTTATCTTATACTATAAATTATAAAAATTTTCCAAAATTATTTTAATTTCATCAGTTTTAAGAATGAGAGTGAAGGAACATTCTTCTCTGCTGGGATCTGTGTTATTTCCACCTTTCTAGCCACTTCCAGCTAAGGAGGAAATTAAGCACTCTAAATTCTAATGAGCTTCCAACTGAAATACCTTATTTTGTCGGAGGGAGTCCTCTGACCCGATTAGGCTGGCATGGCTAATCACTGGTTCCAGGCCTTGGTTCCAACATTCTCCATTATTGAATTTGTTTTCTTCCCCTTGCTGGTTCTCTTTCCATCCTTCAGCTTCTTGAGAGGAAGTTTGAATGTAAGTAGTGAGGGTTTCTTGTGGGGTATTTGTACACTGTGTGAAGGTGTGTTGCTGTCATTGGTGTAATATAAAAACTAAACTGCTAATATCTAGGCAGGAGATATTGGTGGGACTTCCAGGCAGAGAGAGGAAGTAGGAGGTAGAATCTAGGCCCATGAGAGAGATGGAAAATGACACAGTGGAAATGGGTTGATTTAAGTTACAAGAGCTGCTTAAAAACAAGCCAATGCTAAGGCCAGGCTTTCATAATTAATAAGCCCCTGTGTCATTTGTCCGGCAGTCTCTCGAGCTGGTTGATGCTCAGTGGCATACAGGGGCATGGTTACTGGCTGCTGCCTGTAGGCTGGAGCCAGCCATCAGCACCACGTACTAAACTGAGTTGTGTGATGGCTGACATGGCAGTTTAAGATTTGTGTCATGTGATCAGAGAACACTGCGGTGCTTATTAAAGCCAGGTCCAGAGACAAAAAAACTCTAAAAGGGTAGTGTTTGTTTAAAATGTATTTAGGAGCTGAATAAAGAAAAGAAAGTAGTTATAGACATCATTAAAAATATGAAAGGTTTAAAAATAATAAAGACTTTAAAGAAAGAGTAAAATAATATAAAAAGAATAAGCCACATAAAGATGGAAAATACACAGAATGTCTGGACCTTGTATGGTTCTTTGTTGACAGGATTTTTTAAATGCTAATGTATAAAAAGCAATAGCTGCTGAGAGACATTGGCTTATGGAAACTGCTAGATTAAACCAACCTATATATTTTAAGGATGTCTTAACTTCAAAATGGAAGTCAGAAAACATGTTGTGTTGGGGGAAACGTTATGCCTTTGTTTCCTCAGGAAACAAAAAGTTATGGTTCTCTTCAAAATTAATGAGGATCAGATGTGCTCTCAGACTGGATAAAACATTATCAATCTTGTTGGATACAGAATCCTCATGACTTATTATTACATGCCATCCCCTCATGTGGCATGGATAGAGGTTTGGTTATACAAAGACACCATAGCCGTCAGCCTGTGTCTAGTGCCCACGTGGTGAGGAGTGAGGTGCAGCTCTTGGTCTGTAGTGTGTGTTCACTACCAATGTTTATATGAACAACCCTAGTAAGTCATGTTTTATTTCTGAATGTACTTTAAGTTAAATAGTTGATTAATGTATTCATATAAATCAAGCCATACCCCTTTTCCTTTAGGTCTCTGGTATCCTTGACAATCAGATGAAAACAATTGCATTTCATAAATCTAAACAAAACAAAACCCACACATAGTACTTATCATCTATGAATAGATAAAATCATCCAACTAGTGTTGATTTTGAGATATTTTAGTGACATTTCTACTTTAAGATAATTTTTTAAGATGGGTTCTCACTGTGTTGTTTTGTTTGTACTGGAACTCATTAGGTTTAACTTGAAATCACAGAGATCCACCTGCATTTGTCTGCTGTGTGCTAGGATTAAAGACCCATGCCACTACAACTGGTTCAGATAATTTTTACAGTTTATTGTTTTATTTGTATGTCATTATATGTGGTATGCATCCTTTATTGATCAAACATTACATAGACTTTAAGAGTTTAGACAGAGTAAATCTTAGACATCATATAATTTATCTTCTTAAACAATTAGAATTTGTCTCCTATGTCATCTATTTTATTACATTAGGTTAGTGAAATTTCACAAGATATTGTATCAAGTAACTTGCAAGAAATGTTAGCTAAAAATAAGATGATCAGAAGGAGATGTGTGTAGGGGACATAAGCCATGCCTTTTAGAGGCTGGCTACAGGTGTGCCTGACCACGCCTGTCAAGGCATGGTCAAGGTGAGGTCAGGATGATGCGTTATTGGCTCTTAAGGGGCTGCGAGCACATGGGAGTCCCCTCACTTTGGCCTCCCTGCCTTACTGCTCCTAGTACACTGTGGCTCCCATCAACCGGGCATGGGAGGACCGGGTTCCATTCCCGGGCCATGCACCACAGCGTGATTTGAACTATTTGTAGTCTATTGTTCACATTGCTTTTTATTTGTTGATAAAGTATTTGATAAAGTACAACCATTGGTTCTACTATTATAAATTATAATATTTAATAAGATATATAATACATTGTAATAAATTCCCAAGAAGCAAGGAGGAAAGTAAGCACTTCCATATATGCAACACTGTATGAATATATGTATATATATGTGTGTACATATATATATGTATATATATATACATATATATGCTTTATTTTCAGTGAGCTCATATTTTATGTCTGAAGTAACTATACTTTCTGAGTGAAAGAGCTAGAATAAAGAAAGCCAATAGCTGTCTGTCTCTAGTGAATATGAAATCTGAGGTGCTGATGTCTTAAAGATTGATAAGTTGCTCTTGGGTTGGGCCTGTAGGGGCCTACTGTAAGAAGTGCCTGAGCTGAGTTCAGGTATACTCTTGGACAAAAGACAACCCCTCAAGAGGCAAACAGTCTGAAACAAGCAACATTTGAACTCCTTGGTTCTCATTCCCATTTTATGAGAATTTATTAAAATTTTAGGACTTCCTAAATAAATGATAGTCTTTTTTGTTTCCATTTGGCTAGTGTCATTTAATCTCATTGCAGAAAGTGAGCCGAGAGAGAGAATGTGCTCTCTTCCCGTGACCCTTGCAAGGCCCCCAGATGTCTTCCATACCCATGAGGGTCCTATCACAGATGCTGCTTCCCTTAATCAAGAGTTAGGTAGTCCCTGAAGAGTAATCCTACACCGAATAATTATTTGGGAGGTTGCACCACAGACGCCCATCCCATCTTCACAAGTGTGGCTGCACCTGTCAGCCCTGCCCCTGGGTAGTCAGTCCTTCCCAGCGCCCGGCCTCTACTGCTTGGAACCTGAGTCTATGTCTCCTCCCAGACTCTGGCTTTGCCCAGTTTGTCATCTGGGTGACTACTATCTAGTGTTGATTCAGTTCCTTTCCCACAGGCTAAAGGAATTCTGCTGGCCATGTTCAGCATAAACTCCATAACACTTGTTCTACAGCTCCCAAAAGTGTGGTTCACAGAGTATACAGGGACACACAGGATTGCCTTTGTGTGTGTGTGTGTGTGTGTGTGTGTGAGAGAGAGAGAGAGAGAGAGAGAGAGAGAGAGAGAGAGAGAGAGAGAGAGAGAGAGAGAGAGAGAGTGTGTGAGTGTGTGTGTGTGTGTGTTGTGTGTGTGAGAGAGAGAGAGAGAGAGAGAGAGAGAGTGTGTGTGTGTGTGTGTGTGTGAGAGAGAGAGAGAGAGAGAGAGAGAGAGAGAGAGAGAGAGAGAGAGAGAGAGAGAGTGTGTGTTCTCTCATGAGCCTGGAATTCATCGACTAGGTAAGTAGGTTAGCCTGGCCAGGTAGTAATCTTCAGGTATTCTCCCATTTCCTCCTCCCAGTGCTGGGATAACAATCATCTCCTACCATGCTCTGGTTTTCTGTAAGGGTCCTGGGAACTGAGTGCTTGTGAGGCAAGCACTTCACGTACTGAACCATTTCCTCAGACCCCAGGGTTGCCTTTGGACAGCATCATTTTAGGAGCATCCTCGGGAAGCTGTAACCATAGCCCACATTTCATACCACGAAATAAAGCTCGTTTACACACTACATCATTCCTTATTTACAGAGATTACCAATTCCATTGGAAAGACTTGTGTAGACTTCAAAGCTAGACAACCCTGGGTTTAAATTTCTAACTGACTTTGAGCCAGCTACTTTACCTCTGAGCCACAGTTTGGGGAGAATAAATATAAAGCTTCAGCTTTCATGCTTCCTTGTTACCAGCAGGAACCAAGCAAGGACTCAAGGCATGGGTGTATCCAGGCCGCTTCAGGTTTTTTTTTTTTTTTCATTGGCCCAGAAAATTAATAAGATGTGCTTTCCTCCTACATACTCATTACAGTTGTACTGTCCAGGAAGTACTTACTGATCACTGAATGGATATTGATTAACATTTAGGACAATTGAAAGCATTTGGAATTGATTATTGGTTTGGGCATATGATAAGCAAATGCTTATAAACCAAATTCAGCTGAGAACTAGCTTCTCTATTTTCTAAATAAAAATCAGACTATGTTACCAATGTTGAGTCAAATAAAATTACCCCTAATCTATTTGTTCAAAAGTTTCTAGTTACCAGACAAAATGGACACAATCAGACTCTACTTCTGCTCTCTCCTGCCCCCTCCTCCTCCTCTGACCCTCACCCCTTCTTCTTGCTCACTCTCCAGGGTTCTACAGGTGCGAGGCAACCTCTCCACCCCAGACATGCACCCTAAGTCCCCTTCTTGTATTTTCGACTCAGGTAATGAGCCTTCCTTAGGCCTCCTGCTAGCTCTCTTCTTGGTCTCTGTTTTGGCTCCTTGTCTTTCCTGTTGTCTGTTCCTTGTTCTTGGTGCTAATCTTACCTAACATTTGAGCACTGACTAACAAAGAAGTGCTTTACAATCCAGTGTCCTGCTTCCTGGATCAGGACCACCTGTAACAGAAGATCTGCAGGCACCTGCACTCCCTTGCACATACACAAACATACATGCAGTTTGAAAACTAAAAATAAAACTTAAAAAAAAGGAACCAGGCCACAAGAAAGTCCTCTCTCGTGAATCAGACTTAAACAAAATAAAATATACGATGATATGAAACGTCTTTGTAATGTGTTCAGGTCAGAATTATAAACAGGCAATGAAAATGTGATGAGACCCAGTATCTCTAAAAGGTACAGTGGAGGTGGGAAAATCAGTTGTGCAGATGTGGGCTACCACCTGGCAGCTACCAGACCTTTTCATCAGCATGCACATAACTGAAATGCTAGAGCCCACACACCGTGACTAGAGCTGGTGGAACGTGAAATGGTATGGCAGAGGACGTACTGTCCTGACAGTGCTATTCCTTCTACAAAGAGCCTCAAGGAAAGTTCTGGAGCACTCTATGCGAGGGGCCATCACGTCAGATATGGTATGCCTCCTATTTCTTATGTTTCCATTTAGAAAGAAACAAAGTTCCTCTCCCGGTTTGGGTATTACATGGAAACAAAGATTTCACAGACACAGGAGAGATTATTTAATCCATCTTCCCAGAAAATGTCCATCAACCCAGAAAGGGTACTTTATCCATGAGAGTTATCAAAGATAGAGATGAAGAAGTATGCTTATTCTATCTAGATATCAGGGAACTGGCTTACACAGATTGGTTACTTCCTGTGGTTAGACTATGCTTCCTGCCCTACCCTGAACCCTGTATATGTTCTTTTATAAACAGGTCAAGGCTCCCTCCTCTCTCTCTCTCTCTCTCTCTCTCTCTCTCTCTCTCTCTCTCTCTCTCTGTGTGTGTGTGTGTGTGTGTGTGTGTGTGTGTCTGTCTGTCTGTCTGTCTCTCTCTCTGCTTGAAGCAGTTTATTTAGCTGATAAAAGAGTTAGAAGCCAGATCTGATAGAAGGGTGGGTTTACCGGCAGCTCAAAGGTCAGGGGCTTTGCCTAGGGAAATGTCTAATCTCTTTCCTCCCATGAAGGGAAGTCATTGAGATACTTTGGACAATCTTCTGGAGCAGTGCCTCAAGGCAACCCCCTACAATGAATGATCCCTGACTGTTCACTGCAGTCCCTGTGTATCTCTCTATGAGAGCTTTGCTCTTGGTCCCAGAAGGCCTACCTATTATGTCTCAAGAACTGTCCCTCTGCTTTCTGAGACACATGAGAACTTCTGGGAACTCTGCATAGTCCACTTGGCTGTGCCAAAGCAACATGATGGTCCTGGGCTCCTCCACTTGTTCAACAGCCTGTTGCATTTGATGGAGCCTGGTGGGTTCTTTTCCTAGAGTTATAAAACCACCCCAATACCAAATGAAACAGATCACCAAAGGAAACAATTTTCCCAGGCCCATTTAGGGAGTTTGTGACTGTAAGTAGGTGCCCACTTTAATGGGAGCACAGAGAGATAGATGGGATGAGGGAGACCTGAGAAGAGACCAGTGTTGAAGTACACACCTCTCCAGTGTTGAAGTACACACCTCTGACGCCCTTTACCCCTCCCATATCTTGTCTGTTGTCCCAGTTTCTTGAACACAAACTACCCCAGAGCGTTGACTGAACTATCTTTCATATCTTCTATATCTAGTATGGTTCTCATTTTATATATTCACTCAAATGTGTCTTCTCAGAGAAGCCTTCCTGGCTATACTGTCACTTCCTGAGTGGGAAACAGTGAGTGTTGAGCCAGCGTTTGCCCCTGGTCTAGCATCCCCAGATGGATACCTCTACCTCGGCGAAGAGTTGAATAATCACTTGTGCCTAAGACTTTGGTCTTAGAGGCCATCTTGGGTTCTCACTTCCAGCCAGCCTTTTCATTTTTTCCTCTCCTTCTTTCCCTCCCTTCTTCCTCCCCCTCATTTTCTTTGAGCTAGGCTTTATATGAAGCTCAAGATGGCCCCAAATGTGTGATCCTCTTGTCTCAGTTCCCCAAGCACTAGGATTACCAGTGTGTGCCTGCATAGCTGCCTTTGGTGAAGTGGCTTTTTCAGCCATGAATGTGCTGTTCATCTAATCGTGGCCTCCTAGGAGAGACAGGGACCGGGCAACCCCCCACAGTCGAGAGAGGACGTTTTCACAGATGGGAAGCTGGCAGGCAGAAAATTGAGACTTCCTAAATGGTTTCCATGGCTAAATAATTTTGTCATTGTTCTTTCTTTGGCTTCTGTTTGATTTATATTTGGAAGTAATTACAAAGCTTGATTACAAAGCCAATGGAATGAAATATCATTATAAAATCAAAGCATAAACCAGTAAAATCTAGCATGCACCATGATGGTAATATTTATGGTAATATTTAACCACCATTTATGTTAAGGACATGGGGAAGAGGGCTAATCAGTTTAACTATTAAACATAAATGAACATCGCAGAACATAGCTTGACAAAAGGCTCGGTTTTGCTTCATTACACAGCAGATGTATATGATGACAGAACTACTTGAAAATACAGCATATGTTCTATTCCATTGTACCCTGTTAAGTGAGACAAAATACCGACAGTTCATTTAGAAATGAACAATTAATAAAGCTTTCTCTAGCAAGCATTTGGGACTCAGAAGAATAGAAAAGTTTTGTTCAATTAGGTAGAAATTTTCTTGGGTTGTGAGATAGAAAGCAGTCTGAGTACAGGACCACAGAGGGCACAACAAATGTGGCGGTCGAGACCAGCCCTGTGGAAACAGGAGAATTGCTAACCTAGCCAGGTATCAGCATGTTTTTCCAGCATGTTCTGTTTTAAAGAGAATTGTGGAAGGGATCTTTCTGGAAGTGCTTGTTCTTCCAAAACACAGCAAGAAAGCAATCAGCAGCTTCAAGAGTCCCCGAGTACTCATTGACTTAATAGACAATTACAGCGTATTGTGCTTTAAAAAGTTAGCTATTTTAGAAGTCCCTAATTGCAGATTTACATGATAGACTTATCAAGAAAAAATAACACATTTCAAAATGTGCTTACAGTCTTAATGATATTATATCCTTTAAATGTTCCCTGGTAAAGGGCTTATCCAGTGTCTGCCTTCTGGAAGGGCGAGGGCAGAATTCACTTTGTTCTAAATGTGGTCCTGGCGCAGAGTGATTTGGCAGAGGATTTCCTCCCCACAGCTAGATGACTCCACTCCCAGGCTCTGCTAATGTGCAGAGGCTCTGGCGGGTTGTCCCAGGTTGTCACATGGACAGATCGGCTCTATCAGTGTTGAGAACAGAATAGTTACCAACTTCTGAAAGTCATAAAACTTTCAGAAGGACATTAAGGCTTAACACATCTGCACCCTGGCCCAATTATGGTTTACCTCTGGCCATGGACTTATGGAGGTCAAGTGTGTGGACCACACACACAAGGTCTTGAGTCAGCCAACAGATCTTTCAGGATTTCTCTGGGAGACTTTCATTCTTAAGAAAGTATAACACCTGCCAGGGAAAAGGAGCAGGGCTTGGATCAGGGATTATATTCCTGTCTGCAAATACCTACAGTGGGAATGATGGAAGCCTCCTGGGTGGAGGCGTTGGCTGGCTGCCGGTTACTACACTAGAGGAATCAGGCTATCATTGGGTAGGTAAACTTTATGTATCTACTGTATTGACTGCTACTCTAGAATGTGCAAAGTCCTAGTAGATGGTATTTCTGCCTTAGGAAACCATGGATTAAGAGGATAACAAGTCACCTCTCCCTCATTGGCACACACTATTGCCTGGCCTGGCACATCCTTGGCTGTCTGAGACACAGACTAGTGTATGGCCTCTTTGGCTGCTGCCCTTATTAATATTTTGTGCTGAGACAAAAACAAATAAAAAACACCTCCTCTCAGTGATGGGAGTGTCTTCTCTCACAGGAGGATAGGAAGAGTCAAAGGGAAGGGGCAGCTCCAGGGTTGATTTCAAGGCAAGCAGAGTGGTGTTTAATCTGTAAAAACTCTTGTTCATTTGTCTTTCGTGGTATTAGAAAAAGTAAGTAGTGCTTGACAGTTTGTTTTACAAATAGATGTCTCCTTAAATGACTCATAGGGATAAGCATAGAACCAAATGTTTTAATGAAAAGAAACATTATGTTCCTCATATGGAACAGCACTGTATGATGGTGGTGA
This sequence comes from Cricetulus griseus, assembly GCF_003668045.3. Taxonomy (NCBI): domain Eukaryota; kingdom Metazoa; phylum Chordata; class Mammalia; order Rodentia; family Cricetidae; genus Cricetulus; species Cricetulus griseus. The sequence continues at coordinate 457,333,653 of NC_048595.1, forward strand.
GTCTTGTTCACTCAGCGTTTTAAGTAAACGAGAATGAAGAAGTTGAAATTATACAAACGTAGGATCCAGAGAACACTGGGGAGAGACCAACTCAGGAAATTGCAAATTCTGTGCCACATATAGGAACTCTGAGCTTTCGAATTAACTTTTTCAAGAATGCCCTGATACTCATTAGGAAGGAGAGAGGAAAATTTAGGATTTCTTTTTGTTAGCAAAGCTTCTAAGTGCCACACAGACTCCTATAATTATGAGAAGAGATATTTACCACACAGGTCTTTGGGGTAGTGGCTTTGTGTGTCTGTCCATGTAGCAGTGATAGCCATTGTGACACACACCCTATGAGACACCCACAGGAATGATGTGTGTTTGCAGGACTCAAAACTACTGTCAACAGCCACGGCCACTGCACCATTTCTTATACTGACCCCCAGCAGTCCAGGCTTCTGCTGTCACTCACACATCTGGTGGCATTCTGAAGAATCTTGCTTGCATTCAGACCTTCACACAAGGTCTTCTACATGCAGTGTTATTTCTGTAAGTACCAAAGAGATGAAGGTCATTACAGCAATGGTGGGGGGTGGGATGCAGCTGCTAAGAACACATCACTTGTTCTACACTGTGGACCCTCTCCTGCAAGACATCAGTTCCCTCAGACTTTCCCCACTCTCCTTAGTGCCACGTTGCTCTAATGCTTTCCTGAACATTAAAAGCTTTTATTACCCTAACAAATTTTAAAGCAGAATAAAAGAAACGTGGTTACATAAGTTTTCATTCTTTAATGTGCAGTTTATGTTTCTTAGATTGACAGGAACGTCTTCCATCATTCTCTTTGAAGTCATCATTCTCTTTTTTTATTGCAATGCACTTGTGTTTTGTGGTGGAAGTCAGTAGAACAGCAGAGAGATCTTTTATGTAACCTCCCACCAAATGGTATTACAATACCAACAGCCAGGAGAAACAAAATTCAATAAACTAGACCAAGCTGCAACTCTGCAGCTCATCCCAGTGTTAGTTCTAAATTCAGCAAGTACTGCAAAAGCATGTCTAGTCACAGTCAGTGGGAAAAGCATCTCAGCAAGCTCAACAGAGTGGGTTGCTTCCAACCATCCAACTAGACCATGGGCATCATTGAGAATAATAGTTGAGAGGCATTTTTAAGGGAAACCTACCAACGCCTTAACACAACAGAACATCCTAACTACAGGAGATTGCTCATACTTGAGAAACATGTTGAAACTGAGGAGGAATGTGACCATCTCTGACTTCCATGGCCTGGTAGGATCCACTCAAACTTGAACCTACTTCATAGCTCACTTCCTGCCTGTCCCTTTCTTCCTGTGTGTGTGCATGTGTGTTTCTGGGTGTGTGTACATGTGGACAGACATTTGCTTGTGTACACTTGAGCTTGCCCATATGGGGTAACTCTCTTAGGTTGTATCCAGTTATTTAATAATCTTAATGTGTATGAGCACACTTGCCAATTTTAAAGCTTAGAATAGCTGAGGAGAACTTGTTTGTATATAAATGTGTAATAATTTTGAGCATTATATAAATAAATGTTAACAGAGAATTAGGGAAAAGTAAACACAAAAGCAATCATAGCAGTTCCCCACTGCGTGTCTGGATAGACTCATCCAAACAGGAAGTCAACGGGGAAATAGATCAAGACAGCACTGTAGGCCTAGCCCTAAAGACCAATAATACTATAGAACAGTCTGTCCTGCAGCTGTAGACTATACAGTAGACTGTAGACTATTCTTGAGTGAGCATGGAACACAATGTAGTCGAATCAAATGTTTAAAAAATTAAGAAGATTAAAGTGATGTTTAACATCTTTCCTTACTGCAATAGTATAAAACTAGAAATTAATAATGACAAGTACTTTGGAAAAGTGACATAATCTGGACCAATGTGTGAAAGAGGAGATAAAGAAGTCAGGCAAAGTATATCCAGAGAACTAAAATGTAAACATAGGAAATGAAGACATAAAGGAGGCAACAAAGCCACAGTGGGAGGAGCTTACAGGAGCAAACATACCAGGAAAAGAGAGGACTCAGAATCAACACTTTGACTTTACACTTCAAGGAACTTTCAAAAGTTGGATAAATATCAAAAGAAGAATAAACTAGGCCAGAAGTCAGTGGAAGGAAGGACATGAGTATCAGAGAATGAAATGACAAATGGTCCAGAATTTTTAAAAGATCAAGAAACTAAGAGTTGTTTTTCTTTAATTGAAAAAAGCAAAAAGGCCAGCCTTGGACTGGAAGGAATTCAAGGTGATACTACAGAGATGTAAAAGCTGTACAGAGCAACTATGAACAATTATACCAGACAAACCGGATAACAGAAAAAAGGATAATTCACAGAGAGAGCCAATCTTCCCAAACTAAATAATGAGAAAATATAAAAATCTGAGCATATTAATAATAAACAAGGAGATTGAACCATTCATAAAAAAGTTCCCCATGAAGAAAGCCCATGATTGAATGGTTTCACGGGTCAATTGTGAATTCTACCAAGAATATAAGGTATTAATGGCAGTCCATATGCCATTTTGTGGGCATGTATGTATTTACATACATCATATATATTTGCATTCAATGTATATTTACATATGCACATGTACACATTATACATACATACATACACAATTGAAAGGGAGAGAACACTTCCAAACTCATCATACAAGGCCACACTCACCATGATGCTGAAGCCAGATGAAAGGGACAAGATGGACAGGAATGTGTGGGTCAATAATTCCTGACAGACAAGACTGTAAAACATCTCTATAAAATGCCAAAAAAAAAAAACCGATTCCAGTAGCTCATTTAAGTAAGATTTATCCCTAAGATTCAAGAATGGGCTCAACATGGGCAAATCAATAAATTGGGTACTTCATTTAATGAATGAAGGATAGGCACCAGGTGATTATGTCAGTGGATACAGAAGATGCTTTTGACAAAATTCAACATACTTTGATGGCAAAGACACTCTTAATGAACTAGACTTAAAGGAGATGTCATTATCATAATAAGACCATTATGACAAGCCCCCAGCTAAGGTCACAGTGAGACCGGGACAGGAAAAGATGGCCTAAGTTCAACACTTTTATTCAACATGTTGTTCAAAGACGTAGCCAGAGCAATTGGTGGATGACTAGAAATTAAAGACATCCAGTTTGGAAGAGGTAAGATAGTGTCTCATTTTAGATTGTATGCATGCGTGCATGCATGTATGTATGCATGTGTATATGTACATGTCATATATGCATACATAAACAGAGGGGGGATTTCTTTAGAAAGTGTTCTCACTTATGTGCATGGAAAAAAACTAAGCTAAATCTTTACATTATATGTATAAATTAACTTGAAATACATTAACAGTGTAAGTGTTAGGACTTGAAGCTGCAAACCTTGTAGAATAGAGCATAGAGAAACAGATCCTTGACATTGGTCTGTTTGTTGTTTGTGTGTGTGTGTGTGTGGCATTGCTTTGAGACAAGCTATATGTCTATGCAACTGGCCTGGCCTGGAACTCACTATACAGAGCAAGCTGGCCTTTTGACCTTGGCAGGTCCTCTTTGTTAATATCCCTAGTGTTAGGAACTCAGGCATGCTGTGTGCCTGGCTCCGGAATTGATTTTAACAGGGAGCTTCTGGATTTCACAGCACAGGAAACCAAAGTAGAAAACAAACTAGTGGAGCAATCTAGTGAAAAAGTTTCTGCAGACAAGGAAGACGACCAAGAGGCAATCTTTCTGAAGAAAAGAAGTACTCTCAAAGCGCACATGTGATGACCAGTGAAGAACCCTCTCCTTGAGAAATGGGCAGAGTTAACCCACACAAGTCTGCCTGGCTGTGCAGCCACAGAAGAGCCTTTCTCCTGGCTCTTTGAAATGTTTAGAAACATCTCCATTAAGGCATATACTGTTGTATAATGACAAAAGCATGATTTGTGTATTTAGAGATAATAAGTTTCAGTATAAATTCTTTACTTTGAAATATTGTGGTATATTTCCATGGAGAAATGGCTCAAATTCAATCTGTAATGTCCTTTACTCTTTAATGTCATTATACTTATATGTCAGTTACACACACACACACACACACACACACACACATGCACACGCACACACAGGCACACACACACACACACACACACACACACACACACACACACACACACGTACATGCACGCATGCATGCCTTCTGTAGTGTTCTGTCTCTGGTGTGCACAGCCCATCTAATAGGTTCATTCAGATGCTGAGTTAGAACGTTTTCTTTTCCACCAAAGCTCTGGGCCCATGTTTATACCCCACTCCATATTTTTCAGGGAGCCTTGGGTAATTAATCACTTGTATAGAGCTTAATACATAATAAATGCATTTTACAATTTTGTTAAGAAAAATATTTGCCTGTTCTTCATTAGAAAGGTGGATTTCTACTCCTTTAAAATTATAAATAAAGACCAAGGTAGTGTTCCTCTTTTTGCCTTAGCTGTTAGGAAGCTCAGTCAGGTCTGTGGAAGAGACTTCTGGGAAACCATTTTCATGTACTTTCCTAACCTTTGCTATGTGAGAGATTACTGTTGCAGGTGCTGGTCTTCAGGATTGCCATAGTCCTGAATGTTTTCCTGTGCTATGAAGGTTCTTTTATTACCTTTCCAAAAGCTTTTTCTGGATTATCAAGGAAATACAAAATTTATATTTTAGGGAATTTTAAAGTTTCTTTTTGCATTTCCACTGAACCGTTATTTTCCCATTTTGTATGCATATCAAAACATAACATCCAGAAACTTTAAGACAAGCAAACATGGTCTTTGGTTACTCAACTTCCTTCTGCTTGAGAAATTGTTCTAATACAGTAGGCATCTGTCACCTATGATTTCATTGGCCAAAAGAGAATAGTGTGATTGACTTATAATTTCAGTTTGAAAGATAATGCTTATTACTTCCATTCTCTCAAAGTAAGTTAAAATTATTTCATTAAAATTTTGCAAACTATGAGTAAATATGTCAGATACAGCAGGTTAGAAAAATCATACCATCTGGCTTAACAGTTTCTAATTTCAAATAAAGGCTATATAACTTTGATTAGTTGCATATGAATGGCATGTTTTATCTAGTTTAGTTCTAGCTATAATGCATTTTTCTCCTCACCCTCCCTTGCTTCCCTGTTGACCTCACTGCCTTTGCTGAGATTACAGAAGTTGCAGTGGAGATTTTTATCATACCCACAAGGGATGTGGCAGCCCTCTCCACACATGCTATCTCTGCCCCAGTCTGTCCCAGTTAGATTTGTGTGTTTTCTAATCTTATCCCCTCATCATCTACTGAAGAATTATCATCATCACTCAGACAAAAGAATATTAAAAGTATTTTTACAATAAGCCCACTTTTGCTATTACTTTTTCTCACCTTCCATATAAGAAATCCTGAAACAAAATTCTAAAATTTCTCCTTTTCCCTCCCGCCACTCTTCTCTCTCTCTCTCTCTCTCCACCATCTTTGTGATTCTCTGGTGTTTTCTCCTAGGATTCCTTCTTCTCTGGCTTCCCTCCTCTCCTCCTTCCTGTCCCCTTTCCGTGTCCACCTGCATGCTTTTTCAGTTTGTGGTCCTGAGACTTTTGTTCACTTGCATGAACTCCCTAGGAATCCCATCTCATCCTCTGCCTCTCGGGCCTTGCATCTTCAGAGCTTGCTGATGGAGAGGTCGCTGAAAGCCTGTGCAAGTTTGGCCTGAGAGGAAGTGCGTGGAGCTCAGAGGGCGGGTTCTCTTCCACTCATTCTTCAGTTTTCCAGTCCATCCCGGGAAGGAAGGCTCCATGTCAACCACATCGCCACTCACCACCCTCTTTGCTGTCCCTGTGGCTCAGGGACTCTTTTGGTTTCTCGTGGCTCAATTTCTTGCTAACTGTAGGACTTTGGCTGCTCTGCCTTAAGACATAACCCCATCCCCAAGGTCACCTTCTCTTCCTTGCTCCCCTCTGTGTGCCTACATAGCACCCTCACTGTCTGTCATCATGTCCAGCCTTTTACCTGACAGTTTATTGTATTTATGATAATAGAATTTAAGCATCAAGAAGACCAGGCCTTTCTGTTTGGCTGGTGACATGTCCTGACAATGTGGAATGGGGGGCGGGGGTTGATACATGCAGGATCTTTCTTAAAGTGAACAAATAAAGCCTGAGCCATTCTCTTTACTTTTAAAACAAGAAGGGACAAAGGATCCTCACTTTTGTATTGTCAGTGACATTTAAATCTGTCCACCTCTCCAAACAGCAGTGTTTTTGTATCCTCTACTGGGTGTTACCTCTGAGTACTGATGCTGTGCTTTTACCAAAAGTTGCTAAAGGAATTAGGTCAAGTGCACACATTTTCAGCTGTGAGTCATTGGTGGTGATGTAAGGATACTGATTCTGCAGCCTGGTCCTTATTCTCCGATGCTGGCCAACCTCTGTCTGGACCAATGTGCATGTGTCTTCATCAGAGTTAACACTGCCACTCTGTCCTGGGTTTTCTGTATACCTAAGCAAGTGACCTTCTGAAAGGAATCTGTGACCACTTTTGGGGTGTGGGGAGGATGGCTGAAGTCTCTGGTTGCAAAGCCCAGCCTTTTTACAGTAGATTGTATCACAGTGGATTATATCACAGTAGATTATTATATCACACAGACACCAAGAAGGGCATTTGGAAATGAAGGACATCTCCCTTTCCCACTTCCTAGGATCCAGTACAATCTCTTGATGCTTGATTCTGCTTTGGTTGCTTCCATCACATCATGTTTCCGTGGTAATAGATCTGACTATTTTTTTTTTTTTTTGTAAAAAGGGAAATTGCTGGGTTTTAACAGAGGAAGGAAAACACCAGAATTGCTACTTTAACTTCATGTTTTTTCATTGGCTTGAACTGCAGAATCTGTTTACAGAGGTTTTATTCAAAGAGGGCTTTTTGTACTCTATATTTGATCTCTGGTAGTAGGTCCAAGGTTGTCAATATTCTGGGTCAAAGTTGTGTTGTGTCCTCCTACTTCAATGCTTTTGCTTTTGCCCTTGGGTTTATAACCTCTGGGAGTTCACATCTTCCTACAGGAAAGTAATGGCAGCCTCTCTTTTACCCTTCGTGTAGGTCGTCCTGTGACAAAAATGACAAATGACCATGTGTGCATATAGGAAATCCAAAAGGGTGTGCCCCCTTTTAGATGGGCACATGGCTTTCTTGAATAAAGTTATCAAAAAGGGGGAGTGTGGATATGGGGTAGGCAGCCTGAGCGTCGTAGTGACAGCAGGGTCCCTGAGACTTGGGGTCCCATTCTGAAGGATGCAGGTTTATCCAATCATTAGGAAGTTTTCAGTTTTATACAAATGTTTTCTGTTCATCTTTGCAAAAGTACCCTGACACTTCAGCTTACTCTTGCCCAAGGAAACTTTGCACCTTTGAATTACAGTAAACCACAAGCTAATCATGTTGCGTGGCATGGCAAGTGGCTCCTTAGGGAGTCAGAGACTGGCTTTAGATGCCTGACCTGAACTGAGTGTGAAGTAGTGATTATTCACGGCACTGTGGCGAATACTACCCCAACAGCAACGCAGGCAGTCATCGCAGTTGTTATCCTAAGTATTTATTCATAAGACACACACCTGCTGCATAGCCACCATGTATCAGCCACTGTGTGAATGGCTGCCAGAGACACGCTAGTAGCAAGTTAGGTATGGAGAGTCTCACTGTAACAATGGAGCCAGGAGGGGTGCCAGGCAAACAGGTTATTGGATGAAAGGGTGACAGGGTTTGGGGCCACCTCCCTGGAGCAAAGAAAACTTTTTTTCTCAAGACTTGTATTTCTAAATATCCAATTACCAGTAAGATACTCTTGGCAAAAAAAAAAAATATATATTTTATGGGGAGAACCACACTAACTTGATCATAAGTACCTTTTTCGTGGAGTCAGTGATGAAAATTGTTACAGAACTTGCAGGTTATTTTCCCCCAACAGATGGATGACTCTGTCTAATTCTCCACTGGGTTGACCACCTCCCCTTTGTCACTCAGAGCTCAGTAGGTTCAATGCATTTCTGTTTCATGTTCTCCTTTACTCTGTCTTTGTTTTGTCTTCAGCTGTGTTCTTAAAGTGATAACCCCTCTTCCCAATCTTCCAGGCAATGCCTCCACTTTCAGCCCTCACAAAAATGTCTGGGCAGCTATTAAAAATATCTCTCTAAGCTATAACTTAATGCAGGGTATTAAAATATCACAGAAAAATAATATTAAGTAACATTTCCCATACATGGTGCATTACCCACCGAGCTGCCTCTGGGATGGTGGAGATGCTTTCTGTCTGCTTGGCTTCGACCTCTGAGATAGCACAAGGATGGAAAGAAGTCTTGTGGGTATTCTCATTGTTTGTCCTCTGGCCTACTTACTATGATAAGTTAAACGATCCCTTTGTTTACTAAATATGGTAGAAACACATTTCTTAATTAAGGACTTAATTTTTAATTAATGTTTGAATATCAGACCCTCTGTGTTTTTTTTTTTCAAAAGTTAGTTTTTATTGTTTTGTTTTTCAGAACTGTTTCTAGGGAGCAGTTTATTAGGGATTGAACCTTGGAGGCCTTGAGGCAAGAACTAAGCAAGCGTATGTGTACCTCAGAGCTATGCCTAACCATAGATGAGGAGGGTCCTGTGTTTCTCTATTTGTCCTTCAAGTTGTTTTAAAGTCAAGAAGCATCTAAGGCAATAGCTTCCTACTGTCTGGCAAATAGAATGAAAATGTATGGGATATTTACATTTGTCCAAATATTACCAGGCACTGGGCCCTAGCCTTGCTTAGTATTTTCATACAGTATAATCATTCTGTGCTGTGAATTCCTGGTTACAGGTAAGCCTTTTTTTCTAGCCTATAAGCACTCACAGGAAGAACTCTAGTTTGTTGTTCCCTCCCCCTCATACATTTATAATCACATACTGAGGGCCAGTTATGTGTCAGGCTAGCTATTGGTTTCACAGTAGCAAAACAAATTCAGGATCACAGCCTCTAATCTAACAAAATAAATAGACATCAAACCAATTGTTTAATTTAGAATTTAAATGGGTTTCCCGTGTTGAGGATATCCGTGACCAAGGAGGATAGGTTAATGTGGGTCGAATAGTAGCGTATGGAGAGGAACAGAGGTCACTTGGAGGCATGTGTCAGAGAAAGGGAAAGTGAGCGGCCACTAAGGAGCGAGGACTGTGAGGTCTATTGCTTCTGCTTTTGTTTTCCTTTATGTGATGCACAAAACTGGACTGTATTTAAATATTGCTGAGTTATTCAGTGGGGTAGTCTAAAGACCCTGCAGAATGGGGCAGTGAATCCATACCAGAATGGTGAAGGATTTGCTTTGAGGAGAAGCAAATGCTCCCTGCATTGCAGTGGAAGGGGCGGGGGTTGTTAATGGCCATGAGAACACAGGCGGGAGAGAGCAGTTCCTGTCCACTGGTCCCTGTTTTCTCAGTTGGCAGCAGGCAAGCTCAGCCGCTGAGCCAGAGCCTGGAGGAGAGTGGAGGATTTTGCACAGTCAGCACTATGCCTGACCCCCCAGGAGAAAGTAGTTATGTAAAACATTTGGAGAACAGAATGACTGAGTTGACCCAAGGTTCCCCTTCCCATATTGAGGTCTGATAAAATGTAAAGGAGCTTTGATTATTCGCAGCAGAATGTCGAAGGATGGCAGCTAGACCCTAGGTTAGATGAGGGAGTGGCTTCTGGCGAGAGGGGACTGAGGGAGGGGAATGGATGGTCTGGAAAATCCATTGCTGTTGAAAATGGCAGCAGCCATCAGGACTCCTGAGCGGGCAGGCTAAAGGGACATGCTTTTGTCATCAGCTGGACTGCTCTTTCAGTGAGTGGGGGACAAAGCACTCCCAACACGGTCCACTCTGTGTGGCCAGGTGGCTCAGGGAAGGAGACCCTGGAGATGACATCGGTGATGGAGTAGTGGGGCTGGACGCATGGACAGAAGTCCTAGTGACCTTCGAGCTTACCCGGGCCAGCTGTGGTTGGAAACAGAGTGAAACTCGGTGATTTGGATGTCAGTCTTCCCGGAGTGACGTGGTAACAGAAGCTGATTGGTGACAGTATCTGGGAAGATGGGACTCAGGAGGTCTCGGAGTGAGAGTGACACTGGGAGGACAAGCAGCACTGACTTCTCTCCCACGGGTACCCAGAAGTACCTCCTGAAGAGGGCCATGGGGACAATGTCGTTGCCCAGCATCCAGAAGACACTAGAGCTAGGAGATGAGGAAATGCTGATCCAGACAAGGGTGGGCCTGACGTAGAAGCCAGAGAGCTGGGGATGGGAAGGAAAGCATAGGGTTGAAAAGAGACACTGCCTAGATTAGTATAAGGGTGTGGGCTGGAGCATCCCATGAGGTAGGGGTGTGGGGGGGGGGTGTGGTGTGGTGTGTGTGTGTGTGTGTGTGTGTGTGTGTGTGTGGTGTGTGTGTGTGTGTGTGTGCATGTGGGTGTGTGTGGTGTGGTGTGTGTGAGTGTGGGGTGTGTGGGGGTGGGTGTGTGTGGTGTGGTGTGTGGGTGTGGGTGTGTGGTGTGTCTGTGTGTCTGTGTGTGTGTGGTGTAAGTGTGTGTGTGTCTGTGGGTGTGTGCTCAGGTGGAGATTGGAGCACAATTACAGAGCTGAGCTTGGAGATTTAGCCCTGCTCATCTTTAGAGGCAGCTGACTCATTTGGGTGTCACCTAAGTCGTCTCAGGCCTGGTGAGTTGAGTGCAGTCCTGAAATGCAGCACAGCATTATCTCAAGGAGGGAAAGGAAGAGAAAGAGGTGAAGCACAAAGTCATTTTTTTTCCTTGCCTGCTCTTCACAGCTGCATTGAAGACTTAGCTAGGAGAAGGTTCTGGGCTCGGCATCCTCACTCACTGGCTTGCTCGTGACATTTATGGAACTCAGTCATCAGCTTGTGGCTGTGTGGCCTTTGCCATTACCAATCTGTAAGAAAAAAAGACCTGAACATTCTCACATCTGACTTTTTGAAAGGTCTGCAATGCCTGTTCATTTTCCTCTCTCTGATGCTAGCCACTTTGGTGGTACCTATTATAGCCATCATGGGCTCAGTCACATCATTTTTAAGATCTGTCATAGTACTCGGTGTTTAGGGTGACAATTTGTTTTAATTTGTAAAGTCTCAGCTAACATCATTTACATATTTCAGGCTTTCCAATTCTTCTTCAACAAGAGTTTTCAAGCTATGTTCTTTTACTTCCTGAAGGGGCAAATGATGTGAAAATCCTTCCAGGTCAAGCTGTATGTCCTACTCCTGGGTGCCGAGGAATAGGCCATATTCGTGGCCCACGCTATGCAGGACACCACAGGTAAATATTTTCTTACTTAAATCATTTTCGGGGTGAAAGAGAGCATTATGCAGACTAGCAGCTATATGTAACATCATAAATAAGTCTGAGTCTGTTGCTCCATCACTGTCCCTTCCTTGATGGGTCCTTCTATCTGCCCTCGTCTGCCCTTTTGTGTCATGGGCTTCTGAAGCGTTTCTAAGCAGACTTCTACTTGAAATCTCTGGCTGTCTGCTGTGCAAGGCTTTCCCCTAAAACACATTCTTCCTGATGTGCTCACCCCACCTGTCTTGCTCGTGTGAACCACCTCCACACCTACTCAGTCTTTGTAGAAAATCCCAAGAGCTCTTTGCTTTTCCCTCCTGTTTTCCATTAACTTTTAAGTTCCTTTTTATTCCCCCTCCTTTTTTATTCATTTGGAGAAGAGACAATTCCATTAAACAATATGAAATGAGAATGAAATTATTTTCAAGGTTTGGGGTGTTTAAGAGGATGCAGAGTACATGGTACTTATAAAGACATGAATGCAAATAAATTCATAAATCTTCCCTATTGTTTCTGTCCCCAGTAGTTTGTAAAGTTATGCGTAGGTAGATGAGTCATTCATATTAATGATCTAGCAAGAGAACACAAATTAAAACTGAAAAGAACCAATATTAAATTTGCCTAATACAAACATCAACAATAAGTATAAAGAGAAAGGGATAAGTCATGTAACATGTGAAGCAAGAAAACATTTGCTCACGCAACAGAAATTTAAATGCGTCCACGGGAAAAGCCCTTGCTTTATCAGGAGATGGCAATCTGAGAAGGCGGTGCCCACAGTGGTTCTAAGGTAATTAATGAAGTTGTACCTAGAAGATACCGTGGTAAACACGTCACACCTATGTGTAAGTGTTGTGTGTGGATGTGACAGCCCATTGAAAAGAAAGGAATGAGGTGTCAGCAGAGACCGTGGTTGCCTGTGGACATCAGTGGGTCTTGGAGGCCATGAGCAGAGCTGGGTCTGTTGAATCGTCTCAGTGTTTTCTGTGGGAAAGAGAAAATCAGTGACTGTCAAACAGAGGCTGGCGAAGGGAAGAGACTGATGCAGAATCAGGAGTGTTGTCTGGATTGGGAGAGAGCTCTGTTGGTGTTGGAGCCACTTTCCAGACATTATCAGATGTGGCTACAATCTTCATTGGGCTGTGTGTTCCTTGTATATGGGTGTGTAGGTGCACTTATGTATGTACTTTGTATGCAAAGTGTGTGTGTGTGTGTGTGTGTGTGTGTGTACTCTGAGCTGCAAATTCCAGTCTGGTGTTTACCAGCCCCATAAGTCTGTTTAAATTTAAATTAATTTAGATTAAGCAATATGAAAATACCATCTCCATGTTTCAAGTGCTCAGTGGTCATCAGTGGCTATCATCCCCAATGTGTAATCTTACCTATGTGTAAGACAGTAAGACAATTACACCGCCACAGAGTTCCATTTGACATACTCAAGGAATCTCACATAGTATTCTGCCTTCTGTGTGGAATTCTATAAGTGACAGGTTTTTCTTAGCCCTTCCTTTACAACTTGAGTCATCATCTTCCAGTGCAGCTCAGTCATAAAGTTTCAGCTAGTCCTTCCCTCGAAGCTCTCTGAAGACGCCCTCCCATGGAGCTGGAGCTCCCTGAACTTTTTGCAGCCCCCTGCCCAGCAGTGTCTCCCCTGTTTTCCACTTCTTCCAGCTGCCTTGCTGCCATCACTGGTGTGTCACTGACTTGTGTTTCCTGGCTGGATTCTGAAGAAGCCAGCATCTCAGTGGGCATGGATTCCCCATTCTAGAAGTTTCTCTAAACCCTTTACTAACCCAGTATGTCAGAAACAGAGCCTGCTTGCTGCCCTTATCTGTGTTGTTTAATCATCAATATGAGTATGCTTGATGTGTTCTAGCCACCAAATAGTTTTTCAAGATTGTATTGTACAAACTAGAATATAAAATAAAGATGAGTAAGACACAGAGAGGGAAAGGCCCACTGGAGATGTATGACAGTGCAGACACCTGGACATTGTTAGTAAATTCGAATGCATTAGAGACTGCCCCACCTCCCAAACCCACAAATGCTTGGGGCTACTCAGGAGTTGTGGTGTTGTTTGGTTGGATAACTACTTTTGTCTAGTTGTAAAACTTGTTATGACACAGAGGGACTTCCATAAGTAAAGGCGAGGTGTGTAAAAGCTTCTCAATACCAGAGATCCAGAAATGATTGACAAGAATGAACATTTGTAGTTTAATTTTAGAGGAGATAAAAATTTAAGGATTAGGATTTTTTACGTTTACATATTTACAAGGCATTTAAATAAATCTATAATGTAAATAAAAATCGAAACATGTATGAGCAGAAAGCCTATAACCTTACTTCTATTTAACAGTATTCTATATTGAGAAGTGAGGCCGTGTTGCCCAGTAAAGTCATGTAGACTGTAGGAAGGTACTCATTGCAGAGTGGGGACCTCAGGTTACATGGTAAGCTCTAGTCCACACTGGACATCTCTACTCTGGCTTTAATCATTCAATCAATTTATATAGTGGGAAATTACCAATACGGAGTCAGGTAGAAATAAAAGGGTATTTAATAGGGAAAAGCCTTACTTACAGAGTGACCTAGCCAGCCGGCGTGGCAACAGCCTGTACAGCAAGAAGCAAAGCGAAACCGAAAGTGCAAACGCAGTCACACTACGTCACTCTGACCACGCCCTCACAAGCCTGGTCAGGCACACCTGTAGCCAACCCCTAAGAAGGCGTGGCTACAGCTTCTCCTACAAATTTACTGCCCTTGTAACTTGAAATTATATTTAAATTGTCTTGTAGTTAACTGAATAGGATTCCTTATGTTGTCTCTGGTCCTGGAGTTTGTTTCCGTGTTCTTTGAAGTATTGTGGCCTAAGCCTTACATAATTAAAAGTACCATTCTTCACCTCCTGTCTGTGATGGTGTCTGTTCAGAGATACACCCATACCCACATGTGCCCATTCACAAGCCTGTTAAAAATACTATTATTCCATCTCCTACCCAAAGGGATTATCCTGAAGTTTGTTCCTATAGTCAAAAAGATGGGGAGCAGCCGATGAGGATTTTAAACCATCTCTGCTCCTCACACCCAGGTATACTTCAACATCAACTGTAGCTTAAATCACTCTTGAAAAATTTAAAGGAAAATTTACATATTCTAAACAGAGGTACTTTTTTCTTATTCTCTTGGCATAGATTTATTTTTAAAACTAAAAGGCGTCATTCTGCAAGACGCTTCTTGCAACCCCATCCCAAAGATTATTGGGCAATCATTATTATAGTCAAAGATAAAGGAAAAACACAACCAAAATCAGACCCCACCACAACCAGCTGCACTCAGGGCCTGTGTCTAAGGTTCATTTTTATTATGATGATAAGACACCATGACCCAGGCAACTTATAAAAGAAAGTGCTTGATTTGGGCTTATAATTGCAGAAGGATAGGGCCCCTGATGGCAGAGCAGAAGCTTGGTGGTAGGAACGCTGAGGGTTCACATGGTGATCACAGGTGGCAGGCAGAGAGAGATCGACCTTGGGAAGGGCGTGAGTTTGAAATCTCAAAGCCCACGCACAGTGACACATGCTCTCCAACAAGGTCATATCCTTAATCCTTTCCAAACAGTTCCACCAGCTGGGAAACCAGTCTATGGGGGCCGCTCTCACTTAAACCACCACAGCTGGGCAGTGTAGAGCACCTCCTGAAGTCGCCCAGGTCGGCTGCTGCAAGGATAGTAGTGATCAGCCCTGCTTCTGTGAGAACCCCCCAGGATGGGAAAAGCACACAATTAGTGCTTACTGTTCTTCCCTAACCATGGCAGAATTTCTGACCCTCACATTGAAGAGCTGGCGTTTTGAAAGGAAGTGAAAGTCTCGATAAACAAGTCTGTGTCTCATGTTGTTCAGCTGACAGGAACGGTGACATCAAGATACCATAGAGGGCTTGAAAATAACCTATGGTGTCAGCCAGTCAGGCAGGCAGACCCAGCAGGCCCTTTCTGGACAGATTTCAGTCGGCTTCATTTTCATTTCTGTTAGAGTTGTCAAGGGGTTAACAGCAATATTCAAGGCTGCTTGGAGCTTCTGTGGAATATGCATAAGCCATTATTTGGAAGAAACTGTATCAGTCCTATCTGTGAGAAAAACAGGACTTTTTGGCACACAATTATCACACAATTTGCATTTTATTTGAATGAATTTGCATAGCAGAGAGAATGAAGTAGTTGTATCTGTTAGCATAAAAATATTTAAAGATAGCCATCTAAAAACTTTTGAACCAAGATCCAGGATGAACTAGAAATTGTGGGTTTTCTTTTTTCTTTCTAAATAAGTAGAACAATCTTGGAGACTTGATCTACTGCTGTGTCATAAAAGGTGCAGAGGTAATTTATTTGGGGATGAATAATTACATTCTTCACACGGATAGCCAGGGATCCTGTGGCGTGGGAGCCTCTGGCAGGAGGCAGTGCACACACGGCTACCGAGCTGCAGGAACACAGAGGAACACCTGCTGCTCACAAGTGGGGGTTCCATACCCTTGAGGCCATTCTGAGTGTGCTCTTCATGCACTTAGACCACAGGTCATCCTCCACATGGAGTGTACTGGAGTCACTTTGCCAGCTCAAAACTGAAGATGAAATCACTTCAGATATTTTCTGTGCATGTGTGCGCACAGGAACCCAGGCATGTGTACATGTGTGCGTTTGAGCACACACACATGTTCATGTCTAGATTAGCCTGGATTGAATGCCCAAGTTGGATGCTCTGACCTCTCACTTACTCTGTAGCATGGATCAGATCGGCCCCGCTGTTCTTCGCTTGAATTTCCACCTATCTAATAGCTCTTTTACATCCAAAGAGGTAGTGTCTGCATTCATAAGAAGCTAGAAGTTACATGTGCAGTCTGTTTGTTTGTAGAGTCAGAAATGTGGCAATAGATCAAACTAGATAGTTACTTAGGATGTCCAATCTGGCCTTGAACTCAATTTTCTTGTGTTGAGATTACAGGGAGGTGTTACCTTCTCTTTCAGGCATAATCTGACCCTGGATTGCAGGATTTCTTCTCTGCTTTGTTTATCCTCCTGGCCTTTTAAGGACAGAATGTAGCAAGTAGATTGTGTGTGTGTGTGTGTGTGTGTGTGTGTGTGTGTGTGTGTGTGCGTGCGTGCGTGCGTGCGTGCGTGCGTGTGTGTGTGTGTGTGTTTGTGTGTGTGTCTGTCTGTTATACGTGTATATGTGTGTATGTGCATGTGTATGTGTGTAGGTGTATGTAAATGTGTGTGTATGTGTGTGTGCATGTGTGTGTGTTCTGTGTGTGTGTAAGTGTGTATTTGTGTGTGTGTATGGATGTGTGTGCATGTGTGTGTGCATGTGTGTATGCATACGTGCATGTGTGCGTGCATGTGTGTGTGTGTGTGCATATGTGTGTGCACATGTGTGTATATGTGTGTGTGTGTGTGTGTGTGTAACTAAGTTATCCCTTTTATTTTAGCCTCAGTATAGGTAGATCCCCACTCAGAATTCCTTTTTCTTCATTCCACTGAAGATCTGGCGTTCTCTCACCTTTTTCATTGCTGAGAAGTCAGCTGTCATTCAAATATAAGTCCACCAGGAAGACTGGACCCTCTAGACAGCCATTTCCTCTAACTACCTTCTACACAAGTCACATCATTTTATCCGGGGTGCTCCTAAATGGGCCTCTTTTCTCCTATTGTTTTAATCTCACAGTTGTTTCAAGCGTACATCTTCCACCTCTGGGGAAAGCTCTAGTAATATCGCTTTAATCATAACACTTTCTCTCTTTTCAGTTTTCTCCTTCTGCTATATTTGTTCCTGGAATGATACCTGAAATTCTCTTTCCCAGCTTTAAAGGCCACATCTCTGTAGCTTCTGTAACTATTAATCCTGAAGTTGAAGCCTGCAGTTACACTCTGGGATCTACCAGTTTCTGGGGACACATTCTTGGCTGATTAGTTTCTTAGTTGAATGTTGGTCTCATTTGATGGATTGCAGGTCTTCCCTTACCTCACTCATGACACTGGGAATTGTTCTTGTTGCTCCGTGCATTGACTCTTTTCCTCAGTAATTTGTTTGCTGTGTGTGTGTGTGTGTGTGTGTGTGTGTGTGTGTGTGTGTGTGTGTGAGTGTGTGTGTGTGTGTGTCTGTAACTTGGTTGGCTTCCTCCTCATCATGTATCAAGTGCATTTCTCAGATCCTGGTGGTCTTTCTCTGTGTTTATTCCTGAAAGAAGGTGTTGCTGTAGTTACTTTCCTCCAGCCTGGTCCTGCAGCCAGCTTCAGCCCCAAATAAGCACACAGACATATATTAATTTATGAACTGTTGACCGAGGTTAGGGCTTCTTATTGGTTAGCTCTGTCTTAATTATTTACCCATTTCCATTAATCTAAGTATTTCCGCGTGGTCTTATCTTACCTGAGAAGGGTCCAGACCTGTTACTCCTTTCATGGCTACACAGCATCTCTTTCTGGCCGGCTCCTCTGCCTACCTTTCCCAGATTTCTCCTTGTCTCCTAGCCCTGCCTTCTTCCTGCCTCTATTGGCCAAACAGTGTTTTATTTGTCAACCAATAAGAGAAACACATATACAGAAGGACATCCCCCATCAAGTAGGGTCTCAGAAAGCTGAACAGGAGTTTGCATGTATGCAGTGGACTTGTGAATGACTGGACACATTCTGGGGAAACACCCCATGTCAACTTCGTTTCCTAGTGTGTCCTGTGACCCCCTCCCTGCACTGACTCCTGACTCTCAAACACTCACTTTCAGTTGTCATCTTTCTTTTCAGTCATAGTTGCTTTTCGTATGATTAACCTGTTTACATTCCTACACTTTCACCCGTGTATTAGTTTGGTGAGGAGAAAAGTAAAAGAAATTACAGTAAAGAAAAAAGGAGCCATTAGTTTCCTCTTTGCCATGTTTTTGTCCTCATTCCAAACTGTTTCTCTTGCCCATGATAATTAACCTAATTGTTTAGGATTACATTCCCACCTCTTTGTGGTTACTTTATCTCTCCATGGTAGAACTCTTCTTCATAGAGATCAGAAGTAAAATACCTTCCTTGTGTAATTTGTCTCTGTAACTTGTAAGAATTCTCTGTGGCCAATTGAAATGGGGTCTCAAAGTATGGCCTTGAGGTCATATGCACAGTCCTTCTTGATTCATTGCCACCTACCTTATTTAAAACTTTCTCAACCCAGGAGAGCAACTCAGTAATCACATCCGTCTCTCTGGTTTCCCTGTCATTGACCAGGCATTGTCCTTGAGGCTGTGTTACCACACAGTGAAACTGTACTGAGTAGAATTTAAAAATATGATTGTCAACATAATTTCCCCCAACAGGCAGATGGAAAGAGAGTCTTTGACTTTAAAGAATACTTTCAGTTCTCAAAAATGACATGATTAATTACCCAATTTTTGTAAAAGCATTGATAATGTAACAAAGGGTTGGCTATGGGTCCTAATATTGCTTCTGTCTATTTCTGTAAAATTCTTCAGGGCTAATGTATAAGTTTGACTTTTTGAAATGTGGAGTAATTATATGAGAGTTCAACATTTTCAATTTTTTGCAGATGGGAATTGCAAGTGAAGTGCTTGCTTCTGTAGCAAAAGCACCATGTTGTAATACATTCTCAAGATTTTATTCAGCACAGCACTCCAAGCTGTATGAAGTGCTGAATACTGGAGTCATATGCACAGTGTGATGTGAGCAGGCAAGGCATTGTCTTATTTTGTGTGCAAACACTGATACTTCAACTAAGGAGATTAGATCTCCTTGCAAACCTAAATCACAGTCAAACAAAAATAAAGGAAACCCACTGTCTTGAAATTAAAAATAGCAACCAGAAATTATAATGCAGCTCTCAGCTTGGCTCAGAGATGCTTCTAATTTCCCTGCTTCTGGTTGATACAGTTATCTGGTCAAAAGCAGCAGAAAAAAAAAGACTTTGGAGTTCTTGGCCCCACGTGGAAAACTTATACCATGCGCATAGCCCTCTTATCTCCAGGTTTGGGACTCTCATGGAGGAGGAGGTAGAAAGTATGGAAGAGCTGAGTCAGAGTTGATGACATGACAGGGCCAGTGCACCCTTGCTGTAACTGTGGCTACCCACATAAGACCTGCACAAGACTGGCCCACCAACATTCATCATGGAAGAGAGATGGGCTCACACGAGCCGCCCCCCCCCCCCCGGGAGGGATGATGGGCAGTTACTGGTAGCTAGAGAAGGGATAGGTAGCCATGTTCTGGTACATAACCTACTTGTGCTCATAGGTCCCATCCTACCTAAACTCCGCGGTCTCACACGTGATAAAGACGCCTACCTGGCTTGTTCCTCTGTCCAAAAGGGTGCGATCCCTCTTCATCCACTATATCACTTCCTGTTCCCGCCCTACCTTACCACTTCCTGTCTCCACCCCACCTTACCATTTCCTGTCTCCACCCCACCTTACCACTTCCTGTCTCCTCCCTACCTTGTCACTTCCTGTCTCCACCCCCACCTTACCACTTCCTGTCTCCACCCCCACCTTACCACTTCCTGTCTCCACCCCACCTTATCACTTCTGTCTCTACCCCCACATGATGGGATTAAAAGTGTGAGCCTCTCAAGTGCTGGTATTAAAGGTGCGAGCCACCACTGCCCAGACTCTATGGTTAACTAGTGGCTAGCTCCACCCTCTGATCTCCAGGTAAGCTTTATTTGTCAGAACACAAACAAAATATCACACAACAGTAGAAATAGAATGAATATACATTGTCTTAAACTTGAAGTCCATAGATAATGTTAGAATTTTCATTTCATAGGCAAAATTAAAAATTTAGGGAACACAAGGAAGTATTTGTAAATAACCCTGGGAAGCAGGCAAGACGGCTCAGTGGGTAAAGGTGTTTGCTGCATAAGACAGAGTTCAATCCTTAGAATGCCCCAAAAGATGAAAGAAAGAACTGACTCCCCAAAGTTGTCTTTTGACCACTGTGGGCCCTCACATATATCACACCATGCATTAATAATACATATTTTCATTAAACAAAAATAACCTCTGGTAGCACAAATACCAACTGCTGTACTTTAAATGGATTTAAATTTTCCTTTCCTCTTTTTTTTATGTCTGAGTATTAACAGACAGAATGTTTAGTTTTTAGTTTTGTTGTTAATTTTTTAAAATGCAGTACTTTCTCACATTGCTGAAAAATCCTTAGGCATACAATAAGACTTTGTGGGGGTTTTTGGTGCATAAGTTTCAAAACCACTGTCTTTGTGTTGTAGCTTTTTATAGCAGTTAGAAATGACTAATTTCTTCCACAACCCCCAATTCTACCTTCCCTCACTTTAAGCATGACAAAATTATTTATTATTTTGTGTGTGTGTGTTCACAACTATTTGCCAGGGGAGGAGGAGTTAGCTCCATTACTGAGGCTCTGAGTTTGATTCCTGGAGCCTATGGAAAAGCCAGTGTGGCGACGTGACCCCAGTGCTGGGCAGAGAGATATGGATGGATCCCTGAAGATTGCTTCTTAATCAAATATGCCTAGCAAGATTGACTAAATTTGGCATTTCATTCTTTCTTCTTTTCTTCCCTTTCTCCCTCTCTTCTCTTAACCCACATCCTGTCTTTTAGAAGTACAGATCAATTCTCATAAGGAATCAGGGAGCAACAGCATCTGTAACCTAAGAGCTGCACTTTTCTTCTGTCTGCTGGAGACCCACAGGCTTCTCTACCACTCTCTCTAAAGTTCTTGATCAATCATTGTTTTTGTTCTACTTCAGGATCCTTTCCTCTCAGAAAACACTTCTCATCTGTGAAAGACACTGATTGGAGATAGATATAGAAGTCCAAGCATTCATTGTTCATATTGTCCTCTTCATTACATTCCCTCAGCTTTTAGTATTTATTATGGCAGAGTTCTCCATGAGCTGGTGTGTGTGTGTGCGCGTGCGTGCATGTGTGTGTGTGTGTGTGTGTGTGTGTGTGTGTGTGTGTGTGTGTGTGTTTTCTGAGTGCAATTTTAGATATGTCCAAATGTTTCCATTTCATTTAGATGTACCAATTATTCTGCTTAGATTGCCTTTGAACAAAAATCTTTCTTTGGATAAGATCACCTCTGTCCACATAATTATCAGTGTTCTATTTGATTCTTATCTCTGGATTCCCTGTCATGTGACATTGGATCAGTAGCATTCCTCCTGTCTTTCTTTGTTTTTATTGTTTCCTCTGTCCAGGAGCACTGGGGAATCATGTGCCTGCATGTCCTCAGGAGTTAGAGAATCCTGTGTGCCTCTGACGTTTCTCCCTGGGATCAGTGTGTTACCCCCTCTCACAAACTTCGCAGCCTCCACTCTGACATCTTCCTCACTGCTTTCTCACCAGCCTAGGGAAATCTGTTTTAATCTAGTTACTAATATTACATTCCAACTGCAAAAATAATGCAACATAAACAATAAAAGGTGACTTAAAAGAGCTCAAACTTTAGTTGATCTTAGCAACATGTGAATATCCCTACAATGAAAATTATCATTTCTCTGTTATTTTCAAAATTAGTACAATCTCAAATCAGCTTACCCTTCAATTAATGATTCATTAGCTTATTCTTTAATGCTAGAATAAGTTCATATCATTTCCAGGCTTCTAGGACATCATCAGTGAAACATGATGAATGCCCTTGGTGAGTTCTCATTCCTCTGTATGGGTGTTGTTTCTCTTCCCATAACCACAAGGGGTGTGTTCCAAGACCCTCAAGAAGGGCCTGAAACTGGCAGTGGGAGTCTACTGCACAGGTCCCACCAGCACTAATATAACAGCACACAAAGCCTCTCCAATAATATTTGTATTTTTCAGTCCAAAACTATTCCTGAGTCATTATGAGCGTCTCTGAGTCACAGTGATTGACTGGTGCCGCTCACATCAGGGGATATATTGCTAGAATGCTCATCAGACCCCACATTTCCTGGCTCAACCTGCCACCATCCATTAGAACATACCTCCTTAAAAAGCTTCGTCCAACAATCTAAACAAGACTTTTTAAAAAGTCTTTATCATTCATCATGCTGGACATCATTTTTTAAATATTTATTTATTTTTGCAGTTTGAGAAACAATAGGAAAATGGCTGGTGTCCATAGAGATGTTTCACAAGGTTAAGGCAACTGCCACCAAGACTGATGGCCTGAGTTTGATCCCCAAAACTCACAAGGTGAAAGAAAGGAACATAACCCCACAAGATTTACCTCTGGTCTAGACACATGCACCATGGCACATACCCATTCACTCTCTCCAAGATGAAAGAAAGAAGAAAAGGAGAGGGAGATAGGGAGGGAGGGAGGGAGGAAGGAAGGAAGGAAGGAAGGAAGGAAGGAAGGAAGGAAGGAAGGAAGGGTAAGGGAGAGAAAGGATGGATAAAGTGAGGACAAATGGAGCAGGGTGGATTTATTTTTCTCTCTTCAGAGTCTCAGGCATGAAGCTTCTTTCTCACTGTAGTTTTCTTATCAACCTCGGCATATGATTTTTTATTTCTTTTTCTAAGTAGAGAATGTAAAGGATCTGCTTTTCTTTTTTCACACATCTTCTCTTTTAATGTGTGAGTGGCTACATCACTGCTCCTGTGCTTTGAGCCATTATTAAATACAAAAGTGATTTTTGAACGGAAGCCCTGTGCTACCAGAACAGTGGACCAATATTAAAGATGGCTTCTATATATCTCACAGTGAATGAGACTCTGGCCAAAGGGACGGTTCACGTTCCCTGTGGGACTAAGCAGGGCAGGGCAGGGCAAGACCTCATCACACACATAGATGAGTGTGTGGTTTAAAACATTTATTTCTGGAACTCTTGGTCAATATTTTCAGACCACTGTTGGCCATGGCTAATTAAAATGACTGGCATTTTAAAATGCAGATAAGAAGGTGAACTGATATATTTTGTTGTTTACTTTAAGAGATACATTGCAATATTGTGCCTTAAGACCTGGCACATACCATCTAGATAAGACTTATTCCAATTGACGATAATGTATTCACATATGCTTCACCCCATGCTAAAATGAAAATTACCTGCGGCAGGATCATTATTCTAATGGGAGGTCCCAGATAGCAGACTGATTGCTAGCGACAGGAACTAGACTGCAATGACCTCTTTTCCTAAAGATGTTTTTATAATCAAGATTAATGATTCTTCCATTGTCAATTAGGCATAAGAAATATATAATTATATCATTACCTTCCTGCTATTCCTTGAGATTTCTGGAATTATTGAAGAATTTATCCTAGAGAAGTTGATTGCAGGGACATCAGTGAAACAGAGATTAAAAAGGTTTTTTTTTTTTTCCCAAGACAATGCATCCCTAATCATAGGATGTTCTTCACTTTCTACAGCACAAAAGTAAGCTTAAATATGTGATATTCATGAAGACTCTATTTATTTTCTTATTCTTAAGGACAAAACCCCACCTTTGTTCAATAATGTTTAACAGCTACAATTCAAAAATTAGTGTAGCCAGGGCTAGTCTTAACTTTTGATTGGAGATAATGCTGATAGTACTTTGGAAGCTTTTTGTAAAAACTGGTGTGCTATTTGACTGACAGTTTGTACGCTGTGTTTTCATCCCTTTGAAGCATTTCTTTATCATTTACCCAGTTTCCAAAAGTTTTCAAATGCATTATCTTATTAAATAAACACTGCAGTCTTGTGATTTAGGGTTTTACCCTGTTTTATGAATAAAACATAAAAACTTGGACATATGATGTCTTCCTGTCCTTGCATAGCTGATAACTGGTGATGAGGTCTTATGATTACCGCGTGCGCACAGAGATGAACTATAGTCCGTGATGGTAAGATTTCTTTATTCAAGAAAGCACCAGGGCAAAACACAGGCCAGAGCGAGGTCACAGGAACCCTAGCTAGTGTGGCCAGAGAGAAGGGGCTAGGGTCTCCACGTGCAGCCTTTAAGAAGCTTCCCTTACGTCACCCCAGGTTTCCTTCACCACGCCATTATGGGCAAGTCCCGGGTCCACCTGGCACCTGTCCCGGGACTATTGGGCAGGGCTAGAGTGTCTCCCTACAATTCCCCTTTTAGTCTAAAAGAGGATTAAAACTTAATAGTGTAAAACATCTAAAATTAGCAATCATAAAGGTGAAATATAAGAAGATACAATAATCTGCTATTGCACATCCTATGTCTATTCCAGCTAAGTCTTAAAAGTCATGTGGAAAGGGTGTCTAACTTGAACACCTCCTTCCAATCCCAACTCTAAACAATAAGAAGATCATTCTTAACTAGGCTTACACTACCCTAATAAACAATAATGGGGAACGGAGGCATAGCATCTTCTAGGTTACTTCCTGCTGAAATGGGACTATGGTAGCCATGTGGGGTCCTGTGAAAAAAATGCTAGTACAGGGAAAGTCTCTAATGAGTTATGTCTAGTCCATGTTAGATGCGATTTGCTTGATTGACGA
Organism: Cricetulus griseus; assembly: GCF_003668045.3. NCBI lineage: Eukaryota > Metazoa > Chordata > Mammalia > Rodentia > Cricetidae > Cricetulus > Cricetulus griseus. Next base: position 457,358,500 of record NC_048595.1, read on the forward strand.
TCTACGTTGAAATCCTCAACTTGATTGAAGTCATCACTTGAGGTTCTGGTTGGAGTGTCAGTCGAAACAGAGTGAGTTGAATCCAGTGCAGTCGGGAAGGTGTAGTCCAATTCTTTTTCCAGAGCATGCAGGGATTGCTGTCAGGCTGGTTCTTGTTGGCTATATGGGACACAAACGTAAGTGTCATCAGAGAAATGTTCGCTTGTACATGTATGTGTACTGGGAAAGGCAATCCTTGAAAAACAACGATTATGAGAGGGTGTAGGCCTTGAAAGAAAGAACCAAGAAAAGACAAAGATAGTCCTCTAATTCTTCATTTATTCTGTATTACAGCAATTGGCTTCTTGATATAACACAGAAACTTTAAAATGTTGTTAAATAACATGCTTGGATTTTAGAGTAGGAAAGCCAAATCCAACTCTAAATCCAGCATCGATTTAATTGAATAGGGACTAGGAAATGAAGAGAAATAGAGTTCTCTGAGAGACAGCTGTAAAGTTTACCATATGGCACGTTCTTTTTGTTTGATGGTTATACCTACATTCTTTCCTTAAGTATCTACACATGTAGTGTCCTTTGACTTCCGGAGGAGGGTTCCTGTGAGGATGAAAACAAAGCACTTCCCATCCTTTGGGAGACTTTTATTTAGTTCATGAGATATACCTCAGTAAATACCTGTCAGTCATCCTTGTCGAGAGGGTTGTCTTCCTCAACTCGAATCTTGATCAATTTTGATGGTATCCAAAGATTTTCTTCTCCTGTGGAGACAAATGCAAAACCCCTACCCCAACGTAACACATGTCTGGGTTTCTATACCGAGGTCAGTACATCTTTGAAATACACTGGTTGGTTCAGTTCAGCAGTTTTTTCCGTAGTCCAGTGTCTTTCTGCAGCTGTTTGTCCACTGTCATTGGCATTAAGAAAGTTTAGCGTTAATAAAGCATTATGTACTCTATGTTTGGGGGGTTTTGACTTACCAGCTTGCCTATGGAGCATCTCCTTAAGTGTCCTGTTAGACCTTTCAACGACTGCTTGTCCTGTAGGGTTGTGTGGTATACCTGTGACATGCTTAATGTTATAATATTTGAAGAACTGTTCCATTTTTGTGGAGACATATGCTGGAGCATTGTCAGTTTTTATCTGCGCTGGTATGCCCATAACTGCCATCACCTCCAGTAGGTGTATAATAACGGAATCAGCTTTTTCAGAGTTGAGAGCAGTAGCCCATTGGAAACCTGAGAATGTGTCAATGGTATGATGCACATATTTCAAATTTCCAAATTCTGTAAAGTGAAAGACATCCATTTGCCAGATCTCATTCCTCCGAAGGCCTTTAGGATTACAGCCTGCTGTCAGCGGAGTTTGGTTATAAAAGGAACAAGTAGGACAGTTTCTCACTGTCTCCTTGACTTATTGCCAAGTGATGGAGAAGCCCTTCTTTAAACCCTTGCTATTTACATGATGCTTTTTATGAAATTCTGAGGCTTCTAGCACAATGCTAATCAATAAATGATCGATCCCGTCATTGCCTTGTGCCAGTGGGCCTGGCAGACCCGTATGGGATCTGATATTCATAATGTACAGTGGGTTACTTCTGTTTCTGATTGTTTCCTGTAACTGTAAGAACAACAAGGTTAGTTCAGTATTATCAGGGACGAATTCTGCAGTCTCTATGTACAAGACGACTCTCTCTGCATATTGGGAATCAGTAACTATATTAAGAGGTTCCGTAAAATCCATAAGCACCATGAGAATTGCATATAATTCTGCTTTCTGTACAGATGTATATGGACTTTGACTACTTTACTTACCTCACCTGCTTTATAACCAGCCTTACCTGTTTTGTTAGCATCAGTGTAGAAAGTAAGAACTCCAGAAATGGGAGTTTGTTTTACAATGCATGGAAGAATCCAAACTTTCTTTTTTATGAATTTAATTCTGTCAGTTTTGGGATAGTTGTTACTAATTGTTCCCAAAATGTCGGTAAGAGCTATCTGCCAATATTCATTATCCTTCCATAAGGAGGAAATTTCTTCATTAGTTAAAGGTACTATAATCTCCGATGGCTCTTTCCCAGTCAGCTGAAGAAGTCTTAATTTGCCCTTTAAAATCAAATCAGAAATCTTTTCTATATACGTCTTTAACTTTTTGTTCTGCTTATGTGGCAGGAATATCCATTCCAATATAGTGTCTTCCCTCTGCATCAGAATCCCAGAAGGGTATTCTCTGGATGGCAAGATAGCCAGAATGCAGTCTAGATGAAGGTTTATCCGATCTACATGCACATCCAATATTCTGTTTTCTACCCATTGTAGCTCTTTTTCTGCCTCAGCAGATAATATTCGTGGACTGTTTAAGTCCTTATCACCTTTTAGTGCCATTTTTAAATGCTTTAAGTCATGTCCTTCCACACCAATAATCGTCTGTAATTGAGAAATTTCTCCTAGTAACTTCTGAAGACTGTTAAGAGTTTGATAACGGTCCCTTCTAATTTGTACCTTTTGAGGTCTGATACTTTGTAAGTCTATCTTATATCCTAAATAGTTAATTGAATCTCCTCTTTATATCTGTTCTGGGGCAATTTTTAAACCCCATCTAGGCAGAACCTCCTTTATCATTTCAAACATACATTCCAAAGTTTCCTCATTAGAATCCGCTAAAAGAATATCATCCATATAATGATAAACAAGAGATTGTGGAAATTTTCTACGAATTATTTCCAAAGGTTGTTGTACAAATTGTTGACACAAGGTGGGACTATTTAGCATCCCCTGAGGTAAAACCTTCCATTGGTATCTCCGAACTGGCTGTGAGTTATTAAGTGTTGGCACTGTAAATGCAAATTTCTCTCTAATGCTTTCTTGTAAAGCAGTCTTTCAGGTCAATTATTATGATCGGCCATCCTTTAGGTATTAAGGAAGGCAATGGCATTCCAGGCTGTAGAGCGCCGGCGCATAGGCTGAATTACCTTATTTATGGCTCTCAGGTCTCTCAGGTCTGTTACCTGACTTCTTGATGACAAATACAGGAGAATTCCAAGGGCTAGTAGATTGCTTTATGTGACCAGCCTCTAGCTGTTCCTGTACTAACTTTTCTAGAGCCTCAAGCTTTTCAGAGGTCAAAGGCCATTGCCCTATCCAGACCGGTTCATCTGTAAGCCATTTTAATGGCAGGGCTTTTGGTTCCTCTGAAGGCCTGTCATTTGTATTTAGTGTCTGTACAGCCTGGATAGTTGGTAACCATTTTCCATGGCATGTTACCCGATCCTTTCTACTATCCAGCGATTTTCTAGAATTCGTATCTGACACTGGAGGGATGTTAATTTGAGTATTCCATTGCTGTAATAAATCACGACCCCATAAATTTATAGCAATATCTGCTACGTAAGGTTTCAGTATTCCTTTTTGTCCTTCCGGTCCAATACAGACCACCAAGTTAACACTCCGTCGAACTCTAGATAGAGTTCCGATTCCTAAAAATTGTACATTTGCCTCTTTAAGCGGCCATTTCTTAGGCCAAGATTTCTGAGTGATAATAGTTACATCAGCTCCAGTGTCTACAAGACCTTTAATATCTCTACCATTAATTTTCACCAGTAACTGAGGCCTTTTATCATTAATAGAAGCTTGCCAAAATATGCGTTTCTCATTTTCACCAGTCACATGTGATTCTTCATCACTATTCAAACTACCCTCTAGAGCGGTATCATTTTCCACAATAGGCAAGGAACTATCCGTCCTGCGAGAAATTGTCTTCCACTGTTACTGGGAATGATTGAACTGTTCTTGAGGCAGGGGCCTGCTGGAGGTCCCCTTCCGAGTTTCCCGACGTCAGTAGGTTCCCTTGCAAGTCCCTAGTTGATCTGCATTCGTTAGTCCAGTGTTTGCCCTTACCACATCTCCTACATAACCCAGAGGGCAATGACCTGTCACGTGGGGAATCGTTAGAATTTCTCTGTCTACAATTTCTCCTTATATGTCCCCTTTTACCACAGCTGAAACATCTATTCTCCTGACGCTTCCGTGGATTCCTGGAGCGTGCTCTTCCTATGCGAGGCTCTGGGTCATGGTGGCGATGAGCACTGACCTCTTCGGTACCTGTGTGAGCCCCTGTAAGGTGCTCTTCCTTTCCAAGTCCTTCTGTTGTTATCTTTTCTAATTTCCTGTTGTCTGTTGAAACCTCTTGGGACAGCTCAAGGAGCGCCAATGGGCTTCTGGGTCTCGGGGTCTGGGCGCCAACTCTTATGATTACCGCGTGTGCACAGAGTTGAACTATAGTTCGTGATGGTAAGATTTCTTTATTCAAGAAAGCACCAGGGCAAAACACAGGCCAGAGCAAGGTCACAGGAACCCAGCTAGTGCGGCCAGAGAGAAGGGGCTAGGGTCTCCACGTGCGGCCCTTAAGAACCTTCCCTTATGTCACCCTGGCTTTCCTTCACCACACCCTTATGGGCAAGTCCCGGGTCCACCTGGCACCTGTACCAGGACTATTGGGCGGGGCTAGGGTGTCTCCCTACAATGAGGTTTAAAATCAGTGTTCTTTCTCTCTGACTCTCAGATTCACACAGACCTGGAGTCCTCTTTGCTAATATGTCTTTCACTTGTAGATTAGGAAGGATTGAGGTCAAAGGGGGGATATAGTAAGCCACACACTTACAGCAGTAAGCCTGCTGTATCTAGATATTTAACTATTGCTTCAGTTACTTTTCTATGGCTGTGAAGAGATGCCATGACCAAGGCAACCTGTGAAAGAAAATATTTAACTGGGGTCTTGTTTACAGTCCCAGGGGTGAGTCCATGACCATCATGGTGGAGAGCCCGGCAGCAGGCAGGCAGGCATGGCTCTGCAACAGTAGCTCACAGTTTATATGTTGAGCATTACAGGGAACAAATTGGGAACAGCTTGACATGCCTCCTGCAACAAGGCCACACCTCCTAATCCTTCCCAAACAGTGCCACCAACAAAATAATCTCTGGGATTATTTTCAGTTGTAGTTGTTATTTAAACTTGTGATAGAAAGTGAAGACTCCAAGCTACTTGAGTGCCTACCTCCATTTTGTCAGATAAAGTGGTTAAGGAACTCCTTGTAAAACACAAAATTCATTAAGAAACTTATAAATCAGAAATCTGGAATAAAAGCTTCAGTTATGAAAATATTAAGCCAGGTCTGATGAGTTTAATTATCCCTTTGTCTTGATTATACAATAATTACAGCATTGCATGCCAGTTTCAGTTATTATATTTTAGGTCCTGAACATGTCAAATTTAATATTCATTTCCCTGTCTGTATGTGGATGTGCATTGCTTATTTATGAAAGCTAGCTGTTACTGCTAAACTCTCCAAATTCCTGCAGAGTTAACAGTGGGCAGGGTTGAGGGCGGCTCAGGGCTACATTAATCCAAAGTAAATAATGCCGGAGCAATAGCCTGAAATAACGTGTCGTGCATCTGTAAGTGATCTTCCTGCCAGCTGAGAGAGACAGTGTGGCATGACCTAGCTTATAATAATACATGCTCCAGAAGGTTCAAGTATAAATGGGCAACACATAATTCTCCACATAACTGGAGCTCTGAACTTGGGCATATTTTATAGAATGTTTTAGCACCACCTTTGAAATAAACACAGATTTTTTTAAAATAGAGCAATCTCATTCCTAGCTATATGCCCAATAGAAATTTATGCATTAAATCAACTTAATATGTGGATCATTTCCTGTTTTTTTCTTGTTTCTATGATAAGATAGCATGACAGAATCAAATAAGGGAGAAAGGCTTTATTCTGGCTCTTAGGTAAAGGGTGTGGTCCACGATGGAGGAGCAGTAGCGGTGGAGGGAGCTTGAAGTGGCTGTTCACGGGACATCTGGTCAGGAGGCATTGAGGAATGAAATGTGTGCTGCTGCTTCCTTATCTCCATTTGTGTGGTCCAGAATCTCCACCAGGAAATGGTGCCACACCACCCACAGTAGGCAGGTTTTCCCATGTCTGCTAAGACATTGTAGGTGGGATTCCCAACTCAATCAACACAGTTTAGGAAGTCCCTGCAGGCATGCTAGAAGCCCATTTTCCACAGTGATTCTTTCAGGTTGACAGTTAACACTAACCATTGCAACTCTCTCCGTGTCTGTTTGAAACCCAAACACATCACTTTTAAACCATAACACCCCACTCCTTGTCCACACAGTTGGAACACTTGATTCCCAGCAGGTGGCACTGTTTGGGAAGGTTCTGGAAGCTTTTGGAGGTGGGACTTCACTGCAGAAGTGGTTCACTGGAGACGGACCTTAAGGGTTGATGGGCTGTCCCCACCACTCTGCAGCCTCTGCCTCTGGAATATGGATACAATGTGACGAGCCCACCTCCTGCATCTTCCATCATGCTGTTCTGCTCTCCATGCCATGAGTTACTGTATCTTTCTAGAACTGTTAAGCCAAAATAACCCCCTTTTCTGTAGTTGTTTTTGTTAGGGCTTTTTTTTTTTTATCACACCACAGAAAAGAAACTAAGACATACCATAAGGTGGCGCTACTAGGCATGATGGCTCTTCATGCCCATCACTCTTACATAGACAGTGTGTGTTTGCTTACAGAGTAGGCATCGAGAGCTCACAGATCAACCACAAAACATAGATGAAGCTCACAGACACAGTGCTCATTGAAAGAGAGCAAGTGCAGATACCAAGTAGCAAATGACTTAATTAATACAAGCTACAATGTGGGGGGGTCCCTGCAGGTGTCAGACAGAGAAGTGAACAGTGAGAAGAGATGAGAATGAAAACCGGGTGCAGATTGACTTCCTCAACCTGGATCAGGCTTCTGGGAGTCTATTGCCAGGCGGTTCTTTGTTGGCTTATTTAAAACACCAGGCAATGTGGGGAAAGGTTTCTAGGCAACAATCAATCCAATCAGTCCAATTGCAGGAACACAATACAGCTTAAGGTGTGACTACATAGAGACTTTTCTACAGAGCACGTGTAACCATGAGGGTGGGTTCCATAGTTAAAAACACAGAATCTAGTGTGGTCTCTGACCCATAGCACAGAGGTCAGCAGGCCATAAAGTGTGCGAGACGCCTCCCCTAAGGATGGGTATTAGTTTAGGGAGGGAAGAGTCTGGGATGATCATTCTGGGGGATTTGAGTGAGCTCTGCCTCCACAGAGAAAGGTGGGTGAGGTTTGCCTCTACAGATAGCAAAAAAGGTCACCAGGTCATTAAAAAATCCACTCCCAGCATTCTGGGCAGGAGAACAGTATGTTATCTCCTCCATTGAGAAGAGGTCCCTGTGTGTTTAACATTCCTAGTTTCCCTAGTGGTCTGTGGGTATAAGGACCTTTGTTCCCCAAATAGTACAAAAGTTGGCAAAATTATCTGCTGTATTGAAATTCGGCACTGTAGGTGTCTCTTGGAGGAGTGTCTAGAAGAGAGATATGGATGGGTTTCTGGGTAAGGGTTGGTGTGGTAGCTGTGATAAAAGTTGCTTCAGTTTACAGATACAACTCCTATGTGCTCTCTCTCTCTCTCTCTCTCTCTCTCTCTCTCTCTCTCTCTCCTCTGTGTGTGTGTGTGTGTGTGTGTGTGTGTGTGTGTGTGTGTGTGTGTGTGTGTGTAGTCCATTTAATGAAAGTCATCTACATATTGTTCTCTTACCTCATGAATTGTTGGGCCCCAGCCCCCACGGGGTCTCTGTGAGTTGCTTGTCAGCCAACAACCACAGGAGCATCCTTTTTTCTAGTCCTGACTTACAGCCCTGCCCTCGCCCTACTGCCCCTAGGAAAACACGAGCTCTTCTTCCATGAGCTCTCACACCTGGGGTCTCTCCACTGTGCTGTAAGTGTATATGAGGCCACTCTCCCCCTGGAATAAAGGAGACAAATAAAGTTGGACACATGCAGGCAGCCCAAATGGCTGGACGTCTCGGTTTTTAATTAAATCTCCAGGATTTTGCCCGATACTCAGACTTAATCATGGCGCAGACACCACAATGAATATCGAAGTAGCTTTAGGAAGCTAACATGAAAGTTTCTACAAGCTCATCCTTTGTGCTGGCAGAAGCGGAAGCAGTCTGCTCTGTTTGTTAGCAGTAGCCACTTCAAAAGGAAGCATCGTGTCTGTGGCTATGAGATATCCTTCCTGAGGCAATCCTGGGGAACAGATCAGTGACTCCATCCCACCCCTGGACATGTGGACTCAGTCAGGAGGCTGGTGGCCAGCCTCCAGGATTCCCTGGTAAGACTAGCCTTAACACTGCTTGGTGAAGTTGTAAATTTGTCTGTGCTATTCTGAGCCTTCGTTAGTTTCACAGTCCATGGCATTCATCCTAGGCTTATTGTCCTTTACTTGTCTTTTGTCATGGATTAAAATGAGCTAACAGAACAGACTAAAATGTTTAATTTCTCTGAGTTAGGAATTAGAATGCCTTGCATTTCTGCTTTGTGTTTTCCCAGAAAAAACATTACCCAATTGTTGTCCTTTTTTGCTCCATTTATGCTCTGTTTTGGGGTGGAATGGAGGCATTATTTTCCCTCCGTGATAACCAGATCATTTAGAGGCGTATCCGTCATGTCATGAAAAATCCTTACCATGTTTGCAAGTAAGCCCGAGACAAACCACTGTCCTACGCCATTGAAAGTCCTGGAGTCTTGCACCAAGTGAGACACCTTGTCCTGGTTTTGTGTGGTGTTTAAACTGACTATAAAATGTGGGATTAAAACCTTCTGGAAAGTAAGAGAACATACACCACTATTTTGAGTATTTCCTGAACAAGATCCACACGCAGTCAAGCCTAACACCCTGCCTCTTTCTCGCCACCTACTCAGTCATCCAAGAATTCTCCACTGCTAATTCACAAACACTAAAAACAGTCTTCTAAGATGAACTGAGAACCATGTTCCCCAAGATCAGCATGAGCACAATGACATGGCACCTGCCGCTGGCATTTACATGACTCCTTTTGATGGTAGCACCTCATGTTTGTCCACAGATAAAAGTACTGAGGATCCATCGCTGTGTCCCAGCTATTATATTTCTAAAAAGCCAAGTCAGCTGGTATACAAAAAATGCCCAGTCTTGTTCTCTTGCTGCTATTGTGTGTGACTTCATACCACTCTTGTCAGGTAACTGGTGAAGTCTCGGGATGGGCTGCCGGGTGCCTCTCATGCAGAGGTCGTTGACATCAGCCCAGCAAATTGGATTCCTAGAAGGGAAGGATGTTGTTCTGATGACAAAGCAGACCGTGCCAAATTCCTGAGGAAGTTCTGGATAAATCTAAATGTCATTGGAACCCAGTGTAGATATTTGATGCCAAGCGATGGAGGTGGTTTTCCGTAACACATGCCGACGGATTACTCATCCTTAAAACACAAAGCACGTGATGTCCATTCTCGTGCGACAACCCAAGGTTTAGCACAATGTTCACATAAACAAGTACTCTGCCAGTGAAACTTCCCTGCTATAATCTAGAGGTTTCTTCTAAATAGGATAATTCAGTACATACTTCAGGTAAGAAAATAGAAATCCTCAAGAGCCACCATTGAAAGCTTCAAACAAATTTATTTCACATGGAAATGACTTGTGTTCACCTTGATAGTGTTCATCTTTTGGCTGAACAAACATGTGCCAGCCACACATGACACAGCCAGAAGGATGCCCTGTGAGGTGTGTTGTTTTCAGAACCTTGAAGTTGGGAAGGAAGATGAATGGTGCTTGCAAAGCTAAGTAGCTAGCATGAGAAATGAGGCTGGTGAGCCGTGGGGGGGTGGTCTTTGGAACCACACAGAGAGGATAGTTTACCCACTGCACCTGTTTCAGCCTGAAGGGTAGATAAGATGTCCCAGTGGTATAGTCCATCAGAAGAGAGCAGCTGAGAGCCAGAGCCAGTGTTCCAGTGCACATGCATGAGTGTTCATGTGGTGTGGGGGTTATGTAATTCTAAATACACAGAGATTGGAGTTGGGTAATACTGACGGAAGACAGATGAAGGTAGCCAGAGGGCTAGATACGGCTACGATGTGACAAGAGCCCCTTCTCCTATGCCCACCCTTTTCCAGCCTGTTGTGGTGTGGACCCCCCAGGGCCTCTGAGCCCAGAGTTTGAGAGTGTGCACCAACTTGTTAAGCCACGCTGACTTCTGCTTCTCAGGTACTCATGCTCCAAGATGACTGTGACATTTTTCCAGACAAGTGGAAGAGCAGCTGGGGATTCACTTTTCCTTCTCCTGCTGTCAGTTCTTGGTATTAAACTAAACTTCTCTGGGTTCATTCAGCATGTTTCTCTAATCACAGACATAACATAACATAATAAAACCTGGCGCTTTTATTCAGGGTGTTTGCTAGCCATGAGCTCTTCCCGGGTAGCACTGAAGGGAACTCGCTGACAGCCCTTGCTACTATCTCCTGAGTGCTGGGATTATATGCTTGTCCCATCACACCCAGATGCTTGTTTGTTTTGTCATGCTTGGCTGTGAACTCTGGGCCTCGCTCAGTCTACCCAGTACTCTACACCCTCAGCCTTTATTGTTCATACTCTCCTGAGCAAGACGTTCTTGTTTTCCAGTAACATTTCAAATGTTGCTTCTGTTGTAATAAGGTTTTGAAATGCCTTGCCAACATTTTACAGCACGTAGCGTCTTCCTTTTATAGATGAGGAAGCTCGGATCAGATTGATTCAGTCGCACTGGTGGATTAGTGAGTAGCAGAGACCACAGAAGGGCTGAATCTCCCAAGACCACTGTTTTCCATCACATGGAGACACCATCTTCCTCCATAGCCATGAAACTGAGAATGCCCACAGCCGCCCGAGGAAGTGGTCAAACTCACACATTGCCATCAGAATTAGAATCCTGATCTGTAACATTGGTTCCGATCTCACACTTGCTGTGAACCTTTTAACTTTTCTCACAGGAGATTTTTTTTTTTACATAGAATACCTATTTATGGTCCTGCCAATACCACTTCCCTCCTCCCCTGTTTTCCCCCAACCCAAATGCAGTACCTGTTTTACTGAAATAACAACACCATACCTTCAGGGCTCCTTCCCCTTGAAGAAGGAAAAGGGCTCTTCCTCATGCTGAGCACCTCTGCTCTTGTGACCTAGCTGCCTGTGAACTGGTCGATCTTAATGTCCCCCATATGTCTTCCTGATTCTGGTATCTTCTTTCTCTTGGGGTCTAAACATCTCTTTCTATAGTTGCACAAAGGAAAACTACACAACAGTGAAATTTACAAACCAAAACTACATATTACACCACACGTGGACACCAACCATAGAAGCATGGAGGAGGCAGCACCCAAGAAATAGATGCAGCTTGGTGCAAATGGCATGAAACTCCAGACCAGTCGAAGTAGTGTGACCCTGGAAGCTGAAATGCAGGTGGCAGAGATCACAAATGGAAGCGATAGATTGATCAAAGGACTGTACTTGCTTGGTGAGGACACTGAGGGTTTTTGCAAAGCTGGCATTATTTTGTTTTCTGGCCAGGCGGTGGTCACACTGTAGACAGAGTTTCTGTCCCACCTGGTCTCACAGGTGTTTAGCCCCAAATAAACACACAGAGACTTATGATAATTATAAACTGTTTGGCCGATGACTTAGGCTTCTTATTGGCTAGCTCTCTCTTAATTATTAACCTATTTCTATTAATCTAGGTGTCCACACGTGGTCTTATCTTACTGGAGAATGCTCCAGCATGTTACTACAGTAGCTACATGGCATCTCTCCATCCATTTCTCTCTGCTTTCCTCTCCCCAGAATTCTCCCTCCTCTGAAAGCCCCACCTATACTTCCTGCCTGGCTACTGGCCAAACAGTGTTTTATTCATCAGCCAATAAGAGAAACGTATATACAGCAGAAGATCAGCCCCCAGCATCACACGTACATGTTTCTAATTATCTTAGAAACACACAGATATGTCCTGTGCTGGGTTTTATGTGGTGTGCACACAACAGCCACAAGCTTTCCCAAGCCCACATCTCACATTCAAACAGGAAGTGTTTCCCTGCACCTCTTTCCGGCTTCCTGGTCATCCCTGCCCTCTCACATGCCCCAGTCTCTGCAGCAGAGACCAATGGTGCCAGTCCCTCTGCAGGATCAGGCCGCTGTTGTCACTAGCCTCCCCCTCCCTGACTTTACCCTCAGTTGCCCTTCTATCCTTCTGTTGATGGGACCCCGGGGTAATTCTGAAAACAATCCCAGGCCTGAGCTGCCTCCCAGGTTAAGAACTGGGCACTGGGATTGCAAAATTCTCCTTTGATTCTAGTGTGCAAAGGGACTGAAAACCACTCCTCTTGTGCTCACTCACAAACTCTCCTGTGGTCATTTCAGAGTTTCATTTGTTGCCATGGCTGCAAGCACCTCTAAATGCTCGTGCCTTGCAGGAGTGCCTCTAGCCTTGCTCTCCCCTGTGCAGAGACCCTGTATCTAACTGCCCACTAAGTACACTTTCTGACGATTGCTCAGTTTTTTATGCTCAAAACTGAACTCACGCCTCCTACAAGGTGTCAGTGGATGGTGCAGTGTCCTGACCAGGGGCCCTACCCCCCTACTCTGAAGTAACAGGTCATCTTGGCCCCTCCTTCCTCTCTACCTGTAATAGTCACTCAGCCTTGCTCAACAGGCTCTGCTTCTAGCATACTGTCACAGCTCTGTCTGCCTCTATACTCATCATTTTGTTGTCCTGACTCCTTTCTCAGTGATTCATCCAGTGTCCCCTCATTGTTTTCCTACCAACCAAGTGTAGGCCTTTTCTCACCACCCCTCAGTCCCAAAGAAACACACAAAGACTTATATTAATTATAAACTGTTTGGCTGAGAGCTCAGGCTTCTTACTGACTAGCTCTCTCTTAATTATTAACCAATTTCTATTTAAACTATGAATTGCTATGAAGCTGTGGCTTACCCATAATCCAGCATGTTGCTCCCTCAGCAGCTACATGGTATCTCCCTCTCAGCCTCTCTGGCCTCCTCTCCCCAGAATTCTCTGTCTACAGCGAAGTGTGATTCCAACCGTTCCAACATGGCATAAAGTGCTTCCCAGTGGTGCCATATTCTTCATCAAAATATTATGATGTCTTAGAAGGCCACAGTGCCCTGGTCACGCACAGATTCAGTGATTGATTGTGTTTCAAAATGTTCATTGTCAGTTACTTCCTCTGCCTCCAGAGACCCTCTCAGTCTCCACACACACTCCAGCAAGGAGCCTTGCCCTTTACAACACAACTCCGGGATTGCTCCTCAGTAGATCTAGTGGTTGCCCCTTGTTTAGGTGAGGGGGAATGGGCTCAGCTCCCCCCCCCCCCCGTAGCTGCAACCCCCTGCAGGATCCATCGACTTTGTCTTCAGCACTGGACAGCGCACTCTAGAGGGACACACCACACTGAAGGCCTGGCACATGTCCCTGGGAGAAGTTGGAGGTAGGAAAGGGAGCATTGAAAACTTAGGTAAGTGTAGTGCTCACTCACGACACTCTCAAAAAATTTAATAATAATAAATCGTTAAATTAAGAAAAAAAAGTGAGAAGGCAGCTCTCATACATTTTCAGAAGTGTGAGCAAAAAATAAGTACCTTAGTAGAAATGCAGAAGGAAGGCCGATAGGGTTGAAACACTAGAGATGAGCAAATTTGAGAAGACGTCACAACAAATGCCCTTGAGGGAGTAATAATATCTACATAGATATATGGTCCAACCAAATCCACCATTTGCACCATTAGAAGAAGGCAGATCGGGGAAGATTGATCTCTCACAAAGGGGAAGTTCAGCTGTTCCCTCAGGGAGTCCCAACTCAAAACACACAAACGTCATGTTATTATTTCCAGATTTACCAGCCTTCCTCTGGAATGGTTCACATAATCATATAAATATGTATTTATGTAATATGTAACATATGCATAAGTATATGTGATGTCTATGTGCATACAGTTGTCTAGTTGTCTGCAGCATACACTGTAGGCGATCAACTAGTATCTTTAGAAGAAAGTAGAAGAGAGAGAAAGAGAGAAGAGCTGTTACTAATGACATCATGTCATTAAAACTTGGACCTACTCTTTTTTTTCTTTTTGGTTTTTCGAGACAGGGTCTCTCTGTGTAGCTTTAGAGCCTATCCTGGCACTCGCTCTGGAGACCAAGCTGGCCTCGAACTCACAGAGATCCACTTGCCTCTGCCTCCCGAGTGCTGGGATTAAAGGCGTGTACCGCCAATGCCCGGCTTAAAATTTGGACCTACTCTTTATGTGGGTATGCTGTGGCTGTCGTAACACAGAGGATCTGACAATGTCTTCTGGAAGGGACAACTTACCTTTGCTTTCAGAATTACCATACTTAACTAGCCAGGTTTTGTGAAAATGATTATAACTATAGACTCAAGTGGTCATTGGCCTCTTTAGAAATAGTGAATCATACAAAGGAAGCCAACCCAGGAATGGAGGGAAGGAGGGCAGGGGTTCAGTAATATTGAAACAGGTGATTCAAACACCTTTTCTGTTTCTCACTGTCTTCATCTGTTCCTCAAGAAAGTACTCCTGTGTATTTTATGATGGCTGATGTCAAGTTGTTATCTGTAGTTGATTCAGCATTTCTGGAGTGATGTGTTATTTCTGCTTGAGACTGTCTCCCCCACACCCCTTCAATTACCCATGTGACACAGTCTTGCTTTTGTATGACAAAGCTTTGTCTGGTTTGTGCACTTTAGAGTTGTTTTGAAAATTCTTTCTCTTTGAGTCTTTGTTGTCATCTTTGAGTTTCTGGAAAATAGACAAAGCAATTCTCATTTCCATGAATGACGATTTTAGCCTTTGCTACACATCGGATATCGCCAGGTTGTGTATGGCACATGCACACATCATTTTTTCCTAAGACTTCTGTCAGTTGCTTTTGCTTCTCATATCACATATCCAGTTCTGTAAAGCATGTCCCCATGCATTTGTCACTCCTGAAATGGCTTTTTGGAAAACAGTGAGGGAAAGATCAGTATACAAACAAATTGAATTAACTATGAGAGACAGATGATGTGGGCTCTGTTCTGCTGATATGCTGGGGAGTTAACCAGGCACAGCTCATTAACACTAATGGAAAAATTCATCACTTACCATGTGAATTTCCAGTCACTGCAGAGACACTTTTCCCTCCTAATTTGCTATATAACTTGATTATTTCTAAATGCACAAATAACAAAAAAGGAGCTATTTTATCAATCATGAATCTCAAAGATTACTTCTCATTAATTTAAATTTCAATTCCATCAGGAAGTCACTTCCTCTCTAGAAAACAATTTCTTTTTCCATCACTGTGTCTGTGATGGAAATCCACGATACTAGACTCCTGCCCCTGCCCCCGCCCTGCCAGCTTCTGAGTGATACGTAGCTCATATTTGCCAGATTTTAAAATTAACTCACATTTACATTGTGTTTTAAGTACTGCTCAAAATTTAATGGGTGGGGGGATAGCGTTTTCTCACCTTGGTTGATTTGGAAACCTGTGTGGAGTGGAAACTTCAGAGAAAGGGCACCAAGTGTAGTCCATGGTTCCATTATTCAGCAGATCTGTGGGCAGAGCAGGGCTGAGATGTGGTATGTGATCCAGATGGGTGCCCATGTGGTTGGAGAGTACACATAGTCTGTGTTCTATCTCAGGCTGCAGGTGTTCCGTCTCAGGCTGCAGGTGTTGCGTCTCAGGCTGCAGGTGTTGCATCTCAGGCTGCAGGTGTTCTGTCTCAGGCTGCAGGTGTTCTGTCTCAGGCTGCAGGTGTTGCATCTCAGACTGTAGGTGTTACATCTCAGGCTGTGGTAGTTGCATCTCAGACTGTAGGTGTTGCATCTCAAGCTGTGGTTATTGCATCTCAGGCTGTGGGTGTGACATCTCAGGCTTTGGGTGTTGCATCTCAGGCTGTGGGTGTGACATCTCAGGCTGTGGTTATTGCATCTCAGGCTTCGGGTGTTGCATCTCAGGCTTTGGGTGTGACATCTCAGACTGCAGGTGTTGCATCTCAGACTGTAGGTGTTGCATCTCAGGCTGCAGGTGTTGCATCTCAGGCTGCAGGTGCTGCATCTCAGACTGTGGGTGTTGCATTTGAGGCTCCAGGGGTACACATTCATTGTGAAGACTCTAGGACTGTAACAGCTGCTTCCACAACTAAAGAGAAACTAAAGGTTCCCAGTTATCAAGCACGTTAAGATTAAGAGTGGTACCCTTTTTGAAAGAGGGTTTAAAATATGTGGCATCAGTTCAGAGACAGAAAGAACTGTTTGACAGTGAGCCAAGCTTATTGGTCCGATTGCTTTCTGGTTTTGTGTGTGTGTGAGTGTGTGTGTGTGTGTGTGTGTGTGTGTGTGTGTGTGTGTGTGTGTATGTGTGTGTGCCCAACTCAAGAAATGTAGGTTTTAGCCATGTAAAACAAGTAAGCATCTGTACTAGTTAAATGGCCAGTTTCTCTCAATTGAAATGAATTTAGGACATAAATTCTGCGTCACCTTACTTATATGGGAAGTCTATATCAGTGAGGTTTTTATAATCAATATGCTGTTTACAGAATGTAAATTGGAGGTTCCCAGGTGCTAGACATGGGCACAGGGTAGAGGACATGTTGGCAAAAGTGTGTACAATTTCAATTAAGAAATAACTTCAGGGGCTGGAAAGATAGCTCAGAGGTAAACAACACTGGCTGTCCTTGCAGAAGACTGGGTTCAGTTCTCAGCACCCACATGACAACTCACAACTACCTGTAACTGAGCTTCCATAGGATCCAATGCCCTCTTCTAGCGTCAACAGGCAGCAGGCAAACGCAATGCACAGAGATACATATACTCAAATAATCATAACCATAAAAGTTAATGAGTCTTTAACTGCTGGTGTGTTTCTATACAACTTGGCAGTAACAGTTAATAGTGATGTATTGTATTTGTGAACATTTCTAGGAAAGTAGGTTTTAAATATTAATTTGAAATTAAGGTAAAATGTAGGCACATTCAGTAGTAAGTGACTAAGCACACACTAATTAGACCAATGTAGCTATTCCACAGTATATACCTATTTGATAGCACCATATTAGCATGACACACACACACACAGACACACACAGACACACACACACACACACACACACACACACACACTACATGTCAATCAAAGAATAGAGTGTGCCCAAGAGTTTACAAAAATAAGCAGTTACGATATTGGCACAAAAATAGACAGATAAACCAATGGAATCGAATTGAAAACCTTGATATTTACCCACACATGTATGAACACCTGATTTTTTATAAAGAAGCTAAATCTATACAATGGAAGAAAAGAAAGCATCTTCAACAAATGGTGCTGGCATAACTGGATTCAGACATGCAGACATTACAGTTAGATTCATATCTGTCACCATGCACAAAACTTAAGTCCAAATGGATCAAAGATATCAACATAAATCCAGCCACACTGAATCTTCTAGAAGAGAAAGTGGGAGGTACCTTTGAATGAATTGGTACAGGAGACTGCTTCCTGAACATTACACCAGTAGCACAGACATTGAGATCTACAATTAATAAATGGGATCTCCTGAAATTGGGAAGCTTCTGTAAGGCAAAGCACACAGTCAGTAAGACAAAACGACAGCCCACAGACTAGGAAAAGATCTTCCCTAACCCACATCTGATAGAGGGCTGATCTCCAAAATACACAACGAACTCAAGAAGCTAGCCACCAAAACACCAAACAATGAAATTAAAAAGTGGGGTGCAGAACTAAATAGAGTATTCTCAACAGAGGAATCTGAAATGGCTGAAAGACACATAAGAAAGTGTTCAACATCCTTAGCCATCAGAGAAATGCAACTCAAAACAACTCTGAGACACCATCTTACACTTGCCAGAATGGCTAAAATCGAAAAGATCAACGACAAGCTATGCTGGAGAGGATGTGGGGAAAAAGGAACACTCCTCCATTGCTGGTGGGAGTGCAAACTTGTAAGACCACTTTGGAAATCAGTATGATGGTTGCTCAGAAAAATGGGAATCAGTCTACCTGAAGATCCAGCAATTTCTCTCTTGGGCATATACCTAAATAATGCACGTTCATACAACAAAGACATGTTCAACCATGTTCATAGCAGCATTGTTTGTAATAGCCAGAACCTGTAAGTAACCTAGATACCTCTCAACTGAAGAATGGATCGAGAAAATATGGTACATTTATACAATGGAGTACTACTCAGTGGAAAAAGCAATGGAATCTTGAAATTCATGGGCAAATGGAAGAACTAGAAGAAACCATCCTGAGTGAGGTAACCCAGTCACAAAAAGACAAACATGATATGTACTCACTCATATATGAATTTTAGACATAGAGCAAAGATTACCAGCCTACAATCCTCTTCACCAAAGAAACTAGGAAACAAGAAGGAATCTAAGAGAAAAATGCATGGACCCCGGAGCATGGGAAGGGCCAGGATCTCCTGACGTAACTGGGAGCATGAGGGTAGGGGAGAGGAACCTGGCAGAATGAGAGGAGGAGAAGAGGAGGGGAGAGGAGGAAATGGAGGAGCAGAAATGTTGAGTTGGGGGAAGAATAGAGGAGAGCAGGATGAAAGATGCCGTAACAGAGGGAGCCATTAAAGGTCTGAGGAGTGATCTGGCACTAGGAAGATTTCCAGAGACCTACAAGAATGTCACAATCTGACAATATAGGCAGTGGTGGAGAGGATAACCTAAATTCCCTTCCCCTATAATGAGACTGATGACTACTGTATATGCCATCCTAGAGCTCTCATCCAGTGGCTGATGGAAGCAGAGGCAGACACCCATAGCTATACACTGAACTGAACTCTGGAACCTAGTTGCAGAGAGGGAGGAATGAAGATCAAGGGGGTCAGTACCAGGCTTGTGAAACCCACAGAATCAGCTGGCCTGAAAAAGGGGGAGCACATAGACCCCCACACTGCTGTCTGGAAGGCTAATACAGGACTGATCCAGACCCCTGAACATGGATGTCAATGAGGAGGCCTCCACATTCTATGGGGCCCCTGGTAGTGGATCAGTATTTATCCCTGTTTAAGAAAGGATTTTGAGAGCCCATCCCATGTGAAGGGATGCTCTCTGGCCCTGGACACATGGGGAAGGGCCTAGGCCCAGCCCAGGATAATGTGGTGGACTTTGGAGAGCCCCCATCGAGGGCCCTACCCTGCCTGGGGAGTGGAGGGAGGGTGGGGTGGAGGGCAGGTGGGGAGTTGGGGGGAGGGGAGGGAGAGGGAGAAGGGATTGACATGTGAAGCAAGATTGTTCCAAATTTGAACTAATAAAAAAATAAAATAAAATGAGCAGTTGCTTCCTCACTCAGACTGTGAAGAAACTAATCAGAGGACCCTTGGGACTGTCACTTTCTTGTCTCCTTTCCCCAGTTCCAGCTTCCTCTTGTGGACTCTCCACCCCAGTGGCAGTGAGAGACCTCCTGCTTTAGACTTTCAGTAGCTACGTAGTATGGAGTGCTGAAACAGAGCTTTTAGCAAAACAGCACTGCCACGTATAAGGCTGGCCTATGGACTAGCACGTTTTAAAGTGGCATTGCTTGTTTTGTGAAGCCCTAGTTCACTTTTATTAACACACGATTTACTGCTATGTAATTCACATAATTCATGCACTTAAAGCGCACAATTCAATGGTTTTGAATGAATTCACAGCTTGGCAAATGCCAGCACGGTCAACTTGGAGCACTTTCTTCAGCATTATTTCTCTCCTTTATGATTTAACCACTCCAGCTCCCTCCCCTGCCCTGCCCCACCCCGTGGCAAATTCTCTCTTTTGCATCCTCCTCTCCCCTGCCCTGCTTGCTTCTCAGACACACTGACACACAGTCCTGACTCCTGTTCATTGCTGAATTATAGAAGGAAGGATGATCAGAGCCACAGAAGGACGAAAGAGAAGAAGGGCTTGATGCTAACAAGGCTGACAGGAACATCACGGACTTTGGACTGGAAACCCGCCTTCCCAGCCCTTCCCTCTTCACCTTCTTACTCCTGGTGTTTACTGTTCTTTGGGAGAGCTTGCATAGACAGAATAGTGATGCCTCCGCATTGATATCTGCAGCCATTCCTCTCTGTCCCATGTATGTGCATGCACACACATACACATATGTTCCACAGGTACTTACGGACAGACAGGTGCATATACATACTATACCACACACCACACAAAGCATGAAGAAACAACAAAAATCTCTCATCTTTTTAGGAGACTAAACCAGCAACTGTAGCTGGTAAGGGCTGTGTCTGTGTTTTCTGGATTTCACTCAGGTACATTCTGTGTTTTCATGAATAAATTTGTTAAACCAAGAGATTCATAGCATCCAATAGAGTTCCATAAAGATTTGACTCTAGAAAATCTCTTGAATGATAGTGATTAGTTTATTTAGAAGGGAGCTTGGAGCCTGCTCAAGCTCTCAAGAGGGCAGGGGACGTGGAAAGCTACTGTCAATCACAGGAAAGTCACTGAGACTAAAGTATTTGGAGTTGACAGTCTCAGAAATGAGAAATTCAAACCTGGTCAGTGGTGGTGGCAATGTCTGCATCCATTACAGACACACTTGAATAATATATCCACACATGCTGGAAATGATAAAATTGGAAAGGAATAGAGGAAAAACATTGGTGGTTTGCAACAAGTAGGGTCTGGCCTCCCTTCTAACAATCTAGACATGTAATTTAAATTTTAGATGGCATGATTTACTTTAAATATAAATTTCATTATATAATTTGCAAGATAAAATGAAGAAGTAAAATGTTGGGTTGGTCCAAAGGTAGCAAAGTTCCCAA
This sequence comes from Cricetulus griseus, assembly GCF_003668045.3. NCBI lineage: Eukaryota > Metazoa > Chordata > Mammalia > Rodentia > Cricetidae > Cricetulus > Cricetulus griseus. The sequence continues at coordinate 457,379,277 of NC_048595.1, forward strand.
CTTTGAAGATGAGTGAATTTTTCAGGTCTGTGAGTAGAAAATACTGAGTGGAAATGAAAGCCCATAGATAACACTTTCTGTAGAGATTTACTATCAAGCTGATGTAGGTTTAATGAGTAAATTGTGGTTTAATCAAGCAAAGAGAAATCTTAGATTGCCTTCTACATTAATGAGAAGGCACCTGCTCCCACCCACAGGGTGGGGTCTGGCTAAGCCCTTGCCATGAATCAAGTGTTGCATCAGAGTGACCAGGAAGTGACTACAAGGATATTAACCGTTTATCCCAGTGGAGCCTGTGTGATCTGCTTATCAGGACTCACGTTTCTTGAAGGACTAAATACAATGAAAAAGCAGAAGGGTCGGGGGAGGAGGGGAGCTCTTAGAGAAACCCAGGCATCCTACACCCTGTGCCCTGTGACTTGTCGCCAGGGATGAACTGTCAGCCAGAGACCGTGCCTGTGAGATCTCACTCTGTGAAATCCACGCTAGCAATGTAGGGATGTGTGTGGCATGAACTCCTGCAGGCCTGTTACTGTTTTCTGAGACAGCGATGCTAACATACAAAGGGAGCTTCAACAGCCAGCTTGTCCAGACTAATTTACCAACAAAGCCCATAGCTGGAGAACACCCAATGAATCTGGTTGTCGTTTGTTTGTTTTTCGAGACAGGGTTTCTCTGTTGCTTTGGAACCTGTCCTGGAACTAGTTCTTGTAGACCAGGCTGGTCTCGAACTCACAGAGATCCACCCGCCTCTGCCTCCTAAGTCCTGGGATTAAAGGCATGCACCACCCTTGCCCAGCTGCAGCTGGTTTTGTACTAATGTTGTAACAGAAGATGTCTGAGTCACTGTTTGATTTCGATAAGACACCAAGACCAAGGTGACTTATAGAAGATACAGTTTATTGGGGGTTCCAGTTTCAGCAGGTGAGTCCATGACCATCACGTTATGGAGTATGCCAGCATGCAGGTGGGCACCGTGCTGGGGCAGTGGCTGAGAACCCATATCCTGACCTTCAAGGAGGAGGCAGAAAGAGAGGGAGCAAACTGGAAATGGTTAGGGCTTTCAAAACCCCAAAGCCCACCTCCAGTGACACACCTTCTTCAATAAGGGCATACCTCCCAAATAGTATCACAACCTGGGGATCAAGTGTTCAAACACAAGTCAGTGGGGGCTGTCCTGATTCAATCCACCACAGCTGGTTAGTGACAAAATGAAACAAGAAAGAAAACCTTTACAATGATTTTTCCTAAGTGACAAGTCCAAGTCCAGCTTTTCTCCTTGAGTTTACAACCAGGCACACCAGGGTGTTTTTAAATCACTTCACGGAGCTAGTTAACACTGAAGCAATGTCCTTACATCAAGTAAGAATCCACACAATGGACTGCAGTTAAAGACTGTGGTTGTAGAGGCATCTTGCTATGCCAGTGAACATACCCTATGGGTATGGCCTCAGGTGTGCAGACGTGATGCCTTATAAGGAAGAGGAGGGGCTGGCTGGCTCTCTTGGGTTGTGATGAGAGCATCGGAAGAGCAGAGACTGCATCTTCAGGAGCAGGAAGACTGAGATGGTTATTGACTCTTATCTGTGTGCGCGCTTCCCTAAGAAATACCTAACTATCATTTATCTTGGGTCTGGTGGACTCATTTAAACCCCACCTTCATGTGGTGGTTCAAAAGAGAGTGGCTCCCATAGGCTCATATAATCTTTAGTCCTTATTTGGTACAACTGTTTGGGGAGGATTAGGAGGTGTGGCCTTGTTGGAGGAGGTCTTTGAGGCTTCAAAAGCCTGCACCAGTCCCAGTTAGCTCTCTGTGGTGGTTGTTGTCCCCGCATGTCACCTCTCCTCTACTGGTCCAGCACCATGCCTGCCTGCCTGCTGCCATAGTCCTGCCACCACGATGTTCATGGATTCACCCTGTGAAACTGTGAGGGGCAGGACCCTAGTAAACATTTCCTTATCTAAGTTGCCCTGGGCTTGGCATCTCCTCACAGCAACAGAGGAGTAACTAGGACAGAGACAACAACGAGCGCTATTCCTGTTCTGAGCATCTATCTACTCCCACCAAAAGAGAACAGGATCCCAGAGATTGTGAGTCCACAGGTGGAGGGTGCCCTCTCACACCTCATGCCCTGCCATGTGGAATGTCTGCCATCCTTGAGGCAGCTCAGTAATTAATCCTGTTGCTCAACAGAATCTGTCACCAGGACAGAGTTAAAGAGGTTTAACCTAAGCCTTTTGAAGATCTGGGCTATGATTATTGTGTCCATGAAGTGAGAGCAGCTACCAGTCTGTGATAATTGAAACATGAAGCGAGTACCCGTGTTTTAACTGTAGGTGTCTGCTGGCGGCCCCAACAGTCTTCATTGGGCCACACTTCCTTATCTCTGCCCCCGCCCTCATAGAGTGAGTCCAGTTATCCTGTCTTCTCCATCTTTTAACATGTTAGAAGCCATGCATGTTCTTAGCCCAGGATAGCCGTTCTTCTTTACCCACCTTCATCCTTACACTCAGTGGGTTTCTGTGTCATTGTTTTCTTTAAGAACCCCCAGAGTTAGTAAACTCCCATGTGCCAGTGGTTGTTTTTTTTTTTTTCCAGAATGTGTGTCAACACCAACTTTTCCTTCTCTTTCTGGCCAGACTTTGCTGCCATCCATCTGTGTCCTGCTGTCCCTTTTCCAGGGCTTCTCACAGCTGGGGCTTCGGGGACGGGCTTTCAGAATGTCGTCATTTTCCCAACTCAAGACCCCATACTCTGTTAGACATCAGCTGGACATCTAGCCTCTCACCTCAGCCTTTGCTTTTGGCTCATTGGCACATTGGAGAACCACTTCCAGATTCTTCCCTCTCTCCTGTACGTTACCAAGTCCGGTTCTATTTCAGGGAAACCGGACTTGTGCCTTTCTTGGCTTAGAAGTAAGACACAGCAGCAACAGCAGCAGCTGCCACAAAAACAATTCCATGTGCATTGTTTCCCACCCAGGTTTTCTTTATTAAATTAAACAATGCATAGATTGGTATCTACATACAGAACTTGATGGGCATATTAAATGTTTGCTACATGTTTTCGTATGACTCTTGCGTGTATAATGTATAATTAATAATGAACCACAATAAACTCCTTGCTTCACTCAGTACTATTTTTAAAATTTATTTGTAATCTTGTGAGACATTACCTCAGTCTTCTGAAGTCCCGGGATTGTAGGTGAGGGAGGGGTACCACATGTCAAATGGTTTGCATTTTTAATTCACTTGTTATTTCACTGTTGAAGTCAGAGACCTAAAAAGTGTTGGGTTTTTGTCATACTGTATTACCCCATACCTAACCCAGTGCTATGGACATGGTGTCATTCTGCAATACATGTGATTGAAAGCCTTACTGTCTACTGACTCAACTAAAATAGAGCACGTGTTTAGTGTTAGGCTGGGTAAATGGTTGCATTTGGCTGCTGCAGTTGCAACTTCAGTTGGATATGTATGTATGAGCTGTATAAGTTCTCATTTTAAAACATGCCATCAGGGGGTTTTGAAATCATTTTTTTCTGGCAGAAAGTCGAGGCTTTTTTGATCTCTTTCTTTCTTATGGTTTATAAATTATGGCTCTTCCCAATAAAAAGATTATTCAGATGGCCAGTTCTTCACATTGTGTTGCACTCCGTACACAGAGCAAGTCTGTTTCTAGAGAATCCCCTCTCTGCCACATGTTCTATTCTTGAGTCGTCGCCACATTTGAGAATGAAAGATTTAACACATGAAACACTTGATATTCCCTAAGAGTATCCTAATGACCCTACTCATTCTAACAGTGCCCAAGACATCTGAGAATAAATCAACGTATCACTTTCCAGTCAACAAGGCACCTACTAAGTGGAATAAGCTCTACCAGGTGTTTCTTTACTTTTATTTTCTCGTGTTTTTGGAAACAGTCTTGAAGGAAAAAGCTTGTAGATTCAAGATACCTTTATTCAGATAAATACTAGCCAAATGCAAGCCAGAGCAGCGAGGCCAGGGAGAAGGGGCAGCAGCAACAGAAGAGAACGTTCCATGTGCCCGTGGACGCTTAAGAGCCTATGGCTCGTCATTCTGACCACACCATGACCACGCCTGTAGCCAGCCCTTAGGAGGCGTGATTACGGTGTCTCCCTACAATTCCCCTTTTAGTCTAAAAGAGGATTAAAACTTAATAGGGTAAAATATCCAAAATTAACAATTAAAGGTAAAATACAAGAAGATATAAGAATCTGTTATTGTGCATCCTAACTGTGTCTATTTCAGCTAAACCCTAAAGTTATCTGAAAGAGATGTCCAAGCCTGAATGCCTCCTTCCAACCCCAACCCTAAACAATAGGGAGGTCATTCCTAACTAGGCTTACACTATCCTAATAGACAATAATGGGGAACAGGGGCGTAGCATCCTCCAAGTTACTTCCTGCTGAAATGGGACGATGGTAGCCTTGTGGGGTCCTGTGGGGAAAAAATGTTAGTATAGTGAAAGTCTCTAATGGGTTATCTCCAGTCCATGTTAGATGGGATTTGCTTGATTGAAGATCTGGGTTGAAATCCTCAACTTGAATAAAGTCAGTACTTGAAGCTGTGGTCAGAGTGTCAGGTGAAATTGAGTAAATTGGATCCAGTGCAGTCTAGAAAGTATGGCCCAATTTATTTCTGGAGCATTCAGAGATTGCTGTCAGGCAGGTCTTCATTGGCTGTGTGGGACTCAAACATAAGTGTTAGCAGAGAAATGTTTGCTTGTATATGTATGTATGCTGGAAACGGCAATCGTGGAAAAATAATGATTATGAGATGGTGTACACCTTGAAGGAAAGAGCCAAGAAAGACAAAGACAGTCCCCAAATTCCTCTCTCATTCTGTATTACATCAATTGGCTTCTTGATATAATACAGAAACAGTAAAGTTTAGTTAACCAATGTGCTTGGATTTTAGGGGAGGAAAGCCAAATCCAACTCTAAATCCAGCATTGATTTACTTGAAGAGGTACTAGGAAATGAAGAGAAATAGAGTTATTTGAGAGATAGCTATAAATTTTACTGTATGGCACATTCCTTTTGTTTGATAGTTATAGTTACCTTCTCTTTTTAAGCATCTATCCATGTAGTGTTCTTGGACTTCTGGAGATGAGTTTTCCTGTGAAGATAGAAACAAAGCACTTCCCTTTCCTTTGGTAGGATTCTATTTAGTTTATGAGATATACCTCAGTAAATACCTGTCAATTGTCATTGTCGAGAGGTTTGTCTTTTTCAACTCAAATCTTGATCAAGTTTGATGGTATCCAAAGTTTTTCTTCTCCCGTGGAAACAAATGCAAAACCCCTACCCCAACATAACACATGCCCAGGCTTCCATACCGAGGTTAGTACATCTTTGAAGTATACTGGTTGATTCAGTTTAGCAGTTTTTTTCCATAGACCAGTGTATTTCTGTAGCTGTTTGTCCTTTGTCATTGGCATTAAGAAAGCTTAGTGTCAATAAAGCATTATGTAACCTATGTTTGGGAGGTTTTGACTTACCAGCTTGTCTATGGAGCATCTCCTTAAGCATCCTGTTAGATCTTTCAACAACTGCTTGTCCTGTATGATTGTGTGGTATACCGGTGACATGCTTTATGTTATAATATTTGAAGAACTGTTCCTTTTTTGTGGAGACATATGCTGGAGCATTGTCAGTTTTTATCTGTGCAGGTATACCCATAACTGCCATCACCTCTAGCAGGTGTGTAAGAACAGAATCAGCTTTTTCAGAGTTGAGAGCAGTAGCCCATTGGAAACCTGAGAATGTGTCAATAGTATGATGCACATATTTCAAATTTCCAAATTCTCTAGGCATCCATCTGCCAGATCTCATTCCTCCGAATGACTTTAGGATTACAGCCTGCTGGCAGTGGAGTTTGGTTATAAAAAGAACAAGTAGGACAGTTTCTCACTATCTCCTTGGCTTGTTGCCAAATGATGGAGAAGTCCTTTTTTAAACCTTTGCTATTTACATGATGTTTTTTTATGAAATTCTGAGACTTCTAGCACACTACCTATTAATAAACAATCAATCTTGTCATTGCCTTGGGCTAGTGGGCCTGGCAGACCCATATGGGATCTGATATGTGTAATATACATAAGATTACTTCTGTTTCTTATTGTTTCCTGTAATTGTAAAAACAGAGAAATTAATTCTGTAGTATCAGGAACAAATTCTGCAGTCTCAATGTGTAACACGACTCTCTCTGCATATTGGGAATCAGGAACTATGTTAAGAGGTTCTGTAAAATCCATAAGCACCATGAGAATTGCATATAATTCTGCCTTCTGTACAGATGTATATGGACTTTGAACTACTTTACTTACCTCACCTGCTTTATAAACTGCCTTACCTGATTTGTTGGCATCAATGTAGAAGGTAAGAACTCCAGAAATGGGAGTCTGTCTTACAATACATGGAAGAATCTAGACTGTATTTTTTATGAATTTAATTCTGTCGGTTTTGGGATAGTTGTTGCTAATTGTTCCCAAAAAGTCAGTAGGAGCTATTTGCCAATATTGATTATCCTTCTGTAAGGAGAAAATTTCTTCATTAGATAAAGGTACTATAATTTTTGCTGGATCATTTCCAGTCAGTTGACGAAGTCTTAATTTGCCCTTTAAAATCAAATCAGAAATCTTTTCATATTATATATGTCTTTAACTTTTTATTCTGTTTATGTGGCAGAAATATCCACTCTAATATAGTGTCTTCCCTCTGCTTCAGAATTCCAGAAGGATATTCTCTGGATGGCAAGATAACCAGAATACAGTCTAAATCAAGGTTTATCTGATCTACATGCGCATACAATATTCTATTCTCTACCCATTGTAGTTCTTTTTCTGCCTTGGCAGATAATATTTGTGGACTCTTTAGGTCCTTATCACCTTTAAGAGCCATTTTTAAGTGTTTTAAGTCATGACCTTCTACCCCAATAATCGTCTGTAATTGAGAAATTTCTCCTAGCAGCTTCTGAAGACTATTAAGAGTTTGATAACGATCCCTTCTAATTTGCACCTTCTGTGGCCTGATTTTTTATCAATCTATCTTATAACCTAAATAGTTAATAGAATCTCCTCTTTGTATCTTTTTCAGGGCAATCTGTAATCCCCACTAGGTAGAACTTCCTTCACCATGTCAAACATATGTTCCAAAATTTCCTTATTGGAATCTGATAAAAAATATCATTCATATAATGATAAACGAGGTATTGTGGAAATTTTTTATGAATTATTTCCAAAGGTTTTTGTACAAAGTGTTGACATAAAGTAGGACTATTTAGCATCCCCTGAGGTAAAACCTTCCATTGATACATCGAACTGGCTGTGAGTTATTAAGAGTTGGTACAGTAAAATCAAATTTCTCTCTATCACTTTCTTGTAATAGTATAGTGAAAAAACAGTCTTTCAGGTCAATAACTATAATCAGCCATCCTTTAGGTATTAAGGAAGGCAATGGCATTCCAGGCTGTAAAGAGCCCATAGGTTGAATTACCTTGTTTATGGCTCTCAAGTCTGTCAGCCTTCTCCAGTTACCTGACTTCTTTTTGATAACAAATATAGGACAATTCCAAGGGCTGGTAGACTCCTCTGTGTGTCCAGCCTCTAGCTGTTCCTGTACTAACTTTTCTAGAGCCAGTAGCTTCTCAGAGGTAAGCCATTTTAATGGCAGGGCTTTTGGTTCCTCTGAAGATCTATCATTTGTATTTAGTTTCTGTACAGCCTGGATGGTTGGTAACCCTTTTCCATAGCATCTTACACTATCTTTTCTACTATCCAAAGATAGTACATAATTTGTATCTGATACTGGAGGGATGTTAATTTGCGTTTTCCATTGCTGTAAGAGATTACGACCCCAGAGGTTTATAACTATATTTGCCAGGTAAGGTTTTAGTCTCCATTTCTATCCTTTTGGTCCAATATAGACCACCGAGTGGATGCTCTGTTGTACTCTAGATAGTGTTCCAATACCCAAAAATTGTACATTCCCTTCCCTGAGTGGCCATTCCTTCGGCCAGGATTTGTGGGTTATAATAGTGACGTCTGCACCTGTGTCCACTAAGCTGTTAATAATTTTATCATTAATTTGTACCCATAAGTGAGGTTGCTTGTCTTTGATTGAGGTCTGCCAAAATATGTGCTTTTTGTCATGGATTTCATTGGGCGCCAAGTGGAGGAGAATGCTTGTAGATTCAAGATACCGTTATTCAGATAAATACCAGCCAAACGCAAGCCAGAGCAGCGAGGTCAGAGAGAAGGGGCAACAGAAGAAGCGACCATGTGCCCATGGTCGCTTAAGAGCCCATGGCACGTCATTCTGACCTCACCTTGACCATGCATTAACAGGCGTGGTCAGGCACACCTGTAGCCAGCCCTTAGGAGGCGTGGTTACCGTGTCTCCCTACAATGTCTTTCCCAAGAAATATTTTGATATGTTTCTTAAAACCCAGTCCCTGAAATCAAGCTGATAGCACTTATATCCTATGTGTATAATTCCCCAACCATGTGACCTTAATTGACCTAACTCATCTGTGCTTCACTCTTGGCATCTGCCAAATATACAATAAAGACGGATCCCCTTTTTGTTTCTTTTTCTTTCTTTTTTGTGACATAATATCATCCTGTAGCCCAGGCTTGCCTGAAACTCACTATGTAGCTCAGGTTAGCCTTAAACTGACAGACATCACCCTGCCTCAGCACCCCCAAGTGCTGGCATTACGGGTGTCACCCACCATGCCAATGTCATTTTTTTCTCCCTCCCTTTCTTCTTTCCTGGGGTTCTGGGTGTTGAGAATGCAAGAAAATTATTACACAACTGAGATAAGCCTGTATTATGGCTTCCAGTTTCTTGTCTTTATGGGATTCCTGAGTGTGTAAATGAGTGGCTCTCTGTTTCTTGTGTCTTTCTTGGGCTCTTCTGTTCATCTGTTTTGTCCAATTCCAGAGTGTTAGTTTATGTTTTATCTTATTACATTTTATTGGATTATAGTATCCTTTACAAGGCTGTTTGCTTTCTTTTGCTATTGTACTTTTTTTTTTCTAATGAGAGACAGAAAGGGAATGGATCTAGGTGGGAGAGGAGGTGGGGAGGAACTGGAAAGAACAGAGGGCAGAGAAACTGTAATCAGGCTATATTATGTGAGAAAAAGTTCTATTTTCAATAAAAGGGAAAGGGGAGAGATGTCCTTCATGGGGATATTGTGAAAATTATGGGGGATAAGTTAATTTAGAAAGAACTTCAAACAGGTTGTAGTGTATGGCTATACTGTGAGAAGGTAACCTCTTTAATATTAGATGAATACAGTTTTATTTTAATATCATTTCCTTTAATTTTAAGAATCATTTGACAAGCTAAATGTAATAGAAATAAAACATGCAAATACATACTTTAGGATAAATCCACAGTCTTTTATAAAACACAATTGTGTGTTATCAATAACAAATCATTTATTTAGATAATATTTTAGAATAGTTTATAGTAGAAAAAGTAATAATGATAGCATTCTCTTAAGATAGGTATTTATCCTCATGATAATTTACATTGATAAGCCAACTCTGTCATATCACAAAGTATATCTTTTTTCTTAAGGCTATTGTTAAATATCTACCTTCAAGATTTAATGAAAGGATCCTAATTCCTAATTAGCCTCTTATTGCTAATGAGGACAATATTGCTTTACACATATTAGATTTCAGGACACATTTGCCTTTTGGCATGTTAAGTAATTTAGAAATAATGTAACCAACAATCAGATTTTTTCAATGGTATTTGCCTCTACACATTAAACTTTCAAATGTGCTTTTCCTTTGTAGGAAAATGTCAAGCAAACAGCATAATGCTGTTTACTAGGGGCATGCTAGACAGACAGATAGAATTCACTCTCTTGCATACTTGGGGATTTATCCTATTGAGAAACAGCCTTCCATTTCTTCTTCCACCTGTTCCTGCCAATCACCGCTCAGCATTCTGCTCACACCACACAGGAGAGGACTCATGAAGTTTCTGTCCTTCCGCAATTATATTGTTGTTCTTAGCATACTGTTAGAGTTTACCCATGCTGTCCCATTTGTCAGGCTTTCTGCCATTTAAAAATGATAGAATTTTGCCAGGCGTTGGTAGAGCACACCTTTTAATCCCATTACTCGGGAGGCAGAGTAGGTGGATCTCCGTGAGTTTGAGACCAGCCTGGTCTACAAGAGCTAGTTCCAAGACAGCCTCCAAAGCCACAGAGAAACACTGTCTTGACAAACCAAAAAGAAATAAAATAATAATAATAATAATAATGAAATTTTAAAAAGAATTAAAAAATTTAAAAGATCATAAAAACCTGGGAAGCAAGGAGAGAACCAATGAATGGGATTGTATGTTTTGTTTGTTGGTTATAGTGAACCTATCAGATATGTGAGCTCTAAAGTGGAGAGCCCAATGTACGTTTTTGGTGATATCGTGGGACTCAACGGCAAAGGTGATGGTGAAGGTGACAGGGCAGCCAGCAGGACTTCAGAATACCCTCTTGGGTTTGTGAGTGTTTGAGGACACTCATCTTAGGCAGGTAAAGGATGAGTTGTTTTCTTTTGTCTTTTTGGCACCCCACAGCACTCCTTGTCTTAGCACATAGATTTGCCAAGATAATTATGAATTTAGCCCACAGGTGAGGCATATAAATTTCTAATATGCAAATACCCTCATTCGTACCTAATAGCAACAATTTAATCTAAATTTGATCATGTTGAATTTAAAATCTTCCAGCAGATGGGATTACTTCATTAGGCTCCATTGCCAAAATGTATACATTTAATTTACAGATAATTTTTAAAAATCATGGTTGAAGCATTTTTGAGAGAGATAATTACCAAGTACTTTTTGGACCGATGTTCCAGAAACATAGTTTCTGTTCCAGGTGATAATTTATCTTTAAATATTCATGTTCGTGATAAAATTTAAACAAAAAAAAATCAAAAGGAGGAAACACACCTTAAAGTCCTTCAAAGGAATGAAACGTATTTTAAGCAGGGGTAGTATAATTTAAAGCTCCATTTGCAAACTGAACTATAAAGACTTACTTTGACATGATCACACTTCTCAACTAAAATACTATGATTAGAAGGATGAAAACCACTTGTATATCATAACAAAAATGTTCTTTGTAATGACAGATATGCAAAATGATTGCAATAACTGTTTTGATTGGATTAATAATGTAGCATACTAATCACTTCATTTGTTTAATTTCCTGCTTAATGTTAACTGTGTAGATAGGCTTCTGGTAGAATATTTTTAAACCCCACAGATTCCGTCCATCAGATCATCTCCCTGCATAAATTACACAAATTGCTTATTCAGTACATTAAGCCGATTGCAGTGTAAATTCTCCAAAGACCATTAGTGTGGGTCGTTAGAATGCTATCTCATTCCTTAAGACCAATTTACACCTTACAAGTTTCTAGTAACTATACACTGTGTCTCCTTCCCATCCCTCTACACACACACACACACACACACACACACACACACACACACACACACACACACCTCCCTTCATTATAGGTGAATTTCCTTCATCTGGCTTACTGAACATATTATCTACAACAGAACTCAGAATACATTTTGGTACAAGCTCAATTAGAGTATCTCCTAAAGCAATCAAGTGTTGTCTCTTTGATATTAGAAATGACTAAGCTCCAAGCTACCATGAAGGAGAAGTAAACAGCAATGGAACTAAATGTCCTTCTCTTTCTGTATACACCAGCTTGAAAGTTCCTTTTCTGGCCTCGTACTATAGTCTTTAGTGGTTTCAAACTTGTGAATATTTCTAAAAATCACACCAGGAGCCCATTGGGGCTAAATTGTGATAGGAAACCCTCTCCTGGGGAGGGGGAAACTGCTAGCCCCCAGTTCTGCAGGTGAGCCATTGTTGTTTCATTTGGGTCAGTACACAAGGCAGAAAGTGTTAAAGGTTCATGGTTTCTAAAATGACAGAAATCGTACCTTGGAGGCAGTTCTCTAGAATCACTAGATCAGCAGTTCTCAACCTGGGGTATTTCAACCCTCACCCTTTCTCCAGGGGTCATCTAAGACTATCAGAAAACACAGATATTTACATTATGATTCATAAGAGTAGCAAAGTTACAGTTATGAAGCAGCCACGGAAATAATGTTATGGTTGGGGCATCACCAAAACAGAGGAACTGTATTAAAGGGCCAGTGCGTTAAGAAGGTTGACAGGAAGGCTAGATAGAGGTACTGCAAATAAAGATACCACACATGGGCTGAGTTTGGCGACATCAAGGAAGAGACTGGGAGGAGAGAGAGGACACATTGTGGGCTGTTGAGACACTAGACTCTCATTCTTCAGCACTGTGTTGGGACAATGCCTCTCATTTATTTGAGGGATAGGAGTGACTATGTGAACTGTCCCATCCGGGTGTTTACGGTTTGTTTGGGAGGTGATGGTGTGTTGAGGTGCCAAGTGACAAGATGCTACAGCTTCTGATTTATAGAACATTTATTCTGTTGAAGAAGATCAGTAGATTCAAGCAGCAATACCGTGACACCCACACTCATCAAAGTTGGAAAGGCTCTCAGATTTGTAGAGCAGAGATCATTTTTTGAATTGACTAGACCTTGGTTTTGAGGGTAATGAAGATGCAAATGGCTTTGGTAAGGTGGAGGGCTTCATTGAATGGCAAAATATTGCTACCTGGGTCTGATAGTGCTACTTAGTTTCATTTTGTTGCAGTGGGGAGCACCACCACCAAAAGCAAGAAGAGGAGGAAAGATTAGCTTTTGTCTCACAACTCCAGGTCACACACTATCACTAAAGAAAGTTGCAGCAGGGACTCAAGGAAGGAACCAGGAGGCAGGAACTGACGCAAAGATCACAGAGGACTTCACCTTCCCTGGCTCGTGCTCATCCCGAATTCTTACACAGCCCAAGAACATTTGCCCAGGGGTGACACCATCTGCAGTGGGCTGGCCCCTCCTATATCAATTAACAATCAGAAAAAAATGCCTCAGAGACATGAGCACCAGCAGATATGATTGAAGCAATGCTTCCATTGAGATTATCTCTCAAGTGTGTCAAGTTGACAACCAAGATTAGACATCACAAGTGAAAAGTGGGGAGGACAGAAAAAATGGCTCTTTCTTTTTCAAATGCACTGTAAAAACTAAATTCCTCTTGGTAGAAGCAATTTTACGAGGATGAGTTACAGCTGGAAAGAAATTTCATTTATTGGAGGCACATATGCAATCTAGTCTGTGCTGGACTCTCTGCACCGATGGACACCATGATCTGGAGTCCAGTCTTCATGCTACAGATTAGCAAAGCATGTACTGTAGACGATTTGGGAAGAAACAGGAATGAAACTCACTCCACTCTGTATTGTGGGAAATACCAATACAGAGCCAGATAGAAATACAAAGGATTCTATGTAACTGATGGCTTTGTTCTGTCTCTGGATATTCAATAGCACCCTGGGGACTGTGCTGGTAATGAGGAGCTATCAGTGAAAGATAAGTTAGAGAGGAAGAAGTACATGGGGGTATGGACGTGAAAGTCAAAACTGACAGACATGATAATGAGCAGGTTTCCAAGCACTGTGTCCAGGTACATGCATAGGAAGAGGCCAAAGAGGAGGAGCTGTGGTTCTGGGTCATCTGTCAATCCCAGAAGAAAGAATTCTGAAGGAGATGATTAATTTCTGTATTCTGTGATACTGATGAATATGAATAAATATGGAGATATTGCCATAAAAAAAAGAAATACATGGGATTTTAATAGGGAAAAAGCCTTACTTACAGAGTGACCTAGCCAGCCAGCGGGCAGCAGTCTGTACAGCAAGCCAAAAGTGAAACTGAAACCAGACACCAGACATCTGACCAACTTTCACTCTATGTCACCATGACCACGCCCTCGAAGGTGTGGTTAGGCACACCTTTAGCCAGCCCCTATGCAGGCATGGCTACAGGTTCCCCTACAACTGTGACCCAAAAGCCTCTTGCTGTTTCAGTATTCCCAGAGTGCTTTAGTGGAGTAACTTCTTCCTCTTGAAAAATGAAAATACAGAGAGGGTTATAGTCCAGCAGGCATCCCCAGTAAGCAGCCTTGTACAATAAAGGGACTTCAGAAGGCATCACCGTTCCCGACTTCAAGCTCTACTATAGAGCTATAGTAATGAAAACAGCTTGGTATTGGCACAAAAACAGACAGATAGACCACTGGAATCCAGTTGAAGACCCTGATATTAACCCACACACCTATGAACACCTGATCTTTGACAAAGAAGCTAAAACAATACAATGGAAAAAAGAAAGCATCTTCAAAAAATGGTGCTGGCATAGCTGGATGCTGGTGTGTAGAAGATTACAGATAGATTCGTATCTACCTCTACCGCCATGCACAAAACGTAAGTCCAAATGCTCAAAGTCCTCAACATAAATCCAGTCATACTGAATCTCTTAGAAGAGAAAGTGGGAGGTCCCTTGAATGAATTGGTACAGGAGACCACTTCCCGAACATAACACCAGTAGCACAGACACTGAGATCCACAATTAATAAATGGGACCTCCTGAAACTGAGAAGCTTCTGTAAGGTAAAGGACACAGTCAACAAGACAAAACAGCAGCCCACAGAATGGGAAAAGATCTTCACCAACCCATGAAAACACCAAATAATTCAATTAAAAAGTGGGGTACAGAACTAAACAGAATTCTCAATAGAAGAATATAAAATGGCTGAAAGACACGTAAAAAATTGCTCAACATCCTTAGCCATCAGGAAAATGCAAATCAAAACAATTCTGAGATATCATCTTACTTCTGTCAGAATGGCTAAATCAAAAACACCAATGAGAGTTTATGCTGGAGAGGATGTGGAGAAAGAGGAACATTCCTCCACTGCTGGTGGGAGTGCTAACTCACACAGTCACTTTGGAAATCAGTATGGCAGTTTCTCCGGAAAAATGGAAAGCAGTCTACCTCTTAGACATATACTCAAAAGAAGCACATTCATACAAGGACATCTGTTCAACTGTGTTCATAGCAGCATTATGTGTAATAGCCAGTACCTGGAAGCAGCCTAGATGTCCCTCTACTGAGGAATGGATGGAGAAAATGTGGTATATTTACACAATGGAGTACTACTCAGCAGAAACAAAAAACAAAGGAATCTTGAAATTTGCAGGCAAATTGATGGAACTAGACGAAACCATCCTGAGTGGGGTAAATGTCCTTAATGCTGAGAATAGCATCAGGAGAATCCTGCTCCTCCACTACATTCCCTGTCACCATGATCTGTGTCGCTCCAAAGACTCAGAAACGATGGAGCTAACCACGATGGACTGAACTCTTTAGCTCCATGAGTTAAAATAATTCTCCTTTAAGTTACTTGTGTTGGGTGTTCTGGTCAAAGTAATGAGAAATGTCACTAATACAGGGGCTAATGATTTCTTCCATTCCTGGTGACACTAATTCATCTCTACATAGCAGCTGTTGGTGGAGGTCAACATGGGTTAGGTTCCAATCCATGGGTCCCTCTTCATCTATGTGGGGTGGAATCATAGGAGACTCGTGTATAGTCAGAATTCTTTCTGGGGAAACTGAAGACAAACGAGGTGCCAAAACAGGGCTCAGCAACCCGGTAACTACATGCTGACCAAATACTTGGCAAAGCTGTGTACAAGGAAAGATCTGCCTGGCTCATAGTCTTGGAGTTTTCAGTCTGTATTCCTTCGCTTTTGACCTGACATCTAGGCTTGTAGTAATGCAGATCTTCACAATGAAGGACAGAGCGTATACACCACGTTGCAGACGGGTTCTGTCAGAGGAGGTGGAGGCCACAAGGTATTTGGGGTAAGGAACAGCTTCCTAGGACATGCTCCCAGTGACCTTCTTCCAGCTAGGGTCTGTCTCCTAAAATGCTGAGAACTTCCAAAACAGTTCTACCACATGGTAGATAATCCTACAGTACTTTAGCTTTAGAACAAAATCTTAAAATTGAAAACTCTTAATTTTTTATTTTATTATTATTATTATTATTATTATTATTATTATTATTATTATTATTATTATAATTGGTTTTTGAGACAGGGTTTCTCTGCCTAACAGCCCTGGCTGTCCTGGAACTCACTTTGTAGACCAGGCTGGCCTCAAACTCACAGAGATCCACCTGCCTCTATGTCCCGAGTACTGGGACTAAAGGTGTGGGCCACCACTGCCTGGATTGACTTATACTTATAATTACAAACACTTTCTGGTGGATTCACATTTTTTACATAAACCCCTGCTACTACAATCATTTTATAAATCTGAAAATAAAAAGCAGAAAGGTAGAGTAACTTGTGGAAAGTTTAATCGTGGGTAGTTTTAATATAGTTTCTCTACTGCTTTAGTCCATGCTATTTTATCACCCTGTTGAGCTCATTACACTGCTTGATTTAATTAGTAACTCTCATCTAGCTTCCTCATTAGCCATTTTCCTGAGTTTATAAGATCTTGGAGGACTGCACAGGAAATTTTAAGAACCAAGAGTTTTTCATTCAACTCTTTGAGCTCTGCTCATGTTTAGATTTCTTATGAATATAAAACTTTTAGAATGATCATAATTTGTTGCTGTGTGTGCAGAAAATTATCTGATGTTTGAAGTAACAGCTATGTGATGGATGAAAGTTGCCTGTGTTGTTTTGGGAACTTATTTTAAAGCTACTGAATTTAAATAAAACTGAAATTTGTAACTCTAAATAGATAGATATTATATATGTAAATCTGTAAATATATGTTCATACATATATACATATATGTGTATATATATGTGCATATATATATGTATACATATATATAGTGTGTGTGTGAGAGAGAGAGAGATAGGTGAGTTTCTATCTTGACATGAGAGAACAATAAAATTATGTCACATTTTTAGTATTTAAAATCATGAGATGATGCTTTCTAGTCTACAAACACGTATTATTTGTACTAACTCCCAGTCTTCCTAATAGTACAATTGGCAGCAATTAAGGTCATGTCTTAACTTTTAGAAGTTTCATGAAGAGCTGTATAGCTATAACATAGTTTCAGTGATCTGTATTTCAATATATATATATATATATATATATATATTATATATATATATATATATCCTATCTTGGGTGCCATGTTTCTAAGAAGTCAATATATTCTCAAGGGAAGACAAGGACGTTTGCTAATCATCCTTATAGCACCATTTAAGATTAGACTTCTTATATTAAATGCAGTGCATCCTGGGAAGGGTTAACTCTACTTGTAATTTAAAAGCAGTGAGAAAATAGCATCAGAGGAAGGGGGTCACTTCATTCCATTATCAACACAGCTGTAAGCAACCTCAACAAGAGCCCACCCAGGCGAGACTCATCTCCGGGACAGAGGATAACTCAGGCTTCATTTATGTCCTTCCTTCTCATCCCCATTGCAGATCCCCTTTTGCTGCTGATTCCCAGGGACCCCTTTTGTGGTGTGATACAGGCATTCAGTGCTTCCCAGGGGCCTTTGGTTTGGAGAGGCAAAAACCCAGGCCATGACCTTCTTCTAATCTATAAAAAGTCTCATACAGAGGTTGCCTCCACACAGTGACTTTAGAATGGAACCTCCCAGCTAGGATCTGACTTCCCAGTACTGTCTCCTTCTGAGAGAGAAATGAACACCACTAGAGGTGGGTCCCTTGCATTTGGAGCAGAACTCTATGAAATCCAGCTGCGTGCCGGATCCCCGGGCTGGATGGGACAGATCACGGCAATCCAGCTGCGTGCCGGATCCCCGCGCTGGATGGGACACGGGAGCCACTTGCCCATTTCAGGCCACTTCACTTGCAAGGGTGAGAGGAGAGGTTGTCAATGACTTGACACTTGTGCTGACTACTGGTTTGTTCCTTATGCTTTGAAAGGCAGCACTCAGGGTGCTGCACTGTGCTCACCATTTGTTGTCTGTGCTGTCATAAAAAGCAAAATAAATATTTGGGAAGGAGCGGGAACTTGGTGCTTAGAGGTTGCCAAGGGAGGGGAAGGCTGGCCTAGGAGCCTGGTGCCTCAGCCCCTCCTGGCCATGCTGAGGCTATAGCTGCACTCCAAATGGAAGGCTGCCATTAGGTAAGTTGTAACAACTTAGTTATGGCTCCTATCTCCAAGTCTTTACCGGGCATGGCTCATTATCTTTAGCAGAGTGACACAGTCAGAAACCAAATTCACCAGTCAGTGAAGACAAAAAAGGATTGCCCAAACACTAGTGATGTGTGGTGATTACTCTTGCTTCTCAGAACCTGAGATCTGAGCAGTCACCCGAGCCTACACCAGGCACATTGAAGCCAGAGGCTGCTTGTCGGGCCTCAATTAGGAGACAAAGGACATAATTCTGTATTAGAAGCGCCTGAAAGATAGAGAGGATGGCTTATGGGAAACGAATCTGTGCTTCCTGGTCTGAGGTTAGGAGATAAGGGTTGAGTCCCAGGAAGAGATTGCAAGGAAAGCTAGACCACAGTGTGCCACACCAGGTGGGGGCACCCAGATTCTAGTCACATGACAGACTGGACATTTTGAAACAATTGCCAAGGCTGTTGTTGATGTTGGGGGGGCCAAATCCTATAAGACTACTGGAGCTTCAAAACAAAGCAAGCAGATTCCAGGGTGCCAGAACTTTCTGCTGCTGCTGGACCTTCAGCCTGTAAAATCTGAGCATGGGGCTTGGCAGATCACCCCTGGCTTCCTGTCACCGGAGTCCTGGGAACATGGAAACCTCAGCAGCCCTCGGGATAAGGCATCCCTGATGAGAAAGGAAGGACAGAGAAGCAGAGGGGTCTCCCCGCCAGACACCAAATGCAGGGTTTCCGCGTAGGCTGCCTGAGTCGCTTCCTCCCACACACTGACCTCATTGGAACCCAGAGGCAGAACTGCCTTCAGAAAGCTGCTCTGAGAACGCGAGTAGCTTGCATTTCCATTTACCTTCAGATGCTAAAAACTAATCTTGCATATTCTCAACACAAACCTACCACGTTATTGTAATCACTAATATCTCAGAGTATTGGCATTGTGAGTCACTAATGGTGTTTGCGGGTGTTTCCTTTCATCATGGGGCAAAAGGGATCTGTCAAAAGAAAAGCTTCCTGCCTTGCAGCAACTGCCTTTCAGCTTTATGCTTGCTTAGCTAGCATCCGCTATTCATCAGCTTGACTGTTAAAGAGTCTGGCACTGACAGTTTTCTATAAAGAATTTGAGTGAGCCACATGGAACTCCCAATATTCAAATGCTCCTATGGAGCAGCCTAATAGATTAGGCTGTCTCTTCCTTTTCCTGCATACAGCAATTCCTCTGTGGTCAGCTCTATCAGAAGAGCCAACACTCCCAGAGAACCACCTGCCACCCGCCTGCACGTCTCCTCAGCCCGTCATCCTGCTTTCTGTCTCCACCCACAGTGACCTAGCATCTTATTACACTTTTCCATCACTGAAACGCTGCTGTTAGACCCTGAGTACCTGAGCTTTAATTCAAAGCAATTTCAACATAAGCCACTTAGGGTTTCTTTTGCTGTGATAAAACATAATTGCCAAAACAACATGGAGAGAAAAGTTCTACAGTTCTACAGTACAGTTCTACAGTAGAGTCCGACCCAAGGGAAGTCAGGCCAGGAACCTGGAGGCAGGAACTCAAAAAGGGCAGGAACCTGGAAGCAGGAGCTGATGCAGGGCCATGTGCAGCACTGCACACTGGCTTGTTCCCCAAGATTTGCCCAGCCTGATTTTTGTATGCCGCAGGACCACCTCCTCAGAGGTGGCACTACCTTACAAAGGGGCTTACACACACACACACACACACACACACACACACACACACACACACACACCAATCACTAATGTAGAACAGGCACAGTAGACTTGCTCACAGGCCAATCTGGTGGGAACACTTTTTTTTCAGTTGAGGTTCCCTCTTTTCAAATGATTCCAGCTTGTGTCAAGTAGACATAAAGCTAGCCAGCACAGAAATTCTCTGTGGTTTATTCCCTTTAGAGCCACATTTCCCCGACATTTAGCTCAATCTAAAGATGTGAAGATAAGTTTAAGTGGTTGACGCCTCTCCAAGGGGTTGATTTTTCCATGTGACTAGGCTACAGAACCACACAGGCTCTTCTGAGCCTGGCAGGCCCACAGGCAGGAACAGAGCAGGCGGCCAGCCTCCGCCAGCATGCCATCTCTTCTGCATTCACCGGTTGCTATCAGTGTTGCAGTATGGACACAGGCTCCCAGCATGCTCATAATCTTGCCCCCGAAGCTCAAAGTGAGGCAGACAATTAGCTGGAAAAGCTCCATTGTCCAGCTTCTTCTGTGCTTCCTCTTTGTTTTCTGTCAGTATCTTAAATTCTTCACCATTGTCTTTGGCAAAGTATGTTTCTGTTGTCTGATCTATTCCTTTGAACCTCCCAGTCTGTGTCATTGAGGTTAAGGTTCTCACATGCCTCACCTGGCTGAATCAGAAACCGTTTCATCCTAGTTGTGTTCAAGGGGTTCCGTGTGGTCTCGAATTCCTTATGACCATGGGGGAAAGAGGATGAGCATGCCATCAGCACACAGGCAACTGATGAATGACGCCATGTGCTGATAAATGAAGGGAGATACAGGAGAACAAATTCCTTTCAGTACGAGGAAGTACTGGACAGGAGAGTTCTGTGTTTGCTGTCTCTCCATGCTGGACCAATAATGTAGGCATAGGGGTGGCCACAATAGGTAGCAAGAGTCTCCTAAAGTGGCTATAGGAAGTTAAAAATTAACTAAATGAATAAAAAATAAAGCTAAAAATTACTTAAATAAAATAGTCAATCATTAATGCCTCAGATTGGGAGTCTGTGTTAGATGGGCATTAATGGTTCTGAGTAGCATCCATGTGTGGAACAAAAGTTCTCAGTCTCTCTTGTTAGTGTCAGGACTCCAGCCTTTCTCGGTGGAAAGCACTCTTAGATCTCTGGTGGTGCAGCCTAACAGACATCGGCAGCTCTACACTGCTGCAAACTGAGTTTCATCTCAGGCCACTCACCATGTTTCCCCAGCTACTGGGCTGTTCCCCAGATGTAACACTGTGTCCACATTTCCAAAGTCTCTGCACAAAAGTTACGCCGTGATGTTTGAAAGTTCTTTGAGAATTTTACACAGTGTATGTACTTTTACCATAGTCTATCCCATCCCCACCTCCTTCCAGATCCATCCCCAATTCCCTTCCCATCTGATTTCCTATTCATGCCTAAAGCTGTCTGATCTATGCCATGGTTTCTTAACATGCCCTTTTGAGATTTTTCCACCTGTGCCCACCTTTGGGACTAATCATTTGTTAACTGGAGGACTTCTTAAGAAAGTTCAGAGGATGGTAAAGGCGCTTATGTTATGTGAACCCGTTGCACAGTGATGATAATGATTGTGGAACACCTGGTACTGTGAGGGGTTACTGTACACACCCAACAAATATACTTCTTATTTTATTATGAATTGTGTTTATTGGGATGAGTGTCTTAATGCCTTTGCTAGATTCATATTCTCTTATGTGCCTAACTCCTGGCAAATACTCATTTAGGGTATTCACTGCATTATTCTGTATAGTACATTATTATAATCAATAACTGAAAGATGAATAGGCTAATAGATCATTAATTTGTGTCATTTAACAATACCCATAGACAGGGCCTTCCTGTCTATAGCAGAGGCTGTTGGTCAACCATGAGACGTGATACTCACACAGGTCTATCTTGCCACACGGAGCCATGACTGCTTCTCCCCAACCAAATTCTAGAGACCAACTTCAGATAGAGCTTGCACTAAAGTCCTTCTTGAGTGAGCATGCTTACAGACCCTTCTGGAAAACTCATTCTACCATGGGTAGACGGAAGTTGGCTTTGGCCCATGATGTAACTTTCATGTGTTCATGAGAATTTGTTTTGTATTATATAAGCAGACATAATAGCAAAGAGGAAGTGCATTCCTGGGAAAGCCAACTGTTTCTCCATAGATGCACATCCTCAAGAAGTAGCCTCTTCTAATCCTGTGGTGGTAATAGGAGCCATGGTCTAATGGATCTTGATATGAAACTGGGGGAATGTCTGTCTTAAAACGTGTGTGTGTGTGTGTGTGTGTTTGTGCCCACGCACGCGCATGTTTCTCATCATGGCAACTCTTGAGTTGGCTCTGCTCCCTCTCCCTCCACTGTGGGGAACTCTGTGCCTGAGACAGGAACCTTCCCCCAGAGTTCATCTAGGTGATCTGTGGCATCTTCACTTCCCCTGGTGGTAGCTACTTTGTAGCTGTCAGCAGCAAATGTCTGAAGGTTTTTTATTGTTGTTGCTTGTTTGTTTTTTTTTGAAACTGGACCATGAACAGGAAAGTATGAGAGAGCCTGATCAGATAGAGCATGTGCTGTGGCTGACTGCTTGACCAAGGCCAACGTTCTGAGTTTAGGATTCAGCGTGACAAGTGATGACAAGGAAGAAGAAATGGAGAAACAGAGCTCCAGGCCATCTGGGCTTTATCTATCCTCAGCTGCCTAAGAGTGCAACCCTCCCAAACAAGTATAGGAGGCTTGAGCAGAGAAATGCAGCCATAGTGTTCCTGAACACATAGCTGTTAAGCACCGAAAGCCCGATGCTCTCTGGAGGGCAGAGGTTTTTTACCCCAGCATCGATGGAACAAGTAGTTAACCAGCACTCATGGACGACTGAGGGAAGTCATGTTTGACATCCTCGCTGCTGCATGGGAGACACACCTTAGGTTTTCAGGTTCCCCAAATTCCAAATGCAGCATGTATGGATGAATGTGTCTGTGATACTTTGCTGAATGGCCTTGAACTAGAGACTTTCTTCCCCAAAAGGCAATGTGGGAGGGGACCGTCAGGGTTTTCACTAGTGAAAGAAGAAAGTCTTTCATTTCCAAATATTAGATGTATGTCTACTCTGATGACAATGCGCCCTGGTTTATCACAATAAACTCACATCTGTGCTTTCCATTTTACACAAACTAGTGCCTTTGGGTGCCCGTATTCAGACATGAACTTGAAGAGGGAGGCAGCACTTCAGGATCGCCTGAGAGAACAGACACAGACACATTTGGAATCAGATTCTTCACATTCCAAGTCAGAAAATCTCCGCGATTTGAATTTCAATGGACAACGTGAGGAAATGAACAGTCAGTCCAGGTAAGGAACTTTGGAAACTTGAACCAGAAAGTGACCATGTGGAATTCTAAATAGAACAAATTTATTACTGGTATCAATTCCTTAGATTTTACCAAGATAATTTTCCTGCCTAATGTTATACTTAGTATCTCCCTCCGCCAAAATATTTGTAAATATCTCTCTTCTTAAAGTGCAGATTGCCCATAAGCAACGGAAAGTACATCGTACATAAGAGTCCCTTTTATCTTGCGAACATTTTTGTTCTTTGGACTATAGTTATAAAGTGGCAAGGAAAATAACTTTATGGTTGGGAGTCACCACAACATGAGGAACTGTATTAAAGGGTCACCGTCTCAGGAAGATTGAGACATACTCTCACATGTATGTGGCATGCTGGACTACAGATTTGTCCTATTTTCATACCGGTGGTTTAGAACATGTGCAGGACATTTCCTTTTGGTTAAGTAGCTATTTTGATTTCAGTGGCTCAGCACACAGTCGCAGCTCGGCCTCCTCTCAGTTGCACGTTCCCTCTGTATGCGCACGCACACCTCTATTCTTACAGCCACATCTTGCGTTTTTATTATTTACTGCACACCCACTCCCCTGTTGAGACTTCACAGGGTCTGGTTGTTCTTTACTGCTTGTTCACACCCACACTGTTTACAACATCGAGAAGCTGAGAGCATGTGTGTTCCCTCTTCTCCCTGATTGAAGGAGCCCCCCACCCCCACCCTGCTTTTCTTTTCTAAACTATTTTCTCCACGAATGGGTCTGTTTATTCTAAAATCATAGAGACAAGTGCACCCATGTGCTTGCTGGCTTTTGCTGCATTCTGTTGTATCTTTCCTAAGTGAAAGTTCACCCCATGGCTCCTGTAAACATTTTAGAATTTCATCTTCAGTGTTACAAGTCACTGAGACTAAGCAGGTCTCTGAACTGCATTAGGAAATTCTCATATCGTCTCTGAGGTTAGCTAAACCAGTTTTCCCCGGCAAAACCAGCTATCTTGTCATCCCATCTCAAACTCCTCATGGGGATTTTCCTCTCCTGATATTTCATTGGTCCCCTTGCTATTTCTGAGGGGCTTTGCCCTTAAGTACAACAGGCAGAATAGTTAGTGCAGAGAGAGAGAGAGAGAGAGAGAGAGAGAGAGAGAGAGAGAGAGAGAGACAGAAAAACCTTAGCTAATGGCTCAATGTGAAAGTCTCATATGACCCTCGATGGGGATATATATATATATATATATATATATATATATATATATTATATAATCAAATTTTATCCCAATAGTATCTCTACACTTCACATATATATATAATTGTTTGATGAATAAAACACTGATTGGCCAGTAGCCAGGCAGGAAGGATAGGCGGGGCTAGGAGACAAGGAGAATACTGGGTAGAGGCAGAGAGGAGCTGCCAGGGAGAGATACCATGTAGCTGAAGAAGCAGTAACAGAACCTAGGTTACCAAATCCTATTTTGTGTACATTCAGGGCTGTGTACGTAGCTGCAAGAGGTGGGGTTGTGGCATGGGGCCCACTGAATTGTGGTGGCATTATTTGGGGCTAATGGGCAGATGGACCAGGCTGGAAAGAAACTCCAGCTACATTGAATTGTTCTTTTGCTGTAAGATTTCAAGTCCAAAGCCATCCTTTTAGGCCAGGTGTTCATCAGAGTAGCATTGGCATTCATGGAATTGGCATCACTGGGAAACCCACCCCATCTTTGATCCTGTTCATGGTAGAGGATGTGATTACTAGACTGGAATAAATACAACAGTGGAACCAACACTGAATACATGGGTTGCTTGTGAGCCAAGAAACAGCAGTTCAGCTCCCTGCCCTGTTTCCTGGTAGCACCTCCTTGCGGTTCTCATTGCTCTAACCCAAATTATTGAAATCACAAGATGAGATAGAGATGGAGAGGACCATTTGACTTCCATGTGTTTTCTCTGCCCGAGTTTTGCACAGGATTCTGTCATTTCTTATACAATCAAATTTTATCCCAATAGTATCTCTACACTTCACATGCAAATACAGCATTACCTCATATGTACTAACCATACACTCCTATATGAGTGTATATATTATATATTAACTACATTAATTTTTGCAGTGAGGTCACTAGTAGTATATTTATGACTCTTACTTGCCTCAGTAGTAAAAGTTTATTTATGGTCATTTTTTAAAATATAAATTACAGGGTCACATTTTAAAGCTGAGCAGGATATATACTCCCAATGTCTGTAAGATTTACATGTAGAAACTCACATGTGCGTGTTGTGTTTGCCTTTAAAACTCAGACTCACAGTATCACAATAGGTAGCAACCATTGCAAGTACATATTTAGTTCGTATGAAATGAATACTCTTGTTTTAGCTTAAAGAGAACATTTATATCCTTTATTCATGGGTTACCAGAGTAAGTAATGTTATATTCACAGTGCACTGAATGGAGACAAATTGCTTTGTATGAATTTTTCACTTCGGTCAGTACTGTGTGGACTGAATGGAGGCACTGATAATGCACTTAACAATTTATAGCTTCTTATAGTTTTTATGCTTCAGGCAAAACAGAGATTACTGCCACCACAGCTTTGCTGTTTGTAGTGAGGATGCTCTGTTTAGGAAGTAGAGACCTCTTGGCTTTTGTGATCTTGGACCCAAACCTATGTCATCTGATTGCAGTCAGCACTTTTCTGTCTAGCGAACTAAACACAGGACATAGCAACCAATTGCTATTGTCTTAGTACTAAGGTCACCCACTACCATCGGGCTAAACAATCTATATTTTATCATCTTGTTAATTTCACCTTATCATTATTAAAGCCCTGGGTTTAGTATTTTTCTTATTCTGTTTTTAGTACATTGAAAACTGAAGGTTCAGAAAGTTTAGGCAACAGTGTCTGAAATGATACAGGCAACCCAGTAGAGAGGTTAGAGTTTGAGTACACAAATTTCCTGGTTTCAGATCTTAAGCATGTTCAATTGCATTCAGCCCAAGAGAGGATATAGGCTTCAAGAAGACTGGCTGGGTATCATCTTCTTGTTTTATACATCCAGCTATGAGTTTTAGGGTCCTATATGATATCAACGTTTCTAATTTATAAAAACAAAATTTCTCTGGGGAGACCCCTGCCATGTGTCCCTCCAGGTCCTTATTCTTATCTGTGAAGCATATAATACAGAATTCTCCACCTTAGCACATTACACTCCAATGTACTAAAGGCAGGATAGTCAAATTAGAACCACTGAAGGTCTCCATGGTGAATATGGTTTTATGGCACGCACCTGCCCCTGCATTCTCTGCCAGCTCCTTATCTCAAGTCTAAGGAGAGCATTTTCCCAGGTTTTTCTCACCCAAGTGTTCTTTTGTAACAACTATTGCCTCCCCAAAGTAGCATTCACCAAAGTATTAAATTTGCACCGCTGACAGTTCAACCCTACACCGGAGTTCCTGTCATTTTCAGCCAGTATTACTAATTTCTCTTTTAAATTTGAGAAGCTGAGAAAAGGCCTCATTGTTTTCCCCAATGCTTGCCATTTCATCCACTCATGCGCTCCTGGAAGGTCTGTGTTTGATGATAGAAATGAGCCTGGGAAATGGCGCTCATCAGAGCAAACAACACAGGGTGGAATTGTCCCCTGATGATTGTGATAACAAATCGAACTGCCATGAACCAACTCTATCATTTCTGCCTCTCAAATTATCTGTAACATAACAGACCTTCTATGGGGCTATTACCCAAAACATAGCAGTTGGTTAGTTTTCCCACATATTAACCTTCCGTGTTAGTCAGTAGCTTGAATGCAGCAGGCTTCCTTTTTGCTTGGGACCAGTTGCGGGTGTCCCCACCCACCCGTCATCATCAGCTGCAGTGTTGTTTGTTTTGGGGCATTAAACATCTACTCCTACCCTCCACTCCACGTTGCCTCTTGATTACAGCTCCTCCCTTGTCCGTGGCGCAGCCCTCTCTGCACCTTTTCTGGGCAGTTCCAGCCAATGTGAAGAGAGGAGGTTGTGTTTTTTATGCTTCTGAATTTCTGGCTCCTAGAATACCATCAGGCACTTAGTAGGCACTGGGCAAATGATGTAGACTTTACAGCCAATGCATGCCTGAGGCTTGGTGGCCTTGGGAGGCAAAGTCAGGGAAGAGGTGGCTCCTCACCTGTCCTGAGCCCTCGGCCCTGTTGCTTTGTGTCACCCTTTAGTAGCTCATGTGCGTGTCTACATGTATCTGTCCAGTTCTTTTCTGCATGTGCCTTTTGTTCTTCGGAGCACTATAGATGTGAGGTGGGAGCACTGGTGCTCTCATCTTTGGGCTTAGTTTCATCACTATTTGACCTGATAGGTTCTTTGGTAGCTCCAAGTTCACTCAGTCAGGTGCTGACATTCATGTGTCTCTCAGAGTCTCCACTGCTTCAAAGCAGGTGCTATGTGAGAGCTCATATTTTGCATTTTGATTTAGGGCATGTGTACATAGATCTAGATGTTGATAAAGGCACATCCTGTGGCCTGGCCTGGCATGCAGCAAAGACTCCTGAGGTAATAACTGTATATCTTTTTTTCCCTTTTTTTACACAATCTGCTGCTTTAAAACCTTACAGTTGTCCTAGTTGCTAATCCCATTTAATGATCACCTTGGGATAAGTAGAAACTTAGATCTCCACTTACTTGGTAGGAGAAAAAAATCAGCATCTGTGACTAAATTAAGCTCCTTCATCAAGGAGTCTGTGATCACTAACTTCTTCAGTGTAAGAATGAGGAGACCACAGCAAATAACCATGTTCCCCCATTAACACCATTGGAGGTGACTCTGTGCTGTGTGGGATCCCCTTGTCCTTTTACTTTTTACCCAGTTTGAAAAGACTATCAGAACTAAACTGGGTTGTATCCTATAGATGGCTTAGTAATGCTTACCTTACTGAATGCGGGACCCTGACCACAGCTGGAGCCTGAAATTAAAGCGATCCATTCATTTCTCTCATCATTTATCCTTTTAACAAGCATCTGGGCTGGTACCATTCAAACTGCAGTAATACAGCTGCGAACAAAACAGCCAGAAATGTATGTTATTGTCTTTGTTAGTAATAAGAAATTTACTCTAGCTGGTCGGTGGCAGGGTAGAGACAGAGTTAAGGTAATGGGTTCCAGTCACTGTGGACTAGATGGTGGGCATGTTGGTGACCTTTGCTGCCAAGCGGTGGGTGAGAGAACAGCAGAGATGAAGAAAGGGAAAAGAAGAATTGGTCACGACTGTGACAAGTGGCGTGGAGAAGACGTACAGGGGATAAAAGAAAGGATAATGCCTGAAACACTCTTCAGCTCCCTGCAGCAGAGTCCTCAAGACCATGAATAGTTGGGAGATTCTAAGGGAGGAGGTAACAAAAGATGGTTCTGCTGACTCTGCAGGCCAACAATGAAACAAGCCATCAGCTGGCATGCAATGGATGGACTCAGCCCTCACCAAGTCATGGGGTCCTTGTCCTTTAGCACATGCTGGGCAGACATGTTGTTCTTCAGCAAACCTCAGTCCCAAAGAAAGTTACACAACGTGCAGTGTTAGTCAGTAAGTCCTGCAGAATGTTACATAGCATGTAGTGTCTGTCAGTCAGCCCTGCAGAATGTTGCATAGCGCGAACTGTCTGTCAGTCCTGCAGAATATTCCACAGAACACAGTGTCTGTCAGTCAGTCCTGCAAATGTTACATAGCATGCATTGTTGATCAGTTAGTCAGGCAGAATATTCCATAGAATGCAGTGTCTGTCACTCAGTCCTGCAGAATGTTCCACAGCATGAAGTGTCTGTCAGTCAGTCCTGCAGAATGTTACATAGCATGCATTCTTGGTCAGTCAGTCAAACAGAATATTCCACAGAACGCAGTGTCTGTCAGTCAGTCCTGCAGAATGTTACACAGCACGAAGTGTTGGTCGGTCAGTGAGATCCTGAAAGAGACCTTCCCTGGGCTGATTCTCACCAGGCTGTTTCTAATTTATTGTGGATCTCTGGATCTCTGGTGCCCTGCCTTGGCCAGGGCTCTTGGTTGTTAAGTTCTACAGAACACCGTGTTCTAAGCCCCGCGTGCTTCTTCGTGTGAAGCAAATATTAGTGTTCCTGGAACTCTGAAGAATAAAACCACTGCCTGAGCACCAGCAGATGCGTCTTCTCACCTTTATACCCGATCTGGCTTTAAAATAATCACTTGCCATTCATTTGTATCATAAACTAGGCATGGTTAACATGATTTTCTCATTACAAAAAGCATTACTTGTTTACTAGAAGAAAATTAGAAAATATAGATGGGTAAATTTAAGACATACCAGCATGGAGAGATGGCTCATTATTTAAGAGCACCGGCTGCTCCTCCCGAGGAACCAGGTTCAGTCCTGCCCCTCAAGTGATGACTCTCCAATGTCTATGACTGGAGTTCCATGGTATCTGACACCTCTGGTCTCCATGGGAAGCAGGCATACAGGACATACAGTGCACAGGATATGCATGTAGGCAAAACACCTATACACATAAAGTGTAAATAAATTAGACATGAAACATCAATAATATACAGACCTTTTCTGTCCAGCAGCCTAACTGGTAAAGACTAATAGAATTATTAGAAGTCAAACACTTCTCATTCATCTTCTGTTATTCATCTCTGCAAACGGAAGTTACTTCTGCTAACGCCCTTTCCTCTTCCATGTCTACATCCCCATACAAGCACATAGGTGGAGCCTACCTCCTCGAAAAATTTGTATCAAGTGGTTCTAATCTTGTATCTAAGAACACATTGCTAGGGATCTTGGGATGTATCTAAGTCAGAAAAGGGCACATGTGTGAGGACCTGCGCATAGATGCCCAGTACCCACATTAACAACTGGAGCAGCAGGACACATGTGACCCCCAACTCTGGGGGTGTGGAGCCTTCCGGATCTTTGCCACTCACTTGATCAGCCAGCCTAGGCATCCTGTGGGCTTCAGGTTCTCTCCAGGGAGAGACCTTGTTGCAATAAATAAATAAATAAATAAATAAATAAATAAATAAATAAATAAATAAGGTGGAGAATGATGGAGGAGGATGACCAATGTCAACCTCTGGCCTTCAAATACAAGTGCTCACTCATGAACATACTCACACAACAGCAGCAGCAGCAGCAACAACAACAACAACACACACACACACACACACACACACACACACACAGAGAAAACTCATACTCTCTTCACCTCCCTGATGCAGCCATTTTCCGAGCAGTGCGTGTCCTGACACATGGTCCTCGTGTCCTGACACATGGGAAGCCTTTACATGGAAAGAACCATCTTGACTGAATACAAACTGAGGGCAGGAAAACTTTTAAGAATGTTGCACAGGCTTGGAGAATTTACCTACAAATAAGTGCCCTGCATGTGCATCACACACATTCTGACTTTATTGGCTACTTACTTTGCTTCTAGAACACTGGTCAACAAACATGTTCTCTAAAGAGCCAGATGCTAAATATCATGCTACCTCTGTAGCAACTCAGCCATGAAAGTAGCTGCAGACAGGAGACAGGCCTGTGCTCTGGTTAATTTCTGTTTACCAGAACATGGCAGAAATTGATCAGTGGGCCATTGATTGCCAGACCCTATCCTAAAACTGTCTGGTGTCACTTGACTCAGAACTGAGTTACATTCAGATTCTAGTCCCGTGCCCTATCCAACAAAAATAGATTACCCTCACCTCTTCTGAGGTAGACATCTAGTCTAAGGGCTGGGAACGTCATGAACACAGAAATAGTGGCCACTAGTACTGCCTTGCATGGAGGTCACATATCTGGAGCAGAGGAGGAAACAGTGAAGAGTAGACAGTGCTGAGGTTGTAACAGTGTTGCCTCCTTTAGGGAGTACAGGTGGGTGAGTGTCCCACAATTGCTGCCACCACAGCTATTTCATTCATAAAAGTTCCTGTAGGTTAGTTGCAGTACCTAGAGCTGTGACTGTAGGCAAGGTATAGTCCAGGCTTCAGGAAAAACTATTGGTGAAATAGTAATGGCTATATGACACCATTCTGTTACGATAAATCTTTCCGCCAAAAGCCGCGCGAGCTCTATTGCCACGTGGGCGGTCTCTGCCAGCCACCTGAGTTCTGCCCGCCGAGTTAGGGCCCCAAATAGTACACAGAGACTTCTGTTATGTACAAATGCTGCTTGGCCAATGACTAAGATTCTCATCTGTTAGCTCAGTCTTAATTATCATAAATCTATATATTTTATGAGACTAATCTTATAGAAGATGCCTTCCACTGGTGCCCTCTCTTGCTGGTGGATCACATGGCACCTCTGGAGGAAGTGAGAGGGGGAAAGGGAACACTTCCTTCTTGTCCTTTCTTAAATATTAGTCTCCCTGCTATGTCACTTCCTGCCTGGATCATCACTTCTCTATTACATTTCCCAGAATCCTCTTTGACTCCTAGTCCCATATAACTTGCTGCCTCATTGGCCAAACAGTACTTTATTCAACAATCAATAAGATAAACATACACAGTACATTCCCCACCAAGACCCTTTCACTAAACCAGAAACTTGTCTGTGGCATGCCACTGGCCTTGTCAATTCCAGCATTTCCCCTGGCCGTCCACAGCAGATCCTTGCACTAGCAAACATAACAGTGTCTTTTCTGTCATCGAAGAGGTCAAGTTCCAATGGGAACTCTTCAAGGGAGACTTCTGTAGTTTGGCTTCCTCTTATAATCCATCTTTGTGGGGCATCAGTCAATCTAGCCGACTTGCCTGATCCGAACCTGAGAGGGGGAATGTGGATTGAGAAACAGCAGGAAAAGACTCTAAGAAAAAGACGGAGACACAGGATAGAGTCAGGAGTGCATTCCAGTGAATATTGGATGCCCCAAGTTTATTCTTCAACATTCTTAAATACCCCAACCAAAAAGGGGAACATGACAAGAGACTTTTTTATCATGTACAAGGAACAAACAGATTTTCTTCCTTAATTCTCCAAACATTTGGTAACTACACCTTAGACTCAATTTCTCCTTATCTGGCCTTGAGGGTCAAGAGTAACCACACCTCAGACCAAGTCTGTTGTTATTTAGATAAGACATCCACTACCAAGATCAAACATCCTACAGTAGCCATGTCTTAGACCTTTAGGTCTCATGACTTTAACCTTGGAAGATTAAGGACAGTTTTGAACTCTCTGACCTTAAGTCAAGATGAAGCAAAGCCATCTCTGTGGGCCCCGACAGCTTCCCCTACCTCTTCTAACCTAACCCTCCATGACAGTATAGGCATTTTAGCCTAAGTAGTTGATATGCTTACTGAGGTCCCACCAAAGATCTCTCATGCCTGTAAAGGAAGAGTAGGCATTGTGTCTCTTGAAGATAGTCTGTGGTACAGAAGAAAGTCTCACAGACATAACTTTGTGCCCTAGTTGTACTGTGGACTTTCTGTGCCTAAGAAGGGGCAAGCTGACCAGTATTTTTGAGCCTCGGTTTTCATATTTATAAATCTTGAAAGTTGTTGTGAGACTGGAATAAGGCTAAGTGAAGGGAGAGCCTGGAGGCCCTTATACATCTAGACTTCTCAGTGTCTAAACTGGTCACAGGGTTTAGCCTGGGTATCTCCTTAGTGATATAACCATTTAAAAGTGGGACTCATGGAGATACATCCTTGATTAACTATAATGACTCTCATTTTTTGTTAAAATGCTACCAAATACATTGATATTTTAAATTACTTTTCTAAAATGCCATCAACATTATGTAATCCCATGTAAGGCAGACAAGCTTCTATTTTTTTTTTTAATTTTGTGTCATAGATCTAAAATTTCACCAGCATAGACTGCAGAGAGATGTTGTCGAGGGTTTCAAATCAATTCACAATGCCACCAGATTTATAAAATCAAGGAGGAAATCCCCGAAGACATCCAAAAAAACCGGTGAGCAGAGTTGAGGTTGTTCCTTCCCCCCATCTTCTTTACAAAATGACTACACTGTGACACAGAGCACAGGGATTGGTATCACCCAGCATCTCACGTTGACCATTGGAAACTCACTGCTTAAGTTTTAATCCTCTCTCTATAGTTCACACTCTTTGCTAGAAAAAAATGTAAATGAATCCTGAGGACTCACAGAGATACACAGGAAATCTAAAGAAGATTAAATCATCGAATTGCTTAAACACTCCACAGATAGTGTGAGGATCGGTAATTCATAGCAGCCCTCTCAGTGCTTTAAAAATACATTGTTTAACTAATTGCATGGACCAGCCCAGTTAGGTATGTTGTATGTCGTGTGTCATGGAGTAGACACTGGAACTCACTGGATTAGACACTGGATTGTTCGAAGTCACTCTATAATCACAGAGCTAGAAACTGAGGCCTAGTCATAAAGCCAAGTGTTCCTGTACCTAGTTTCCTGAACCATAGGCAGTTCACCCCCCACTGAACAGTGCACCATAGCAGAGTGTCCAAAGATGGGTCTCAGTCCAAACCTTTTCTTGTTCTTTTGATAGAAAAACAACTAAGACATACCTGCCTAATGAGTAGGATGTATGTCTGCGCGTCAGAAACTATAGATAAAAATAGGTCAATTTTCGTGTAAGCCGTTCAGATTTCTAGGTAGACTTTTGATAGCTGAGTCATTTTCTCCACCTGTTCTTTCATGACTGACTCACGGACCTCTCCGTGAGGATAACAGGAAAACCATTAGCTGCCATAAGAAAATTCATGTGCAAAGCAAATTATTATGTTTATTAAAATTGTAAATATATGCAGATAAATTAATTATCTCAAGTTCTGCCTACCTAAAATTAATTAGTAGGTAATTAGCAACCCTGGAGAAGTTTCATTTCAAAAACTTCAGTCTTTGTGATGAAGCTGGAATCTCGATTTTTAATGACGTACCATGATGAAAGAGTAGCAAAATTAGCCCTCACTGTATTCTGCAACATTGCAAAAGTTAATTAATTCTCTGACATTCAGCAATGCAACTAAATTACTTTGTACACTTGTTTGAGTTCAGTGTCTATAATCTTCTAATTGAATTAATAAGCACTAAAATTGGGAATGGTGCTTATTATTTACCCGTCTTACCACCTTGTTACCCACTGTCCCAGACAGGTCATGCTCAGAGCCTGAGGAGATTGTTCTCTGAGATGAATGGAGGGAAAGACTTTCAAGGTTCAGTTTTCAAAGTCAGAGTTTCTGAACAAAAAGTTCATATTTTCTTTAAACCTTAAACTTGAAGAAGCGTTCTAATGAGAGACTGTGTGTCGAATCCCCTGTGAATTCGCTGCCTCTCTCTGTGTGGTGTCTGTTTAAATTTGTTCTGCTATCGTGACTTACTCTTACATCACAGGATAATGAATCCGGATTTTATTTCTGTTCTTTGCC
The DNA here is from genome assembly GCF_003668045.3 of Cricetulus griseus. Classification (NCBI taxonomy): domain Eukaryota; kingdom Metazoa; phylum Chordata; class Mammalia; order Rodentia; family Cricetidae; genus Cricetulus; species Cricetulus griseus. The sequence goes on from NC_048595.1 coordinate 457,413,861, forward strand.
AGACTTGTACAGCAGGCAAAGTGTTTGAAAATCAAAGGAAAAGAAGATATTGACTTGGATAATCTCTTCAGAGGTAAAAAAAAACAAAAACAAAAACAAAATACCAACACTAGCAAAAGCAAGAACTGACTTTTGCTTTTTGTTGTGGAGTTTGTCTTATCTGTCTGTTTGGCTTCATCATCTGGTAGGGAGTGTTGCCAAGGACCTGACCCGAAGTCAAGAGACTCTTAGATTCTCAGCCTGCTACCCACCCTGCAAATGACAAGTGCTGGCACTTGGAAGCCCCCACCTTAGTTTTCTCATTTACAAAGGTGAAAAGGCCTCTGCTACCCCAGCACTCTTCTTTGTGTCAGGAAAGATCCAGTCTGTGGAAGTCAGTGTCTCTGGTGTGCTCTCTGCTTCTACAGCAGCCACTTAATGCAGCCAGGAAAGTCACTGTGGCTGACAAATTGGACGGTGGGAAAATGTGTGTCATTAGAAGGTCAGGCGGAAAGTTACAGGGAAGAAAGCACAGAGATGAGAAGTTTGTTGGAGCCTTGAAAGGGAAAAGGAATATCATGTCTTCATTTAGGTTGTTCCCTTCCAGTGACTGCTCAGTGCAGACAGGAAGAGAGGCCACGTATTGTGACAGCCAGCTAAGACCTTCCTCTAGCTGCCTCGTCTGTCTTGGCACTGTCATTTAGATCTGGTCAGATGAAAACATTGGTCATTTGCAATTAGGTTGGTCTTCAGCCACTGTGGCCCTTAAATTCTTAACCCCCAAAGCATGTCACATATGATAGTGAGTTTTCTACTGAATTGGGAAGAAAATTAAGACAACTGGATAGCAATGTAGCTCATCTCCACCCCAGTCTCCTGACAGAGTTCTCTTAAGATGAAAAGGGCTGGGCAGTCGGTCAACCAGAGGGCTGCGATGGCCAAAGAGAAACTGCTGGTTTTGGATGGGACAAAGCTCAGGCTGGGGTTGCAAGAACTGTGAATTTCCATCTCAGCCACAAAGAGATGGGGTCTTCTCCAGAGAAAAGGGGGGCAATTAAGGTACTTGGCTCTCATTGTGCATTTACACGTTTCTCAGAAGAATTTCTGTATAATGTAACCAGAGCTAAGCCTTGCTTTAAATAAGTAATGCATATTTTAGAAACGGCTCCAAATGTTCTCATCCATTTCACCAAGCCCTCTTCATTCTGTAAGCAGCATGTTTTGGAACCACATGAGAAACCTTAAAAAAAAAGTGTTGGTGTTTTAATTCATATTTTGACACTTTTGAAAACTTCTGCAGAGAGTAATTATGTACATGTTCCTGTTAAAACAGATACACAGTCCTGTGCCTCACATAGTAAGAGTGGTAATGAGGATCACCCTGACCAAAATAGAAAATATCTCTAGCAAAAGGCATTTGCATATTGAGAAAAAAAAACCCAGTCTCTTCCATCTCGCCCTGTGTGCGCTTGTTCTTTTCTGCACCATTTGTAAGAAGTTTAAACCCATATGTTTGCATTTTTTTTCCCTCTGCATTTGCTGAACTCTCTAACTCAACCATTTTCACTTCCTCTTGGGGGAGGTCTGTAAGTGAAAGTTAGGGCAGTGATGTCATAGGATGTGTGGGGCGTTCTTGCCTTGTGCAGAGCACATGACTGTCTCGGAGCTTTGGGGAAATACAACCAGGGGTCTGTTCTACTGCGGGAAAAATGTACCTCGCACAGGCTGCACATGCCATGTGGTTTCTAGCCTAACGTATGGCTCAGATTGCAATTCCTGCATCCAGTCAGTCCTCAATATCATGATTAAGTTCATCTGCTCTCTTCCTAACATGTATGAGGCAAAATAGCAAAACTGAGCATCACTCCTGTGAGATTAAATAACTGCTGATGCCCTTTCATTGTGAAGGCTATAATGGAAGCTTCATTTGCAATTCTTCATCTTCTTCTCCCATCTTTTCCTATCTCGATGTATAGATTTGAATCGGTGCCTTCATTTTGGTTTTGGTTTGTTTTGTTTTTAAGGAAAATGAACTGAAATGTGTTCTCATTTATTCTGTGAGCAGAAATTGTAAACACTGGATTTTTTTCCCTAGGTTGTGTATAGCATGGCGACACAGCTTCTGACTTTCATGTCGCAGATGAGTTTTCAAATTTTACTAGTGACCATCTTTATTTTCCAAAGCATTTTATTTACAATAAATGTGGTGACTGTCATATACTTATGGCTCTTGTCACAGCTCCTGTTTTCTGGTCCACTGTAGTTTTTAGAGATTTGTGTGATTTGCAACATCTTTCCAAGAAGAATATTTAGAAATGAAATTGGCAGAAATCACTGTCTAGTAATACATGTTTGTTGATGGAAGCACAGTCATTTTACAAGGATGTCTGCTTGTAAAATTGATGGGCAGTACGGGAGAATCTGTAACACAAATAATAATACCCAGAGATTGATACTGTGGTTCAAGCTGAAGATCAGAGAAGCAAAGCAGCCAAGTAACCAGAGAGTTCTTACCTTTACCAAGGCTGGAGAGATCCTGTCCTTAATGTGGTTGGAGACAAATTCTCAGACTACAGTATGAGACACTGGGCTCCTGTCTTTTATATACCTCTCTAGGGTTGGAATTAAAGGAGTGAGCTCTGTTACTCTTTTAGACTGTTTTTTGTTGTTGTTGTTGTTTGTTTTTTTTTTTTTTTTTTTGGTTTTTCAAGACAGGGTTTCTCTGTGGCTTTGGAGGCTGTCCTGGAACTAGCTCTTGTAGACCAGGCTAGTCTCGAACTCACAGCTATCTGCCTGCCTCTCCCTCCCAAGTGCTAGACTGCTTCACTTTCATGTAGCCCTGGGTAGCTTTGAACTCACAGAGAGCCATCTGCCTCTGTCTCCTGAGTCCTGAGATTAAAGGTGTGTGCCTGCACAGCCCAGCTTCTATGTTGTGGCTATCTTTGCATTTGGATCTCAGTGGCTTTATTAGATCATAAACGATATATCACCACACAAGTCTATACCAAGCATTACACCAAAAGCATGGCAAGAGACAGTGCTCCTTTGTGCCATCTGTGGGTGGAGCAGATGCGCATGGGGTTTTATAGTTATAAACCTGTCCCTTCTCCAGGATGAACTTGGGTGTCTGATAATCAAGCTTTTATCTTTGCCCAGTGAATGTTTCATAGAGGACAAAAGAGAGGCCTTTCCTACAAGTTGAGCAGAACTATTAAAGTGTGTGACACTAGTAGTAACCCGCTTAGCTAAGTCCTGATACCTCAGAGGGAGAAAGCTGCAGCATGGCCTCTTGGTACCTCAGACCTGTCAGGGCTACCACACTGCAACTCCTTTGGAAATTTTGGAAATTTTAGCTAGTAAGTTGTTTCTTTTATATGTTTGCTGTTTGTAACTGGATCATTTGTAACTAGAAAGTAAATAGTTCTCATTTTGTTAATCCAATAGTTTTATAATCCCTGAATTAAACACAAATGTGAATGATTAAATCATCCATAAGTTATTTTTCTGTATGAAAATACAAGGACTTATGTGACTGGCACAGAATTATATGTGCTAATTTACAGCCAGTGTTGTTTCTCCCTTTAATAGATCATGGTCATTTTTCTAAGTCAATAAGAAAAGTTAGGAAGCCCACAAAGGCCACCCTACTTAATCAGCAGTTACGTCAAGAAACAGAACCCGACTCCCAGGGGGCCGCATGCGGACCTGTCAGTCGCCCTCTCCTGCCTGGGGAACCCCTCTGTGGTTCACTGGCTATCAGTTAACATTTCTCCATGTTGAGTATCTTATATGAGGACTCATATGCCGTGTGCTCTGAGATGTCTGACTTTTGCTAAACAGGGATCTGCTGAGTCATCTTTTGCTTGTTACTGTTGCTACATACTGTCCAAATCTATGCACATAACACAATTTGTGCCTCTCGGGCTTGACTGTTTTCAGTCTATTGCTCTTCGTGGCGGTGCTGCAAGTGTGTGAGCTACTGCCTCTGTGTATGTGATTTGTGAGGAAATTCAGTGAGTGTGGTATCTGGGTGATTCAGGTAATTGGTGGGCCAGACTCACGTGTTCTTGGAAAGCTCAACAGACATACAGTGCCAGCATCAGAGGGAGACCGAAGCTGCTCTACCCCATTCTCAGCATGGACAGTCACTCTCTGATTTCACCCAGTCTTTTGCGCTGACACTGGGATTTGATGATATTCTAATTTTGCATTGCCATGAGATGAAACTGAACAACATTGTGTGTGTGTGTGTGTGTGTGTGTGTGTGTGAATGTGTGTGTGAATGTGTGTGTGTGTGAATGTGTGTGTGTATGTGTGTGTGAATGTGTGTGTGAATGTGTGTGTGTGTGTGTATGTGTGTGTGTGAATGTGTGTGTGTGTGAATGTGTGTGTGTGAATGTGTGTGTGTGAGTGTGTGTGTGAATGTGTGTGTGAATGTGTGTGTGTGTGAATGTGTGTGTGTATGTGTGTGTGAATGTGTGTGTGTGTATGTGTGTGTGTGAATGTGTGTGTGTGAATGTGTGTGTGTGTGAATGTGTGTGTATGTGTGTGTGAATGTGTGTGTATGTGTGTGAATGTGTGTGTGTGTGTATGTGTGTGTGAGTGTGTGTGTGAATGTGTGTGTGTGTGAATGTGTGTGTGTATGTGTGTGTGAATGTGTGTGTGAATGTGTGTGTGTGTGTGTATGTGTGTGTGTGAATGTGTGTGTGTATGTGTGTGTGAGTGTGTGTGTGAATGTGTGTGTATGTGTGTGAATGTGTGTGTGTATGTGTGTGTGTGTGAATGTGTGTGTGTGAGTGTGTGTGTATGTGTGAATGTGTGTGAGTGTGTGTGTGTGAATGTGTGTGTGTGTGAATGTGTGTGTGTGAATGTGTGTGTGTGAATGTGTGTGAGTGTGTGTGTGTGTGAATGTGTGTGTGTGAATGTGTGTGAGTGTGTGTGTGTGTGAATGTGTGTGTGTGTATGTGTGTGTGTGTGTGAATGTGTGTGTGTGTGAATGTGTGTGTGTGTGTGTGTGTGTGTGAATGTGTGTGTGTGTGTGAATGTGTGTGTGTGTGTGATGACTGTTGGGTTTTGTGAAGTAACTTCCTGTGTCTTTTGGAGTGTCTTCTTCATATTTAAGTGAAGCTCTGTACATAAGTGTAAGTCCCATGGTCAGACAGATGTATTGCCTTCTTGAACTCTTAATGGTACGTCGTGAGAAATGCAAGTTTCATCATTAAATATGATGCATCATTTCTGGTTTGCTTAATACCTTCATGCCTTTAAAATGCCCGGCATGTTTCATGTTCATGAACTTGCGATGCTAATTTTCATTTCGAATATGTCAAGCTTTCATATCACAGTTTAGCTCTGGAATGCAGTTGGAGCTAATTTCCCCATGCATTATAAAATAATACTCAAAATTCACCTTCTCCAGGGATTTGCAGTCAGTGAAGTAACATTAGCTGAACTGCCCATCATGTCCTCTTCCACATGGAGGTGCCACTTGTTGAAAATTAAGGCACCATTTATGTGTTGATCGGTTTCTACACTGTGCTCTGACTCATTGACTTATTTGGATTATACTGTGGATGCCACGCTTTTTTAATTACCACAGCTTTATATAACCAATTCTGACATCTAGGAACAGCATTCTCCCAGTTCTGTTTTTCTTCTGTCCAGTTGTCCTGACTATACTAGGCATATGGCAAAGTGTGCATACCAGCATCAGAGAGGCTGAGCTAGCCTGGGCTAAACAGAGAGATTCTATCTACAAGAAGAAAAAAGAAGCAAAAGGAAACTATATTATCCCTTCTTCTACCTTTCTGATTAGCTTAAGCACATGTACACACACTCACAGTGAGTTCAATTAGATCTGAAGTGGTCCTATCATCCCATTTCAGCTGAACTGCCGTTTTCTAATTCATGAACATGGTATACTCTTTGGTTTAACTAGATCTCTCTCTCTCTCTCTCTCTCTCTCTCTCTCTCTCTCTCTCTGTCTCTCTCTCTCTCTCTCTCTCTCTCTCTCTCTCTCTCTTCCTCTACTTTTCAGTGGTGTGAGGCAGTTTCCCTGAGCTAGCACCCCCACTGCAGTGCTGAATGGATTTAATGATAAAAAAGCATCTTTGTCTCACTTTTAATCTCATTGCTATAAGTTAATAAGTACTAATAAGTACTAATAATAACATTATTATTATGTAGCTTTTATTTTAAGACCCTTAGTAGAGTGAGAAAATGTTCCATTTCTAGGTTGATGTGTGTTTATTTTTATAAGTGGGTAGTGAATTTTATAAAATATTGTCCTGGTTATATTGGGATGATTCTTATTTTTCTACTCTATTCTGTTAATATGGAAGCTTTTATTACAATGATACTTATGGAAATTTGTTGCTAGAGTCTATTATTGTATTACAAGTATGCAAAGTGTGCTAATTATACTGGCATTGTTCAGTGAGGTTCAAGTAACTATTCTCCATGTACTATTAGTACCCAAATTGAGCAAATTAGAACCAATAATTAGGCAAGCCTTGCTTTGCATGCTTTCAAGGGGTGTGAATTCAAGTTGTTACTATTAAGCTAAAAAGTAGCAGAGCCCAACTAGCACTGTGCAGAATTCTGTGACTGAGGCGAGTTAACTGTGAGAGAGCTCAGGAAGTACCAGGTAAGCACCAGTTCTCCCCCGTGATCTGTGGCCAGACCATCGCGTCGCTTCAGCCTGCACACAGACACTGATTGAAGCATGGGGTGTGCTGCTCTCTCACTCCCCCACAGGGCTAAAACCATGCAGCATTTTGCAAGTTTTGCTTCTTTAAAAAGATAACCAACAAATATGCAACAAAGGAAAGAAATGATAGCATTTGAAGCTACCGTCAACTTTAAACAAATTTATAGGGGGAAAATGGGCAACCCCAGAAATACTGACCTGTGTTTTGAGCTATTAATACAATGGAAGGAGTGGCCATGACAAACAGGATGGAGATGCCCCTAATTAAGTAACGCTAGCGAAGAAACAAAACACACAAACTTTTTTTTTAATGTTGCAAGTCACAGTAATGTGGCTTAGACAACAATTGTCAGGAAGAGAATTGGTAATGTCTTAGCTAAAATTGTAAAAACCTGGAAAAAAATCATTGCTTTCTTCATTGATCGGTAAGTTCAGTTTGTATATTTTCAAATGTGTGGGGAATTTTGCAGCACCACATTGTGGTGATACATTGTCTATGATTTCTTTAAGCCACTGAAGATCAGAGAAGCAAAACAGCCAAGCCAGTAGATCTTACCTCTGCCAAACTGAAATGGCTGATCCTGTCTCCATGAATCCTCAGAGGCAAAAGGGGGAAGTCCTGTCTCTTCCTCCTGATATGCCTCTTCTGTCCAGTCATATCACTCCTGTCTCCTCCTTCCTAGGGCTGGGATTAAAGGTGTGGGATCCCAAGTGCTGAATCACCTTTGTGTGAGCTGTTTCTCTTAGGACTGGATCAATTTTGTGTACTCAATGTGGCTTTGAACTAACAGAGATCCATCTACCTCTTAATCCTGAGTCCTGGGATAAAGGTGTGTGCCACCACTGCCTGATCTCTATAGCTTGTGGCTGGCTTTGCCTTCTGAATCTGCAGGCAAGCCTTAGTAAATCATAAGCAATATATCTCCACACCACATTGCTTATGTCAAAGGAGAACTGCCTACATTTTATCAAAGACATTTCTGAATATATCCAAGGAAGAGATTGATGATAATTTTCTTTCTACTGCTGTCATCATGTTACGATGTGACAAGTTTGATAACCTCACAAAATGTGATGGGAAATAGTCATTCATTTCCCATTCTCATAAAGAGTTTATGTAAAATGCATGCTTGGTTGTTTTGTTTTGTTTTGTTTTTTAATGTTCATTGGAATCCACCAGAAAAGCTGTTTGAACCTGGAGAGTTTTTATCAACAGAGTATTCATTGCTGAATTAATTGCTAGTTAATTACTCTAATAGATTTATGGCTTAAAAGGTGGGATGACTTGCCCAGAGGTTTAAATAATAGTTTGAATATGCTTTTCTACAATGAAGTCACTCTGCACGCAGCTGAACAAGCACACACAAGCACCATCATCAATGGTCCCATTCCCCCCCCCCCCCGCATGGAGTGTACATGCTACAATACCCATACGACAGACAAGGAGTAGCCATTGTTGCAAAAGTGGCATAGTATTGTGGAGATAACCAACTATGTTCTGACTAGAACTGAGGCTTGTTCCCCAAGAGAGAGCTCATAACTAACTGGTGCTGTGAGCTTTGCTCCAAGTCCATGGCTTAGGAGTTCATAGGACCTAAAGGCCAACCTACTGCTTCTGTTTCACTGCCTGGGCAACTCAAAGTGCCTTCTAAATGTCTCTGTTTACAGGTGTGGATGGGTGGTGCCCTTACTTTTGGTGACAGGTACTTCTTTCAGCAGTGAGTAACAAACTCATGTTTCATCATGGTGGTGATAATAAACAATTGTTGAGTGCTCAGTCTTCAACAGGACATCATCCCCACACGCCCTTGTAATACTCAGTGAAAAGTTAGAAAAGGTAAGAGACAGATGATTGGGAGGTGGGACAACCAACTTATTTGCATGGATCATTGGGAGCAAAGTCAAGGCCCCATGCTTTGGTGACGAGCACTTTACCAACTGAGGTGTCTACTCTACTCACATTGTTTTTTATTTTATTTCATTAATATGCAGGTGTGGTGTGTTAGAATGCATGCATAGTCACATGTGGGGGCACATATATGTTTGCCGTTGCACACATTGGAGGCCCAAGGTTGAGACCAGGAATCTTTAATCGTTTTCCGAGCCAGGGCCTCTCAACCAATCCCAGAGGTCACTGATGAGGGATAGTCTAGCTGGCCAGGTTGCTCCAGGGTTCTCCTGTCCCCACATTCCATGGGCTGGATTGGAGGTGAGCTAACTCAAGCATCTAGCATTACTGGTTATGAGGATCCAAACCTCAGGACTTCATGCTGGCTGCTTGTGCAACCAGTGCTTTGGCTGCCCAGCCATCTTCCCAGCTAAATGCGCCTTTAGTAGATGTCCTAGCCATTGCTGGATGTATCTATGCACCATTGCTTTCCTGTCTGAAAACGGTTTTCTGTTTGTTTTTATTCTATGTCCATTTCTTTTCAAACAATATATTTTTCCTATTTCCAGTCACATTCCCCAGGTCCTCCCCAGGTCCTCCCCAGGTCCTCCCCAGGTCCTCCCCAGGTCCTCCCCAGGTCCTCCCCAGCGCCCCATTCATCCAACTTCAATTTCTTTCTCTGTCAAAACAAAACTTACCAAATGCACATCCCCCCCAAAGAAAACATGGACTCTGTTCTCTGTTGCCTTGAGGACTCTTGAGCATGGGGCCTGCCTTGGAGTGTGGTTGGATTGACCCCATGACACTCCATTGGAGAAAACTGACTTCCCTTTCCCAGCAGGCAGAGTCTTCATCAAAACCTTCCTCTTAGAGGTAGGGATCTACATGGAAGAGGGACCAGAAAGACTGTAAGAGCCTTGCGGTGGACGACTCCAAAGACAGTGTCCTCTAGGCACAGCAGGGCTGGTACACACATGAAGTCATGGAGACTGAGGTAATGCACAGGACCTACGCAGTTCAAACACGGGCAGAATCACAGCACTGAGAAGGGGAAACAGACACAAAGTTTTCTGTTCTTTTTAAAGCATGTTTTAGCTTAGCTTTGTCCTTTCTTCCTTTCTTTTTCTTCTTTCTTTTGAATTTTTAGAAATATATTTTAATTTAAGAAGACTTACGTGACTCCCCCCAATCCACTTCCTCCCTCCACCCTTCCTAATTCACCTCCCTACAATTCTCCCATGCTTCCCTTTCAAGTTGATATCCTCTTTTAATTATTGTTATTATTACTGTAACATATGTGTGTATACACACACACACACACACACACACACACACACACACACACACACATCTATAAATACAACCGACTGTGTCCATTTTCATTGATGATGTGTGTATGGTATCAAGGCTGATGACTCTGCAGTGGGTGACCAATAAGAGGGCTGGCTCATCCTGTTAGATGCTAAATCTCCTCTCTGTGGTCACTAGTTGCCTGTAGTTCTTATATTCCCCTTCTCCACACTAACGCATCCATTGAGAATGCCACTGTCCCCATCTTGTTTATGCAGCCATTTCTAAGAGAGACTGTTTCACAGCTACCTCTGGTTCCATGATTTTCCCAGATGCAAGAGCCTTCAAGAGGACGTCCTGAGTGGAGTGGGCTCCCCATGATGCACTGATCTTGGCATTATGTCCTGTTGTAGTTTTCTATTGGGGGTCTCCATTTCCTGTAAAGAGAGGCCTCCTTTATGAAGGGCATAGCTATGATTATCTATGGTTATAAGGATAAGGATTAGAATAGAGTAAAAAGTTATAATGGTTTATCAAAGTAGTAGTGGTGTATTTTTTTTTTTAGGCCTGTGACCTACTGGTCACAGAAGCTGGCTTAGTTTCCAGCATTGGGCATGCTGAGTGGGCCTAACGTCCTAGTAGACTGTTGTTTGCCACCACCATATGAATGCCACTTACTGCCTTAACAGAGTTCTTTCCATGCTGGTCATTGCTGTTCATAGATGGTGCAGCTGGGTAGAACTGTTTAGTGACTCGCCTACCCTGGCAGTTTGCATAGTATTCTCTGGTACTCTGGCAGCTAGACCACAGGAGAAAGGCTTTCATTTCAGTTCCAGCTTGAATTATCAGAACCTTGTGCTTAAGTGTGCAGTTTTTTTTACCAATAGGGGCCCATTCTCAGCCCCCGAGAGTCAACCAAAGGCTTCATCCATAGTCTACATTGTTTGGGCAGTCACGTGGACTACCTTGACCTTCATTCATCAAAAAGGAGGTTTCTCATGCTTGATACTGAGGGTTTTCTTAGTCTGTGGTTCTTATGGGGAACATTGTTAGCCCATTTGGCATAAGTTCCTAAAACACACACACACACACACACACACACACACACACACACACACGTACACATTACTACAATTTTAGGTGAATGAGTGTGAAATAATTTTAAGAGCTACTTTGAAGCTTTTATCAGAAAACCTTGGTGTTGTTTGTTAAGAGAGGTCCCTCTATGTATGTGTTTGTCTTATTGGTTGATAAATAAAGCAGTACTGTTGGCCAATAGGGAAGCAAGTTAGGTGGGACTGGGAAAGGAGGAGGATTCTGGGAAATGGAGGAAAAGGCAGAAGTGCCACGTGATCCCAGAACAGAGGACACCAGACTGGAGTCCTCAGTAAGGTAAGTCCTTATAGAAATATATAGATTAGTAGTTATGGTTGATAACTAAGACTAAGCTAGCATATAAGAAATCCTAGTCATTGGCCAGCAGCATTGTAACTAATATAAGACTCTGTGTGTTATTCTGGGCGCCCTAATGTGGCCACAGAACCCAGGCAGCTGGAGGGAAGAGTTATTGTTTCAGTTTGTCTCTCATCATTCCTCTGTATTGACTTCAGTTCCCCTCCCCAGCTGAAGCTGCTCTCTGTTTTCCATTTCCCACTTCCTGTCGCCTGCATCCTACTCTACCCCTGCCAAGACCCACCCTACTTCTGCCCGTGCTTCCTTCATATTTTCCTGTTTTCTGCAGTTACTCCATGCTGTCTTCTCACACCTAAGGATTTGGAGCTAGGAACTACAGGTTGGAGAGAACACGTGGCTTTTGTCTTTCTGGGTATGTGTTAACTCACTTAATATAATCTTTTCTAGGTTCATCCATTTACCTGAAAATGTCATGATTTCATTTTTCTTTACAATATTCCACCATGTATATGTATCCTATTTCCATTACTCATCCGTGTGTTGAAGGACATTTAGGTTATTTCCAGATCCATGGCCACTGTAAATCAGGTGTCTATGAATATTGTGGAGCAAGCATCTGTGGAGTAGGATGGTGAGTCTTTTGGGCATATGCCAAAAAGTGATCATATGTTAAAATTGTTTTCATTTGTATGAGGATTCTTGTTACTGTTTTCTAGAGTGGTTGAACCATTCTGCCTTTACAGTAACACTAAATAAGGGTTCCTCTTTCTCCACAGCCTCACCAACATTTGTTGTCAGTTGTTTGGCTGGTCTTATGCATTCTGGGTGGTCTCAAAGCCCTTCTAATTTGTGTCTCCCTAATTGCTAAGTGGGATTATTGACAATTACAAAGTGGATTCAAAATATGTTGATAAACAGTAGTTTATTGGGAAAAAGTACTCATGCAAGGGAGCCAGTGAGCCCTTCCCCAACATAACACATGTTCTGGTTTCCATACAGAGGTCAGTACATCTTTGAAGTATACCGGCTGATTTAGTTCAGAAGTTTTTTCTGTAGTTCAGTGTCTTTCTGCAGCTGTCTATCCTTTCTTATTAGCATTAAGGAAATTCAGGGTTAATAAAGCATTATGTAACCTATGTTTGGGGATTTTGTTCCCACTGCCTCTTTATGGAGCATTTCTTTCAGTGTTTGATTAGATCTCTCTACCACTGCTTGTCCTGTGGGATTGTGTGGTATATTGGTTATGTGCTTTATGTTATAATATTTGAAAAACTGTTCCAATTTGGTGGAGACATATGCTAGAGCATTGTCAGTTTTTATTTGTTCAGGTATACCCATAATGGCCATCACCTCTAACAGGTGTGTTATAAAAGAATCAGGCTTTTCAGAGCTAAGAGCAGTAGCCCATTGAAACCCTGAAAATATATAGTCGAGATTAGCTGTATGCAAGACCCACTCTTCCAGTGGTGCTGATCTGATTTTTAAAGGCAAGAGTATTCTTTTGCATAGTGGATTTGCATTTTCATAAGCTAAAGATTGTGAGTATTTTTCTAGAGTCTGGATCTGCTAGTAACTCTACTGCCCTGGATAGTCTTTGTAAAAAGTCAGTGAACTGTTCTGTCGGTCCCTATGCTATCTTAGTGTAGGTTTCTACTCTTTCTTCTGGTTCACAAACCTTGTTTCAGGCATTTAAGGATTTATGCCGTCCTGCATAAGAACAACATGTGTTCGTCATATGCAGCCTGAGCCTGTGGGTCAGCATAAAGACCCTCACCAAGAATCTTATCTTGGGGAGCTTAATAACCTTTCTTTAAGCCTTGAAGCTGGAGGGCTTTTTCTTCCCTCCATAGAGCCTCCAATGTATTTGAGATGAATTTTCTAGCACAGCTGATATTAGGCATTCCTAATCTATGGGTGTTACCCTATTAAAAGTTGCTCACAAATTGAATAATTCTTTGATATGAGGGCTATGGAGCCACTGTCTCATGGAGAGATTGAATCTCGCTAATTATATAGGATTCTAATAATTTCATAGAATCGTTAAGTTTCCTTGTTTCTTCATTTACAGATGCTTCTAAACCTTTAATATTCTCATCCTTAGATAGTATCTGAATGGCATTAAATTGCCTTCTAAATATCCAATCCTAGACTCCAGCTTTTGGCCTATGGCAGTAGATTCATCAGAGATGGAGCGAATTGTCTGTGCCAGTTCACTAATCCTGTCCTGGGTCTTTGCTGTCTTTCTATTTAAGGTATCAGATATGGAACAAATTTTGCTTTCTATTTAGCCATGAGTTTGTTTTGCCTGTGTTAATAATGTACCATGGCCAGACTTAGTATCTTCAACTTATTTATGTAAACGTTCCTTGTCTTCCGTTTTAGAGATCAAATATTCCTGGCTGGCTTTTATATCTTGCATCCAGTTTTCTAAGCTGCCCATTATCCGTACAGGTTCTTTTACCACTTCCCTGTGTCTCAGTCCTCTGGTTAGAGATATCACATGAACTATGAAGCTGACCGTGAACATAATATATAGGTATGTTATCGACAAGTCATAAGCCTCCTCTAACATTGAATTCACATAAGAAGAAAGAATATTCCCAATTGTCTGCATTGTCAGATTTTCTGCCATAGTGTGAGTTTACCTGTCAGTTCCCTTCCAGTCGCAGTAACTGTGTGTGACCAGCAGGTGGCGCAGGTGGCCAGTTGTGGTGGTGCAGTGTTCAGCTGCAGATGATTTAAGTTGGTCTCAAGACTATCTGAAAAATATCTGAGTGCCTTTTGGACCGAATTAGAATGGACAGAAGGGCTGTTGTTAAAAGGGCTATAGAAACCCGCAGGGCCATAGCCAGTTAGAGGCACCAAGCGGTATCCCACACTACAAGGCTGCCGCTGGGCAGTGGTGGCCACAGTGACTAAAATGGAAGGGGAGGAGCCTCGGGCTGGGAACCACGGAGAAAGCACTGGGCGGAAACTGACCATGGCCTGGGAGACGGACCTGGGAGGGATGAAGCCCCCAGTGCTGGCTGCTAATCCAAAGCAGCAGTGGCTTCCTTGTACCACTAGTGGACGGTGCAGGAGACACTTGGTGCTCATGGGCATTTCTCACAGCAGGGTGGGAGGGAGAGTGGAAAGGTTACCAGGGTGCCCATGCGGCAGGGGGATAAACCCCACAGTCACCCACTGGGTCAATTAGTTCCCCAGGTCACGACCCACCCGTGGGTCCAAATTCAGTCCCCAAACTCCTGACACCAAACATTGACGATTGCAAAGTGGAGTCCGAAATAGGTTGATATACGGTAGTTTATTGGGAAAAAGGACTCATGCAAGGGAACCAGTGACCAGGATTGCACCGAGCAGGGCAGACCCTGAAATGCTTCCTAGTCAGCTCAGCCAGGTGAAAGAGGGCCTCCTGCTCACTTCTCTCCTTCCCAAACCATTGTTACATGACTCTGACCACTCCCAAGCAGGTGTGGTCAGAGGTACCTCTAATCAGGATTTCTCCCAACAAGCGAAGAATACTTTTCTGAGGTGTTTCTTAAACAATTTTTATTGCTTCTCTTGAGAACTCTCTATTTAGATCCCTAACACTTTTCCAGCTGGATGATTTGTTTCCTGAACTCTTGTGTTTTCGAATTCTCTGTATATTATGAATATTAATCCCCTGACAAATATATAGCTGGCAAAGATTCTTGCCCATTTAGTGGGGTTCGTTTTCCACTCAATGATTTCTTTAGCTGTGCAGGAGGGTTTTAGTTTTATGAGGTCCCAGTTGTCACTAGTTGTCCTTAATTCTTGGATATATGCAGTCCTATTCAGAAAGTCTACTTTTATTTTATCCTTATTATAATATGAACTAATGTATCTGATTTAGGAAATATGTGTCCTCGTATTTTTATATTTAAATAAGTATAAGTACTGTTCATGACATTATATTTTATGTAAGGGATAAGGTAAATATTCCAATTTAATGCTGTTTTCTAATATATATGAACGTCATTAAAAATCACATCTTATTTCACTAACTTGGTTCAGTTTCATGTAGAAGTTCTGTTATACACTTGAAACTTAAAACTTTATGATGGATAATACTCTGTGTGTGTGTGTGTGTGTGTGTGTGTGTGTGTGTGTGTGTGTGTGTGTGAGCGTGCACACACATGCACACTTGAATGCAAAATATTCTTCATATATAGATGTGTGTAGGCTACCTTGTTCTAAAAAGATCCTAATTTAGTAGAGGAATATAAATGCTAAGTCATAAAGTCAGAAATATGTCCTAAGCAGGAGGGTTTGAGGAAGAGAGCAGAGTGAGAAGATAAATACCAAATTAGCAGAAAGAAGAAAAATCACACAAGGAGCCAAAGAATGGCATCACAATGAGGTTGAGTAGAGATAGGATGTCAGAGAATCACAGCTTATAAGAAAGTCTTCCCTTACATTTCAAAGTCTTCCTGGGTATCTTCTGATCTCAGTTCTCTGTGAAAGATGACTTGCAAAAAAAAAAAAAATTCTCCTTTTACCCGTATGTTTAAAGCTGTATTGGTAGCCTTTGACTATTTTTTTCCTAGGAGCTTTTGTTGTTGTTGTTGTTACCCACTATTTACATATTTTAGTGCTGCCATTTCATACTTTAGCAGAGAGACAATGATAAAAAACTTAAAATTGTTTTTATTTTTGTTATATATATTGAATTTTCAAGAAAAAGGAATTCATGCTTAACCAAATTAAACCATTTACTAGGAACTGTTAGTTTAAAAAAATAGTGGGGGGGTGTTTGTATGTGTATGATTGTGTGTGTGTATTTGTGTGTGTATGTGTGTATGTGTGTGTATGTACATATGTGTGCATTTATGTGTGTGTGTATGTGTATGATTGTGTGTATATGTGTGTATGTGTGTATATATGTACATATGTGTGTATTTATGTGTGTATGGGTGTATGTGTATGATTGTGTGTGTATTTGTGTGTGTGTATGTACATATGTGTGTATTTATGTGTGTGTTTGTGTGTGTTAGATTGGAATTAGTGCTCCTAGAATTTTTGGGTGTCACAAAACCTTGTTGTGTGTCTATGTACATATGTGTGTATTTGTGTGTATGTGTGTGTATATATGTACATAAGTGTGTATGTGAGTGTTAGATTGGAATTAGTGCTCCTAGAATTTTAGCGTGTCACAAAACCTTGTGCCTTAGGATCTTTAGCCAGCACTAAAAAATCAATTTCCGGAAGTTCATTTCCCATCCTTTGACTCCCGATTTATGAATGCCTTTCCTAGTTTGCTGTGTTTCCTGCATACAGCCTTAAACAATCTGGCATGGCAATCCTTACATTCAGTGGGGTAGACTTCAAAACAACAAGTTTAAGGAGACTGAGGGCCATTACATATTGCTGTATGTGCTAAATCTTAAGACCTCCAACATCATAAAACAGACACTAAAAGGCATAAAAACATCAGTCTAGACACAATAATAAGGGAGTATTCAATATCCTGCTCTTATATCTATATAGGTCCTCCAAATCAAGAAAGTCAACAAAAAAACCTGAGAGATAGATTAAAACCTCATAATACACTAATTAAAACCAACAATGGAAAATTGAAAAATCAAGGGAAAAATAAAAAGAATCCCTGGAGTACAGTGCAAATGAGAGCAGAACCTGACTATATCTGTGATATTGCCAAGGCTGCTCTAATAGGGAAGCTTTCAGCTCTGTAAGTTCTCACGTTGAGGTATCACAGGAACCCGTAATAAACAACCTAATGGTGTTCCCCAGAGCTCTAAGAACTCAGGATGCCAAACTCAAATGTGGAAAGTACCAAGAAACAGTAAAATACCAGGGCATAAATTAATGAAATAAAAGCTGCAAGAACAATCCATAGAGTCACCCAGACAAAGAGTCGGTTCCCTGAAAACATTAACACAGTTGCCCAAACCGTAGCCAAGCCACCCACGTGGCAGAACAAGCAGATTCAAATTAATCAAATTGGAGTCAGAAAGTGGGTTGTTAAAACAGACTCGGTGAAACCAGTAGGTCATGGAATTTACGTTTCTAAATACATCTACCTAACAAGATTAAAGCTGAAAGATGTAAGCAACCTAAATGGGTCCATTAAAAGAAGATGATGGAAGGAGCAAGTGAAGTTCTCTTCACAAAGAAATGTCCAGGACCAGAAATATGTATGACTTAATTCTACCAAACTTCTGAGAAAGAGGAAGATCTGGTACAACACTTCTCAAAGCTCCCCATAAAATAAAAAGGAAAGGACCAAACTCATTCTACAAACCCAGTGAAACCCTGACACCAAACCCCAGGAAAGACCAAAAGTCAAATGCTACAAAGCTCTTTCCCCAAGGAACATAGATGCAAAATTCTCAACAAAATACTTGCAAACCAAATGAGGTAATTAAGGTCAAATATCATGAGCAAGTTGGTTTCATTTCAGGGATACAAACATTGGCTTGACATATGCAAATCAATCAGTATAACTTGCCATGTGGAGACTTAAAAAACAAAAACGCCACAAATTTAATGCAGAAAAGCACGTGATGAATTTCATTATGCCTTCGTGATAAAAAATACGGAAGAAACTAGGATCAGAAGGAATATATCTAAATATAACAAAAGCTACATATGACAAGGTTACAGCCACGGTTATACTAAATGATGAAAAAGTGAAGCCAAATCTGGCATGAGTCAGGGATCCCTGCTCTCTGTCTATTATTCAACGGGAAACTGAAGTCTTAGGGCAACAAGTGGAAGGTATGAAATGGGCAGATATTAGAAGAGACAATAAAATATGAGATGATTTTGTACTTAAAGGCAGGATGGAGTCAACAAAAAACACTTCTGGGGCTGATTTTCACTTTCAGCACAGTATCAGGTTACAGAGTCAACCTGTAAACATCAATAGCTTTAATGTATATCAACACCAACAAATTCACTGAGAAAGGAATCAGAAAATAAATACATATCTCATTCACAATAGCCTGAAATGAAATCTGTAAGTAAACGTAACAGAAGAGGTGAGGAGCTCCATAAAGAAAACTTTATGAAGGAACTCCTGTGCTCCTGGATTGGAAGAATAGAATTAATATTCTAAAAATGGCTATTCTGTCAAAATCAGTGTACACACATGTTGTTATCTCCTCAAATTTCCAATGATACTCTTCACAGAACTAGAAAAAGAAGAATCCTAAAATTCACATAGGAAAATAAAAGAATATGGGTAGCCAAAGCAAATCGTTTTCAATTTTTTTTTTTGAGATTTGTTTTTACTGTGCACGTGTGTGGGAGCGGTGGATTTGTCCACATGTATGTCTGTGCACTGTGCACATGCCTGGTACACAAAGAGACCAGAAGAAGGTGTCAGATCCTCTGAAATTGGAATTACAAGCAGTTGCTAGCCTCCCTGTGGGTGCAGAGAATCATACTTGGATCCCCGAGAGAGCAGCCAATGCTTTTAACCACTGAGCCACTTCCCCAACCACTAAAGCAATTCTAAGCAGAAAGAACACACAAGAAAACATCATATTACTTCATCTCAAACTGTACCACAGAGCCATTGTGATAAAACAAACCAATGGTGATGGACAAGCACTAAAGCAGACCAGTGGGAAGCAAGGGAAGACAGAGATAAACGTGCACAGCTGTAGACACATCAATTCTGATAAATGAGCAAAGCACACTGGAAATGTCTGTTTCACCAAATGGTCCTGGCGATACTAGATATACATGTGCAGAAGTAAATTAGAGTCATGTTTCTCACCCTTCACAAAAATCTGTTCAAACTGGGCTAGAGACCTTACTTTAGATCCCCAGAGCCTACATAAAGCCAGATGCGATAGTAACCTTAGAGCACACACAGAGAGGTGGGACAGAAAGAGAGAAGCAGCCCCAGGTGCTATTGGGCCAGCTATCCTGGCTGACACACAGGAATGGGATAGAGTGTCATACAATAGGAAGATGGAGGCAGAGTGAAATTGGGTGAGCACTG
The DNA here is from genome assembly GCF_003668045.3 of Cricetulus griseus. Lineage (NCBI taxonomy): Eukaryota > Metazoa > Chordata > Mammalia > Rodentia > Cricetidae > Cricetulus > Cricetulus griseus. The sequence continues at coordinate 457,433,133 of NC_048595.1, forward strand.
CTTAGCCAGGCTATTTCAAACTCTGGAGTCTTACTCTGAGGGATTTAAAAAAAAAAACATATTTAAATATAGTAAAACCTTAGAGAAAAAGTTTCCTTGTGGTGATTATCACAACAAAGCAAAAGGCAAGGTGACATCAAAACTCCCTTGCAAAGTGGGTGTCTTGTACAGAGCACCTCTGGCCCCTTTCTTCCACAAGAATGGATTCTGTTGGCTAAGAAAGGATGCTCAGGACAAAGCCCTAGAAAGGAAGGGTTTGTAATAACCATGATAACAGTTCTGTTTGCTATTACAGGACCTCTTTCATGAGGACAGGTTTATTGGCTGAGAAAAAATACTTAAGAATCTGGGGGAAACAAAAACGATCACAGATTATTAAACGATATCCACCCCAGCCTTTAAGGTGAGCAGGTATCAATTTGAAGAAAAACAACCTGCGTGTTTAACAACTCTGGTTTCTCTGGTGGGTTTCTGTAATTGTGTGGCCCTCATGTCCCCTAAAGCTGAGAAGAAAACCCCAAGGTTGTACTCTGACCTCCACAGGCTTGCCATGCCATGTGCAACCACACTCACACAAGACTCCACAGGGGAAAAAATGCACACACAGGGAAATACATATCAAAGGTGGTAACCCAGGCTCAGAAAGACAAGTGTTCTCTCTCACATGCCAATCCTGGCCTCTATCTGTGAAATATGAGTATCCGGTGGAAATAGATGTGACTAAAGGCCAGGAAACTAACAAAGGGCCCACAAGGCTTTGAGGGAAAGGCTGCACCAGAGACTAGAATGAAGCAGACGGGAATACTTGGGAACAGTAGGAAAGGTGGGCCAGTGAGATGAAGGAGACAGGGAGGTGTGGGAGAATCAATGAATGATGAAATAAACTTGAAAATAACATAGGGGAAGTATGTTACTTTTAAAGCTAATTTTTAAAACGTTTAAGAAAACTAAATAGTCCTGGATATGCCTGAGAATAGGTGCACACAGTTCCAAGCTATGCTTATATCTGCTCACTGCTGTCCTTTTCCAGATGGAGGTCATGTTTGAAACTGTGATCTGCTTGCCCTGGGCAGCCACATATTGCTCCTAACAGGGATTCTGCAGCCTTTCAAGGGTTCCCAGGGTTCCCCAGCAGTGCATTTTACTCTCAGTACATCGTATTCTCACTAAGGTTTGAGACCATCATCTTGCATTTGGATATGTCCTGATAAAAACCACATAGAAACACAACGCACGATCATACTGTATAGCAGAATAACCTACACCTGCTACGAGCTGCACATACACTGGGTTCTAAGAGTTAGATCAAAACTCGAGACCTCTGGACTTGGTCTCACTGAGGCTGCTATACAGCCTTCTCGATGGTGTTTTGCCAGTAAGTGGATTGTTTGTCTAATGTTTGACACTAAGAAACTCATGAGTCATCATTTGATTCTCACAAGAAAACAGATATGCAAACTGAAAAGCAGCAGTTCTTAGATTCTTCAGAGAAGTGTGGTCTTACCCTTGAGAGACACTCCTTTACCATCACTGTGTGTGTGTGTGTGTGTGTGTGTTGTAGAGTGATCAACCATCAGTCAATAGGGCAAATGTCTCTTTATTCGGATACACCAGACAAGCACAGGCCAAAGCGTGCCAGGGCAGCCAGGCCAGAGTGAGGAGGAGGGAGCCGGGAGATGGGCAAGGAGAAGGGAAGGTCCACGTGTCCTCGGTCCCTTAAGAAGCCTTCCTGATGTCATCTTAGACTTCCCCTCACAGGTGTTCCTGGCACACCTGTCTGGGTTACCTGGGGGCGGGGCTACAGAGTCTCCCTACAATTCCCCTTTTAGTCTAAAAGAGGATTAAAACTTAATAGTGTAAAATATCCAAAATTAACAATCTTAAAGGTGAAATATAAGAAGATACAATAATCTGCTATTGCACATCCTAACTATGTCTATTTCAGTTAAGTCCTAAAGTCATCTGAAAGGGGTGTCTAACCTGAACACCATCTTCCAATCCCAAGTGTCTCCCTACAGTCTCTCTCTCTCTCTCTCTCTCTCTCTCTCTCTCTCTCTCTCTCTCTCTCTCTCTCTCTTCTCTTTGTGTGTGTGTGTGTGTGTGTGTGTGTGTGTGTGTGTGTGTGTGTGTGTGTGTTCTTACTTTTCTTGGCACTGTGACAAAGTAACTTACAGAAGCAAGTCAAAGAACAAACTTTCTCTGCTCACTGTTTTAGGGGTTTTAGTCCATCATGGTGGAGAAGGAGTAGCAGAGTTCAGGACAGCAGGACTATAGCAGACTGTTTTCACGTCTGCACAGATCCAGATACAAAGAATCACTCAGAGTCAGGCTAGATGTAACCCTCGGCACTCCCTCCTTTTGACCTTCGCTAACCAGGCCCCACTTCCTAAAAGCTCCACATTCTCCAAGTAATGGCACAAACTAGGGACCAAGTATTCAACTGTGAGCCCAGGAAGGGGCATTGCTGACTCAAACCATGAGGTATGTCTTGGAGAGGGGCGGTTAGCCAACCCCAGCATTCTTCACTCTTGGCATCTCACCTGATGGAAATGGGGAGATGCTAAGAACGTCTTCTGAAGCCTGGGACTCAGCTAAAGGGGTCCAATGTTAATAACAAAAGTAGTATTTCCACCCTGCAAAAAAACACATAAGCTTCTCATATGGCAATACCATATCGCAGCCAATAATTGAAAAATGAGCTATTTAAGGACTCAAACAAAGCAGGAAGCAATAAAGATGTGAGAGCCAAGAGAAAGCTTTGAAAGTGTTGATAAACCAAACATGAAGCATAACCCAGCTCTTACCCTTTTATACATAAAACCTCACAACAAAGACGTTATGTGTGACCTTTGGAAAAATCGCCATGTATCTAAGTGACAAGAAGAAAACATAGTATAAATCTACAAAGCAATGATCAGAATCAGTCTTGAATATGTGGTAGAGATTTTCATAGTATGGATGCTAAGGGCTCTGTTGTGTAAACCTGCAGAGTAGTAAAACAAGCTGGACAAATGAACACTACTTTAAAAATTAATGGATAATGCTAACAATCCAAGAGCTGAAAGAGAGGTGAAATGTGCTTTGTCAGCAGACTAGACAGACTGAAGAAAAAATGGGGACATTCAAAAACTTCAAAGGACTTCCCAAAATGAAAACCAATGACATCAAATATATAAAAAAATGACATTGTAGAACTGTCAGATGTTTTAAAGGGTGTGATCAGAATACCAGAAGAAAACGAAAAAAGAGAAGAAACAGAAAAAGTATATTTGAAATATGAATATTCCAGAATTAATGACAATTTCCAAAACAGACATTCAGGGAGTAGAAAGAATACAATGCATATTAAATACCAAAACACCTAGACTTATCTCAACTTAGCCATACCACACAAAAGTAGAAACAAAGAGAGATATTTTAGCTTGTATTTATATTTGCTTCTATATGGCATCTCCTCACATCCTTCTTTGGCTCTCCCTCCCTAGCCCCTCACACTCCCTCATACCCCCGACCCCACTACCCCTCCTCATATATGTGTCAATAGATTATTTATGATTTAATGAGGATTGCCTGAAGTATCATAATGCAAATAGTTAGCCATAGAAGCTGAGCAGTAGTGGCATGCACCTTTAATCCCAGGACTCAGGAGACAGACTTAGGTGGATCTCTCTGTGAGTCCAAGGCAACACAAGATTAAATCAGTCTAAAAGAGAATTACAGCTCATGCCTTTAATCCTGATGTCAGTCTCTGGGTTTTCAGTGTGTGTGTGTGTGTGTGTGTGTGTGTGTGTGTGTGTGTGTGTGTGTGTGTGTGTGTTACACATATAAACCTTCCCTTCCCCAGTATTCCCACACCTACTTCTACCCACATGTGTCCCACTGTTCTTTTGCAGGTTTCCCCCTCTTTTGGATCCTGTTTTATCTTCTGATCTCTACAGATAATCAAAATTAAGTGCACACACACACACACACACACACACACACACACACACATTTAAACATTTGAAGATAGGATCCACATATGAGACAGAACAAACATATAGTTTTGTCTTTTGGGGCCTAGTTACCCAAATCTTTATATTTCCAATCTTATCCACTGACCTCTAAATTGAATAATTTTATTCTTCTTTATAGCCGAATAAAAACCTATTGTATTCATATAACAGACTTTCATTATCCACTCAGCAACTGATGCACATCAGGCTGATTACATGTCTTTACTGTTGCCCACAGGGCAGCAGTGAACACATGTGAACAAGTCTCTTCGTAGTCAGATAAAGAGCCCTTTGAATATGCACCCAACAGGGGAGTCATATAGCTGGGTCGCGTGGAAGTCCAGTTTTTATCTACCTCCAAATACAAAATGCCATGCCTATGTTGGAAGACGCTTTGATAGTTTCATACAATTCTTATTGTACACCCTAGAAGTTTACAACATCAGGTAGTTACCAAATGAATTTAAACATACCCATGGGGAAAAAAAAAAAAAAACTCAAACACGATACTTATGGCAGCCTTCTTTAGCTCTAGCTACAAAGCTTTAAACAGCCAAGTTGTTCTTAAGTAGGTGAACCGATAAATAATTTATGCTGGTATCCATAAGACAGAGTATTATTCAACAGTAAAAAGAAATGAGCTCCTTTTTGGAGGAAAATTAATTGCCTATTGCCAAGTACAAGAAGCCAGTCAAAAAAGCTTACCTCCTCTATCGAGCCAAGTCTATGACAATGCATAAAAGAGGCAGCTGTAGAAACACCAGGAAGATGGCTGTTTGTTAGGGGTTCAGGGGGAGAGCACAGGGAAGGTACCAACAGGGCGAAAGAAGAAACATGCACGAAACCAGAAACCATACCAGTATACAGGCTGCATTTTAAAACCCAGAGAACTGTGAAATACAAAGATATGGTGTATTAATATAAACTAAGGCCTTCAGTGCTAATAGGGTGTGACCATACCAGTTCATTGGTTGTAAAAAATGGGCCACGTGAATATAATATATTAATAACAGAGGAACTGAGATGTCAGATGTAAAGGACACATGGAGCTCTCTATACTGTGCTCTGTATCCCTGTTTAACTGCCATGAATTGAAAGGATTAATTTTTAAAAACTCATTATGAGTGTTTGGTATCTTAGAAACACACTGGTGGCGTTCGGTGTCCTTACACTCATGTGCTGGGTTTGGGGACAGTCGACAGGGACAGGACAAGCTGGAGGGGGTGGGGGAACATGAGGGAGGTGATTTTATTTATTTACTTATTTATTTTTTGCAGTGCCTCCAAGTTGCTTCAGAGGGCAGAAACTTGATACCCACTGTAACTTTAGGGGGCATTCCAGCAGCTAAGACAAAGGAAGCTGATAATACTCTAGAACTGCACCATGGATATTCTTTGTTTTAGCCTAGAAGCATTTAACTGTCGACTATAAATGGCTCCAGTGCTGTCAGACGACACAAATGAGATCTGACTACCTGGCCGAGTCTGTTCTTGGCAACACTCTTCTGCAGATTCCGCCACTGTCAATTAAAATGTTAATAATTGCAGCTTACAAGCTGGGATAAAATGTAGTAAGTTCCTCATTAGAAAGGATGGTTATCTGAGTGACCTTGGTTTTAGGAAGGGAAAAAGCATACAGTAGAACCTTCCCCGAGGTAGAAAGCATCTCACATTGGAGGTGCTGGGATGGGAGAGTTCAGAGCTGTTCTGAGACATTGCTCCATCTGTCTCCTGTCAATGCCTCCTAAGCCGCACTCACGGGGATGCTGGAGGCCCTGACTCAGGCCCCCAAGGCTCTCTAGATTCTTGGGGCTCAGTGGGAGAAACTGGGTGCCTCCTAAGATTGCTACTGAGAGGCCAGGTGTTGGTGGCGTACGCCTTTAATCCCAGCACTCAGGAGACAGAGGCAGGTGGATCTCTGTGAGTTCGAGGCCAGCCTGGTCTCCAGAGCGAGTTCCAGGATAGGCTCCAAAGCTACACAGAGAAACCCTGTCTGGAAAAACAAAACCAAAACAACAACAACAAAAAAGATTGCTACTGAGAATGCACTGAGCTCTTTTGTTACCCCCAGGTTTTTTTTTTTTTTTTTTTTTTGTATTAGTTCAAATTAGGAACAAGCTTGCTTCACATGTCAATCCTTCTCCTTCTCCTTCCCTCCCCCAAGCCTCCACCCCAACCCTCCACTTGCCTCCTCCCCATCCACCCTCCACTCCCCATGGAGGGTAGGAGGGTAGGGCACTTGATGGGACCTCCCCAAAGACCACCACATCATCCTGGGCTGGTCCTAGGCAATCCTCCATGTGTCCAGGCCCAGAAGCATCCCTTCACATGGGATGGGCTCTCAAAGTCCCTTCTTACACCAGGGATAAATACTGATCCACTACCAGGGGCCCCATAGAGTGCGGAGGCTTCCTCATTGACATCCATGTTCAGGAGTCTGGATCAGTCACGTGCTGGCCTCCCAGGCAGCAGTCTGGGGTCCATGTGCTCCCCCTTGTTCAGGCCAGCTGTTTCTGTGGGTTTCACCAGCCTGGTACCGACCCCTTTGATCTTCATTCCTCCCTCTCTGCAACTGGGTTCCAGAGTTCAGTTCAGTTTATATCTGTGTGTGTCTGCCTGTGCTTCCATCAGCCACTGGATGAGGGCTCTAGGATGGCATATACAGTAGTCATCAGTCTCATTATAGGGGAAGGGCATTTAGGGTAGCCTCTCCACCATTGCTTAGATTGTCAGTTCATGCCATTCTTTTAGATCTCTGGAAATCTCCCTAGATCTCTCCTTGGACCTATAATGGTATGGTATCTGATATGGTGTCTCTCATCCTGCTCTTCTCTATTCTTCCCCCAACTCAACATTTCTGCTCCTCCATTTCCTCCTCTCCTCTTCTCCTCTCATTCTGCCAGCTCCCTCTCCCCTACCCTCATGCTCTCAATTAGCTCAGGAGATCCTGCCCCTTCCCATTCTGCGGGGTCCATGTATTTGTCTCTTAGAGTCCTTGTTTCCTAGTTTCTTTGGTGAAGAGGATTGTAGGCTGGTAATCCTTTGCTTTATGTCTAAAATTCATATATGAGTGAGTACATACCATGTTTGTCTTTTTGTGACTGGGTTACCTCACTCAAGATGGTTTCTTCTAATTTCATCCATTTGCCTGCAAATTTCAAGATTCCGTTGCTTTTTTCTGCTGAGCAGTACTCCATTGTATAAATGTACCACATTTTCTCTATCCATTCTTCAGTTGAGGGGCATCTAGGTTGCTTCCAGGTCCTGGCTATTATAAACAATGCTGCTATGAACATGGTTGAACATATGTCCTTGTTGTATGAACATGTATTATTTACATATATGCCTAAGAGAGGAATTGCTGGATCTTGAGGTAGACTGATTCCCATTTTTCTGAGTAACCACCATACTGATTTCCAAAGTAGTCTTACAAGTTTGCACTCCCACCAGTAATGGAGCAGTTTTCCTTTTTCTGCACATCCTCTCCAGCATAGATTGTCGTTGGTGTTTTTGATTTTAGCCATCCTGGCCGGAGTAAGATGATATCTCAGAGTTGCTTTGAGTTGCATTTCTCTGATGGCACTTGAGCACTTTCTTAAGTGTCTTTCAGTCATTTCAGATTCCTCTGTTGGGAATTCTCTATTTAGTTCTGCACCCCACTTTTTAATTTCATTGTTAGAAGAGAAAGTGGGAGATACCCTTGAACGAATTGGTACAGGAGACTGCTTCCTGAACATTACACCAGTAGCACAGACATTGAGATCTACAATTAATAAATGGGACCTCCTGAAACTGAGACGCTTCTGTAAGGCAAAGGACACAGTCAGTAAGACAAAACGATAGCCCACAGAGTGGGAAAAAGTCTTCACCAACCCCACATCTGACAGAGGGCTGATCTCCAAAATAGACAATGAACTCAAGAAGCTAGCCACCAAAACACGGAACAATGAAGTCACTCCCAGTTTTAATTATCCTATGTGATCATTCAAGAAAGCTCCCTTCAGCCTTTTTCTTCATGCAAACTTTTTGTGTCAACTTCCAGAAGTCCATAATAATAAGAACACCATTATGTTTGTTTATTTTTCTTTTTTGTGTGAGAATTGAGATGTTGTTTACAGGCTACGGATTTTGGAGAACTCTGAGCATATTGGCAAAGTGTTTTGGAAATGACAAGGTAGAGGAAAGTTAAAATACAAGAAGGAGCACGTAAGTAAAACTGCATGTACTTCACTCAGCCAGTACTTACATAGGGTAGCCTCTGCAGGGAAAGAGAACAAGCTTGTTTTGTAAGAAAATGTTTGTAAAGTTGGGTTTCATGCTCCATAAAGACAGACACAAAGTGCATGGATTTCTCAAAAGGACACAGCAAAGTTGAAGATGCTGGAGCAATTTGTTTTTCCAAAGAGCTTTCGAACAAATATTGTCCTAGGTTGCTCTATCCAGACAGCCCTGCTGTTTTGGCATTTCATTAAATTGCTAGGAGGGAAGACTTTTAAATAGTAACGGCGTGCACCTATGTCTGAGTCAGAGAGAGAGCCAGGGTGTGCTGTCTTGATTCTATGTAAATGATCAGTACCTGTATCATTAGGCAGGCAGTTGTTTCTGTAGGTAGCTAAACCGAAAGTCATAACTGAGAAGTAGACATGAGAGATGATGCTGGCCCCAGAATGCTTTGCTTAAGTCATGTTGGCCTGTTACGTAAGCTACAAGGTTCACTAATTTCTTACCTCTTTATAAATTAAAGGGGTGACTGTTATTAAAATGAGTAATTTATGTAAAGTATATCACAGTACCATATGAAAATCAGAATATGAAATATACATGAAATGTTTACTGTATCAATTAGGCATTTGGGTGAGTCACTCTGAATATTGCATCCCTTCTTGTTGCCATCGTTACCATTGCCTTGTGGGGTACATCATGTATCATTTATGTCACAGAGTGTATTCATCAGCCTAGACAAGGACCGCTTCTATTATTTATATGGCTTTCCCTTATTTGCTGCTTTATTATATCATTCCTTATCAATTTGTTTTCCATTTTGCATAGTTTTATCTGATGGACCTTTCCTTCAAATTTCGGCTGCCAGCCCATTAGCAGTTTTTACTCACAGGAATATCAGTTTGTGAGATAACCCTGAAAGAACAAATAAAAAATAAAGGACAAGTATTTAAGGAAACCATAAACTTGAAAGGGGAAGAAGTCACCTCAGTCATTACAAGTAGAGCTGTTTCGATGAATTTATTTAGAAGGCCTGTAGAAAGATGTGACTTAAAAAACAAGACCCAAACTTCCTCTTGCCTAGATTTTGTATGTTTGCTATGAAAAGCACTGTCTTTCATTAGACATTGTTAGCAATCACATTTTTTATTTAAGTTCTTTAGTTACTACTCATATTTACATATCCACCCCAATTCCCTCACTCTTCCATCCTCCTATGTTCCCAACCACCCCCCCAACCCATCCCCCAACTCCTCCCCAGGGATAGTGAGGCCCTCCACCAGAGACCTTCAAAGTCTGTCATATTACTTGGAGGAGGGCCTAGGCCCTCCTTGCTGTATCTGGGCTGTAATAGTGAATGGGCTCCCAAAGTCCATTTGTGCTCTAGGGTTAAAGACTGGCTCCACTGTTAGAGGTCCCATAGACTGTCTTGATCTCCTAGCTGGCACCCGCATTCAGAGGGCTTGGTTTGGTCCAATGCTGTTTCCCCAGCTTTATGACTAGGGTCTCCATGCTCTCACTAGGTCAGTTCAACTGTTTCTGTGGGTTTCTGCAGCACCATCTTGGCTCCTTTGCTCATTACTATGGATGGAGAAAACAAGATATTCCTTGACAAAACCAGATTTAAGCAATACATATCCACAAATCCAGCCCTACAGAAATTACTGGAAGGAAAATTCCAACCCAACGAAGATAACTACACTCAAAAAACCATGGGCAATAGATAATCCCACTTTACCAAACACCAAAAGAAAAAAAGGGGGAATCCACACATAATAACACCAACAACAACATATCCAAGACAAACAAAAATAAACAATCAAGGGTTATTAATATCCCTCAGTGTCAATGGTCTTAACTTGCCTAAAAAAGATCCAGGCTAACAGAATGGATGTGAAGACAGAATCCATCCTTCTGCTGCATATGAGAAACACATCTCAATGTCAAAGAGAGCAATCACATCTTAATGTATTCATTATTGTGGTAACAGTTATTATTACAGCATTTTCCCCAGATGTTCCTATATGACAGGTCACCCTAACGTTGTCTTTCCCACCTTTCCATTTTGCTACTGAGGCAGCTGAGAGGCAGGGGAATGAGTTATCCAAGGTAGTGGACTTATTTCTTTGTACACCGGAATCCATTCCCTGTAGCATAAGTGCTAAGCCATGTGGTTTAGTGTACAGTACATAGGAAGAAGAGTTGGAAATATGTCTGCTGGACATGGCCATGACATTGAGTATGCCAGCCTTGATATCCTCACCTGAGAAACAGCAGTCATGCCTACCTCTCAAAGCAGGCAAGTCCATCAGAAGAGATAGCTGACAGGAAGGGGCATGATGTACATGCAGGTATGACCGTCTTTAATGTCATGCAAGGTGGATTCATAATCCTTTAGGTGTAACTCTTGCATGTGATACCTGTTGCCTAGTAGGGCGCCACCTATTGTGAGTACCAACTATGCTCTTCCTGACCATTGCCAGATTCTCACTCAAAGGTAGCAGGAAACTTCTCAACTTTCCCTGCTTTGAGAAGACTGGCATTGAGGCAGAAGTCAAGAGTTGGGTTGAGTAAATGTACCTGAGCAATTTTCATACATACACTTGCTGTGAGGCAGACCTGAAACAGCCTTCCTTGGGGCCTGGGAATCCGGGGCTTCCCAAGTCTGTCATCGTGTCTGTGGTCTTAAGTCCCCTGCCCCAGAAGATTTATCAGAAAATGGGCAGAATTTGGCTAGATTTCATAGTGGCTATTATTATTTCTACATTATTAATTATATACAGAGTGTTTCTGCTGTTTCTGTGAACGTGGGTAAAGGATAACAATAATAAGGCAAGGACTCCCTCCTCACATTTTCTGTTTAACCTTAACAGCTAAGAGTATTTTCTGATCAATATGTCTAAATCAATCTCCATAGGTCAATGTTGAATGCACTATGAATGAATTCTTACTTTGCAGTGTATCTGCTCATGAGTATGAGCCTATCTCTGGATGGCATGGCATGAGCCTAGCTCTGGATAGCATGAGCATGAGCCTATCTCTTGCATGGCATGGACATGAGACTACCTCTGCATGACATGGGCATAAGCTTACCTCTGGGTAGCATGGGCATGAGCCTACCTCTGGATGGCATGGCATGAGCCTAGCTTTGGGTAGCATGGGCATAAGCCTACCTCTGGATGGCATGGCATGAGCCTAGCTCTGCATGGCATGGGCATGAGCCTACCTCTGGATGGCATGGCATGAGCCTAGCTCTGCATGGCATGAGCATGAGCCTACCTCTGGATGGCATGGGCATGAACATGAGTCTACCTCTGTATGACATGAGCATGAGCCTACCTCTGCATGGCATGGGTATGGGTATGAGCCTACCTCTGGCTCAGAGTCTTGCATTTGTGTTCTCTGCTTTCAACATTTAAGCTGAGTGGTTGGAGAGACGCTTGGTGTCATTGTGCTGAGCCTTATGGTGTCAGATAATTTAAAGCAATACACACTTAAAACTTAAACTGATGTCCAAAGGGTTAGAAATTGCCTATGGGTAATTCATTCATCCAAGGGTTAAAATCTGTTTAGGCCCAGGAGCAAGATTGAAATGGGTAAGATGGGTCCATGCTTATTTTCATCTAAGGGTTAGTACAGCTTTCTCTGACAATGGGAGGGATATATAGTTTATATAATTTAAGTTGTTCTTATAAGATTGAACAGCACAAGATGAAGGTATTTTAGTGTCTCCCAGTGGGATTATATGAAGTTACCTGTAAGCAAGCAGACAAAAGCTGTGTTACTGGCTGAACTATGTGTGAAGGCTGACTTCATTATTTATTATTGAATCTACTATTCTGCAAGAGGCATTCAGTCCAGGAAGCATCGCCTTCCATTATGCCAGTGTCTAGCAAGGAAGAGATGCTGATCCACGTTGATTGCAATATATTGATTAATTTAAAGTTTGCTATATAGTAACTGCTGTGTTTCATTCCATGCTATTAATTTCATATTGAAATTTTTCTGAGTGCACTCTATTGCTTTCTGATTTAGACTTGCTGAAACTCCATAGCTATTATTTCAACAGTGTCTTAAACAGTATTGATCAGTGTGAGAGTATTACTTTTTGAGAATATCCAGTTAAAGGTATACTATTGGGACTGATATGTTTTCATATGTCTTAAACTATTCCATCAAAGAAAAATACTTGTGGAGTTGTTTTACAGCAGCCGCCTTTTAGCCATGGCTAAGTATTTCTTTGAGTTCTTGGTAAGTGTCTGGAACGGCCTCCAGTTGCTCTTCAGAAGACTTCAAAGCTGACATTTTTCTAATTGGACAGTGCAGAATTAGAGAAGCCATGAGGAAAACTAGTCAGGAATCAAGCCCCCAAGCTCAGCAGGCTGATGTATGCCATCAATGTTTAATGAGACACAATAGCTCGCTGATGGGAAACATTACAGCTCCCCCCACCCCCGATGTTATCTGCAGGATCTGCTCCAGCAACCAGTCTGCAGCTTCCAGTCGTCCCCACTGCTAACACTCAGCCTCTGTAGCTACGGATTTCTAATGGCAATAGAGTGGAAACCATGACTGTGAGGTAGGGCACTAGTGATGGCAGGGTCCATTAGCGCAGCTCCACGGCATCAAGGACACCTGGAGTTAACACAGACACTGCCTCTATCAGCAATCCCCACATACTACGTAAGCTCTACCTCAGGTCTGGCCCCGTGTCTACACCACAGAGAAAAGTCAATCCACTACTGGCAGTCGGTCAGGGATTGAATTTGTCCACTGAATCTGTCCTTCTAAGGAGGTACTCAATAGTTGACTGAAGATAGAAACATAGAGTATGACCTCGATGGCACCTCATTGCTATGAAGTTGGCAAGATTTTAGTCAGCATCCATCTGTACTGTCAGCAAAATTAGGTTGCTACTGTGTGCTACACAGAAATAAAGCTAAGAACACTGAGGAGCTGAGCAAAGGCCAAGGGTCAAGCCTGTAGGCTCTCTGGGCCCTCTACTGTCCTAGCTGTGGTGGCCACTTCCATTCTTCATACCTGCTTGTCTCAATGACCAGAGGCAGAAGGAAAACAGCATCACTAACCAGGTTGATGTCCCCTGTCTTGATTCTTTAATATCTAGTATATTAATTACACTCTTAAAACATGGCAAATCCAGACACTCTGAAGTTTACCTCCAAAAGATACAGAATGACTTCTAGCAGATAGAAAGAGAAAAGACCCCCCTTTTGCTTCTCTCCCTCTGAACAGAACTCATCTCATGCTCTTGCCCTTAAAGAAAGGAATAAAATAAAAGCTCCTTTAAAAATCAGAAATGGTTCCCTTCATAGTAGGAGGCACCCAGATAATGGGGAACAACACAAGTCCTATTCAAATTGCAAATATAAAATGTTTTGTGTACAGAGGAATCAGATTGTATTTGCCTTTTGAAAATATTAAATTTTGTTAAAAGTCTTAAAGGTAGATACTTAAGAAATTGTACGTAAGTGTCAATGACAGAGGGTGTCACTGCTCACAGACAACGGAAGAACGTTGCTCTTAACTTATAAAATCATGAAGTTATTAATATTTCCATCCTTGTGAGTAAGGGACAAGGTTAATTGCTTTTCACAATGGTAAGCACGAATGCTGTCAACTTGAAGGAGAAAGCTAAGGTTGGTCAGCTCGGATAGATGTGATTTTGAAAGTTTTCTTCAGCACGCTCCAGGGAAGTACACAGGGGACTGAATTCAGCAAGAAGTCCACTATATAGCTTTATCTTTTCGAAAAGAACAGAGAACTAACTGTGTCTTCCCTTAAAACCATTATTCTCCAGATATTGGCTCACTGTTTATAACAACTATCAAACTGAGTTCTAACTGGTAACTTTTTCTTAATTTATTTTGTTAATTTTTAAAATTTAATTAAAATAAAATCACATCGTTTCCCCTTCTCTCACTTCCATCCCACCCCTCCTATGTCTGCCTGCCTCCAGTCCAAGGCCCCTCTTCTTTACCTGTTGTTGTAAAACACAGCGGTAAATGAATAAACACAAGCATAACCTGCTGATTTCCTGCAGTGTTGTCCAAATGTGTGTGTCTCTTGCAGACCACATGATACACTGAATAGCCAATAAGGTGTCGGGACTGGCTAACCTGTTCGAATGCACCTGACATGGGGAGGGAGGAGTGAGAAAAGAAATACAAGACATCCAGTAGCCACACCTTTGGCCAAACATTCCATTGTTTAGCTTTGAAGAGCAAGATGAGGTTTGAACTCTATGACCTTCAGTAAAGATGGAATGGAGTCAATAGCAATGGGCCCCAACAATTCTCCCTTTTTATTTTTTAAATTAATGCCTGTGCTTGTGCCATAGCGTTTGTGTGCATCACAGGTGAAGAGACTGTTGATGGCTTTCTTCTCTTTTCTTCTGGTGCTGTGCCGGCAACTCCCAAGGAAGGAGGCTTTCAAGTCAGATACAGTTTGAGTCCTCCAAGTGCTATGTCAGAGAATGTGGTCTCTTCAGCAGTAGGGCCCTACCTGCAACTTCTGGGGTCAGGCCGATAATAAAGCAATAAGCTATTATTTGGGCATCATAACCTTTCCTGACCATCCACTCAGAAGTGTCCTGTCTTCCCGGGCTAACATGGCAACTCCTGTCTCTACTATATTTCCCAGAATCCTCCTCAACTCCTAGTCCTGCCTAACATGCTCCCCTATTGACCAACAGTACTTTATTCAACAACCAATAAGATAAACATACACAGAAGGACCTCCCCCATCACCTAAAGATGAATGATGATGATAACTTTTTCAGCCATCCCTGAGCCACTTTTATTTCTACTTATGAGAATTCTCTCTTCAGATCCCTATCTCATTTTTAACTGGGTTATTTGTCGTTATTGTGTTTACTGTTTCTCTAGTCCTTTGTGTGTTCCAGATATTAATCCTCTGTCAGCTGCATAGCTGGCAAAGATTCTCTCCCACTCTGAGTTTCTGTTCACTTGATTGATTGTCTCCTTAGCTGTACCGAAGTTTTATGGTTTTATGAGGTCCCAGTTGTCAGTTGTTGGCCTTAATTCCATAGCTAGTGGAATCTTATCCACAAAGTCCTTCCCTACATCTATATTCTGTAGGGTACTGCCTGTGTTTTCTTCTGGACGTTTCAGGGATTCTGGTTTCAAATTGAGGTCTTTGAACCCTTTGTGGTTAGTTTCTGTGAAGAGTGAGGGAGAAGGATTAATTCTATGCACATTTGGTCTCCTGCTGGGCATTGTAGTGCACAGCTTTCATCCTGGCACTTGGGAAGAAGAGGTGGGCTAATTTTCTGTGAGTTCCAGGCCAACCAAGACTACACAGTGAGTCTTTGTCAAAAAAAAAATCTTGTCCCTTTATATGTTTTATTCCAAATTAAGTACTGAGAGTATTGGTGATAATCACTTACAAAGTTGTTGTGTTCTCCAAGTGATGCTTTTACTGCCTTCCTGACCTTGCCTGTTTCTACAAAGCATTTTTGCTAGCTCATATCCATATGAACTACATTTCATTAGCAAATAAAGATCATGGAGATTTTATATAGGTCTCCTTGTAGCTAGGATTTGGTCTGTTGTGCAATGTTTTACTTTCCTGAAACTTCCCCTCACGAAGACCACAAGGAACCTCTGTTGTGTTTTTGCTGCCTCCTTTCCAATATTGTTCATCTGGTTTACCACGAGAGAATGTGATGATGACTAAGTAAAGGCAGGCTCATTCTGGGGCAGGCACTGTTTTGTTTGCTTCTCAGAGCTCTCCAAATTCAGCTTTATATTCTAAATCTCATCCTCGTGTGCCTGTCCTCTTCCCTCCTTGTCTTCTTACTATGGGGAAAATGCAGTAAGTGGAACACAGGTAAAATTCACAGACACTCACAGCTAGTGTCAAGTGGATGGTACAAGCACCTTACTTGGTGATCCTGGGGTCATACCTTGAGAAATGGTTTGATAGCAGAGATTGGAATGGCCTACATGCCTTAGAACTGCATGGGGAGTATAGTGCCAGCTTGAGACACAGTGAGAGATTCTCAGCATGCTCACTGCAGCTATGGTGTGTATGAACACACATTCAAATGAAGGATTGCTTTCAGCAAAGGCTAATGAGCCTACTTCTAAGAACTAGTGCTGAGTGCAAGTGTTAATGTTCTTCTAGTGCATTCTTAGGTAGGGACTTTCTTAAAGCAGCTACCCAAACACTTACATTCCAAACACAATTTAAAGCCTTGCTTGCTTCCCGGGTTGCCTAAAATGAATCAGTCCTAGGGCTCTTGAGAAATCATTCAGATGTCTGTTTGGTTGAATGAACATATGTTACAGACTAATGAACACACTGGGAGGGTCTTCTTGTTCCACCAGGAGCCAGTCACCGAGTGTTTTACAGAACATTTGTTCTGTGCCCAGAACTGTGTTCAGAAAGTCTATCAAACTGTAGATGGGTCAAGGAAGGATGAGCAGAATCATTTTGTCTATTTGACAAGCTCTGGAAAAAAATCCAAGTCATTATGTTCTGGAATTTAACTGAAAACTTCAGGTCTGTGTTTGTATTGTGGCCAAGAACACAAATACAAGAGCCGATTACTTCATTGCTCATCTGTTTGCATAATAGACTTGGTAGATAGCATCCTGCTTAGTAAGCACTGTGCCGGATGTTGGGATCCACTCGTCACCCAACAGAATCAACTTCTGTCTTTATTGACTCTTACACTCTAGTCGGGCAGACGGGTCCATCAGGTGACTGTGCCAACAAACATGCACTGTGCCTCTGACACGGGCTGAGCAGAAGGAGATGGTGGTGAGGAAGATGACGAAACCTGATGCTCAGGGCAGTGATGTAAGAGCCTGGAAGGGGGAAGGAGCATCGGAAACCGAGAGTGAGGCTGTGTGGCAAGAGTTGGTGACTGTGAGGAGAGTCAGGATAAGGAGCCTGGAGGCTATGATGCGGGCAGGCAGGGCATGGATGTGCTTTAAGCAGAACATGTGGCGTGAGTAGAATTGGCACAAGATGATCAGTGGGAAACTTTGGAAGCTGTCTGGAACAAAGATGGAGAGAGCTCAGCCTGTGCAGTAGTATGAAACAGATGAACAGATTGGACACCGAGGAGATAGGTAGGCATTAGGAAGGCTTAGAAAGCTGAAAGGGGGTGGACCTCTTTAGGTAAGGGAATGAGAAGAAGACCAGATTTAATATCTCAGGACAAATGGGGGCAGGGCCAGGACTTTAGAGTAAGGTTTTAATGGGTGGAGTTTAGAGATGCCTTTGGGAAAGCCAAAAAGGAATGTCTAGCAGAGCTTCATACCACAGTGAGTGTCACAGAAATGGTGACTGAACGCCTGCCTACATCTAGATACGACTCTTGGCGGAGACATTGAGGGGCAGTCTTGTCCAGGGCACCAGAGACTCTGGTACCCAGAGGCAAGATTAAAGAGGATGAGAACCAAAGAGGTGAAGAATATGATTCACTCATGCAGCTTGGTCAAAATGCCTTAGAGAAGATGGGAGATCAGGGACAGACGAAGAAGCTGTAGTGTTGTTTTACCATCGTTTGCTTTTGTGACAGTAGGAAATATTTGAGAATTGTTCAGAGCCACTGGGAACAATCTGGTGAGAAGTTGCTAAAAGGATCCTTGAGGTAGGTCATGAGATTTCTGTGATGTGCATGGGCTAGCCTTAGCTGTAGTCAGGAGACCTTGTGTGTTGGAGATGGGAAGGTACAATTTTATGGACACTTTTTTTTCCCCCATAAAACTCAAGCTTCTGCCATGAGGACTCTTGGGGCAGCAGTTGTAGGCCCTGAGTAAGGGAACTGAAGGAGGAAATGGATGCCCAAGAAAGAGAAAGCCAGTGAACCAAGGCATGGGTAATGTGTCTGGAAAGTGTTGGCATATTGTCAGTGGTTAGGGCAGTCAGTGGACATACCCTGTCCTTTAGGAATGACCAGCTTGCACAAGAAAAGCAATGAGCTAGAGTCTTCTCAGAATATCATTTTGCATAGATAATCAAAGTGAAATCATAGAAAAAATAAGGGGATTGTGGTGGTTTCAATGAGATATTGTCCACGTTACCTGGCATTTGAATAATTGATTCCTAGTTGGTACCTTTTGGGGAGAATTAGGATGTTATGGCCTGGATGGAGGAAGCACATCATCACCAGGTGTGGACTTTGAGAGTTCAAAGCCTAGAGCCAGTCCCAGTTGGCTTCCTGCTTGTGGATGGAGATGTGAGCTCTAAACTGCTCCAACTGCCATGCTTGGTGCTTCCTGCCCCTCTGCCCCGCTGTGATGATCAGGAGCACTCACTCCTCTGCAGCTCTAACTCCCAAACAAACCTTTCCTTCTACATATTGCCTTGGTCGTGGTATTTGGTCACAGCAACAGAAAACTAACTGATGCTGGCATATAGAATATTTGCAAAAAGTTTGTAGAAAAGTTAAGACAAGGAAGAAGGAACGGGCTGTAAACAACTCATTAAAGACTGTGTGGTAGTTCCCTAATTCCTAATGTACTAATCATAATCAGATAAGTAAGTAAATGAATTCTAGGGATGGTATGCATAGTCCTAGAAGCCACTCAATGCCTACTTGGTGTCATGATGGACTCAGACCTGTAGATTCTATAGCAGCCCCATTAGAGCCATGGAGACCCACACCTGCCAATGAGGTGATGGGTCTTTTGGCTTTGCCATGACAGCTGTCATACACAGCTTCTGTCTACACCAGACCTTAGTACCTGCACCGCACAGTAGAATTTTCCTGTGGTTTTAAGGCTGGGATGAGGTTATGAGTACAAAATAGCTTGACAACTAACACCCAGTCTAGAGTCCGCGGAAATTTTCCGAGGCTGATGAGTTTTGCTGCCACATTGATACCACGTTAGCAGAATACAAGTTGTTTTTCATTAATCTGAGCATGCAAAGAAAACATCTTTTAAATTTTTATAGAAGTGATATGATTTGGGATGATATTATTATGTTGACAAGGTTTTTTCTCTGGTGAGTCTGGAGCAGAGATGGGAGCTAGCAGATCAGTGGATCATCAAAGTGAATGAGAGTAGATTCTAACATGGATTGTCCTCTCTCTCTCTCTCTCTCTCTCTCTCTCTCTCTCTCTCTCTCTCTCTTTCTCTCTCTCTCTCCCTCTGTCTGTCTGTCTCTCTATCTATCTATATCTCCGTGTGAGAGAGAGAGAATATGTGCAAGTGGGTGCATGTATACACACACGTGTGTGTGTGTGCACCTGTGTGACTGTGTATGCTTGCATGCATGCGTGTGCACCTGTTTGTGCATGTTTGCTATGTTTTCTTACCTTTACATATGTATTTATAATAAAATTTAACTTACAAATTAAGCACACTAAGAGTTGCAATAAATGAATTTTTAAGAAAAGGATAATTGTAGCAGTGTTCTATAATAAAATTTATATAAATATGGTCTTTTTTTCAAAATAATTCTTTTTGTTTTGTTTAGAAGACACACGTGTTCTCTGCTCTGTCTTTTTTGCCCCACTAGTTGGCACATAGTTTGTTCATTTGTCACTTTGCATGCTTCATGGTCTGGTGCCTCTTTGCACTTTCTTGTGGCCTCTAGTCGAGGTGTTCTTCCAGAAGAACCAGTTTTTCTATAACTGAAGACTTGTTTCAGATGGTTTTTGTCCTTCTTAGTCGACTTCCACAGCTTCTGCTGTAACACATGGCCGTCAGTCCTAATATGCTTTCTGTTCCCACACAACTTAATTCGTTCTCCAATTCTCAGGCCACCTGGTACCTGACTGATGGCTGTAAGTCATGCAGTTTGAGGTATGACAGTAAATTCAACATGAGCGTCTTCTTTCTTTTCAGCTCTACAGATCAAAGAGTAATCTCTTCTTCAGCTTTTCACAAGCTCAGGACACAATTTTTCCTTCCATATTCAGCTGTGTCAATTGGCTTTCTTTCACTGGCATCATCAGCTTGAAAGGAGAGAGGATATTCTTGCTGACAGTTTCAGAGTTCAGTCCATTGCTCTTGGGCCAGTGACAAGACAGCATGGTGGAAGCCATATTCACCTCATAGTGGCTCAGAAATGAAGTAAAAGGCAGGAAAATATGGAGTCCAAGCACTCCCTTCAAGGTCACGATCCCAGTAACCTAACTTCCTCCCACTAGGTAGTCTGTATCTTGTAAATGTTCCACCTTCTCCCCATACACCAATGACTAGTGACCAAACTTTTCATACCCTAACCCTGAACACAAGCACAATGACATTCTTGACAGTTCATCTGCTGCCTGATACACCTAAAGATCAAATGACAGACTGATGTGGTTTGAATATGAAATGCTTACCCAGAGGTCTCATGTGTTGAAGGCTTGGTCTCCAGCTCAAGAACACCTTGTGCAGTGTAACTAATGCATTGATCAATATTAATTTTTCATATCTGTGTGGGCACTCAGCAAGAAGGGAGGATGCAGGAAGTCGGTCACCATCACCAGAGTTGTGTTCTTAGAATGTCCAGGAATTTCTCTCCATCTGCTTCCTGTTTTCTCTGTCGTTTTTAAGTTCCTTAGCCTCAAAGAACCAAGTTGCCATGGACTTGAACCCCTGAAACAGACTAGGGTGATTGTTAAGTGGCTATGTGCTTGCCATACAAATGATGTCAGAGTT
Source organism: Cricetulus griseus (assembly GCF_003668045.3). Lineage (NCBI taxonomy): Eukaryota > Metazoa > Chordata > Mammalia > Rodentia > Cricetidae > Cricetulus > Cricetulus griseus. Next base: position 457,453,995 of record NC_048595.1, read on the forward strand.
CAGGTCCCTAGAATACATAAATCCTAGGTATGAACCTGCTTGTTATTCCAACTTTGGAAGCCAAGGCAGACACAGGTGATCCCCAGAGCAAGCTGGCTGTGGAGACTACCCATATGGGGGAGCTTGGAGGTTGATCCAAAGACTGTGTCATTGAAAAAGCTTGAAGAGCCATTGAAGGTAATTCTAGACATTGACTTTAGGCCTATGCAGGCATATAGACCCATGTGTGTGTGTGTGTACACACACACACACGCACACACACACACACACACACACACACACACACACACACGCACGCACAAATGCATACATATACACACATGCCATATAAACACACACAAAGTAATAAGTAAGTAAAACCTCTGAAAATGTAATTCAAAATAAGTATTTCTAACCTGAGAAAAGGCTGATTCACAGCCTGCAGGACCGCTGCACTGCAGCCCAGGATGGCATCCCATGGCTCAGAGCAGCACACCGTTTAAAACCGACAAATTGTTGGTTTCTGCAGTTTTTAATTAAATGCATCTCTACTGCATGGACCACAGGTAACTGAAGGTGTGGGCTGCAGATAAGGGGACCACTATCTCCTCTGTCTGCGGGAAATGAGCTGAAGGAAAGGTTTTATCTTCTCTGGAGTCGGGAAGCCTGCAACAGAATGGACAAGGACACCAGAGCAGTCTGATCGCCACACCAGTGTGCTTGGTTTAGCAGCGAAGTCAACACACAAAACACCTTATGAAACAGAGGCTAAAACGATGCTTAGTGGCCATTCTGTTTCCTGGGGGCTGTGGCATAAATCTGAACAAGAGCTGGCCTAGGACTTGGACTGTTGTTATTGTTTGAGGCAGTCATATAGACCCAGGCTGGCCTCAAACTCACAAAACAAAGCTGGCTTTGACCTCCCGATTCTCCTGCCTCTACCTCCTGAGTTCTGGGATTGTAGACTGTGAGTTAGATCATTTCCATTGTTGGCCCTGTCTACCCACAATCCACCTTTAAGACTTTCTTTGCAGAGCTCTCAGAGCTGTTCTTGAGTCTCTGCCTGTCTTTCTCTAGCTTACTCTTGCTCTCTCTCTCTCGTTCTCTTCCCTCCCTCCTTCCCCCCCCCTCTCTTCCTCCGACAGACACACAGACACATGTTTATTTAAAATTTTGAGATGACATTAAAATCTCAGTCTGACTTTGGATTTCCACTGTAAGAACGTGAACGCAACATCCCTTTCCCTGCTCAGAAGGGGTTCCTGTCCCATTAGAGCATTTTAGGTCTTCATGCCTTAGAAATTATCCCTCCTTCCAAGTGTGCTCTTGTACAATTTGAATTTTAGTGGCCATAGTAAATGGAACTGTTTGTCTGTGGCGTCATCAGCTAGACTACTTTACTTGAACGCTGTCGGTTTCTACGTATTGCTTTTGACTATATTGTTGCTTATTATGCTGATTTGTAGTGTATTTGCAATTAGTTTTGAGTCTCTGGGTAAATAAGGATATTGTCTACAAGTACTTGTGATTTTGCTATTAAAATTTGCTTTCTTATTTTCCCTGAACTGAACTGCTTGGGTGTTGTAAAAGTGCATTCGTTTGTGTGCTCTTTGTAGCACTATAGTCTGCTGATACTATAGGGATCTGTGTGTGTATGAGGAGTTAGATCCTTCCCCTAAACTCACCTTCACTTATATTCTGTGTTGTTTGGTTTTCTGGACTTCTGGAAAGATACAACAACACATTACTCATATATGCTTAGTGCTAAAGAACAGTGTAGTGGGACTTGGCCACAGCCTTAGTGGTTAAAATCCTTGCTCTGTAGGCCTCCTTACAAATTCTATTCAACATCTACAAGGAAAAACAAGCTTAAACTGTATATGTTTAAAATTACCTAATTTTAAATTACTATATACAGCATTATTTTAATATCAAGCATGTTTCAAAGTGGCCTCATTATCTGAAAATTGCTAATCCCATCAGGAACTAAATTAAGTGTTTTTTCTTGTATAACTTAATTCAGTGGGGACTCCAGTATCATACATCTGCTAAGTCTCATGAGTATAAACATTAGCCATTTTACTGGCGAGTGGACATGCAAGTTAATTAAGATCCCTGGTTGAAAGAATATTAATAATCGTGGGGGGTTTGTAGTTTAATTTAACATTGAGTAAAGAAAATTAATACAAGAAGATATAAATTTGGTCTTAGCTCAGGAACTATTTTTTTGTACAGCCCTTGGCAAATACCTTAACCTCTCTTATTTAATATTTTTGTTTTATGAGTGTAACTTGAATTATTAAATATTCAATATTTAATTATTATGCATTTTAGGTAATAATAAGTACTCACCTCTTGTATTTGTAATCTTATTCTGCAGTCCACCCTAAGCAGTTCTTAGTGTTGCTATGCTTCCTGACAGTGATTACAACTGGTAAGGTCTCTCGACTCTCTGGATCAGAGGGGAGGATAGCCTGTGGCCATGGGGTCTTAATCAGCTCACTGTGGCATGTATCAAATTGACTCCCTTAATTTCCCTACCTTCTCAGAAGTTGGCAAACCATTAACTCTTCCCTTTTGCTAACGGCACTAAAGGTTGGGAATGTCAGGTGATGACAGGGAAAGTAGACCTACTGCCTGTAAGACCCTGGCATTGCAGACATAAGATAAATACCTTAGCTGATGGAAACAGTAGTCAGATGAGGCCCCAAGAAAAATTTCACTTAAAATGTCCCCTATTCATGGAGCTCACATCAGGAACACAGCAAATGCTGGCAGACATGCAGATCTCTACTGTGGAAATCGGTCTGGAGACTCCTCAGCACACACAGAAACTTATATGTGACCCAGTACTGCCTATTGACCCCTGGCACACTAACACCAGGTGACTATGGATGTACAAGCCTACCAGTGTTTATTGCCAAATTACTGAATCAGCCCAGGTACCCATTAACAAATAAATGGATAAAGAAGCCATGGTACACAGACACACACACGCACACACGCAGGCACGCACGGGCGCATGAAGTTTTTCTTCACCTTAAAGAATAGAAACATGGTGTTTGTAGAAAATTTGTGAAAATCAGGTCACTGTGTTCAGTGAAATAAGCCAGACTCAGACAAATAAAGAGTCTTTCTGTGATACATGGTATCTGGGAAAACAGAAAAGGATATGAAGCTGAAAGGAGACACACCTGGGATTTGGAGGGAAAATAGACAGAGGGAGCAGGGAGCAGAGATAAAGAAAAGGTCACATAGGAGGTGTGGGAGTCACAGGAATACAGTGTATACATAATTAGAAACATCACACTGACACCCTTCACTTTGTTCGGTTAATATCAGCTAATAGCATAAAGAAAAACATTATAGACAGAGCCTGTTACTTTCCTCTTTCTTATTTATTGTATGTATGTATGTATGTATGTATGTATGTATGTATGTATGTATGTGTGTATGTATGTAACTCACAGAGATCCGCCTCCTCTGCCTCCCGAGTGCTGGGATTAAAGGCGTGCACCACCAACACCCGGCTCTACTTTCCTCTTTTTTAGCACACCAGTGTTCATCTGTTTCTGTGTTATGCCGCTTTTATATCCCTTTTTTAAAAGTAGAAAAGCATCCGTTATAGAAGGGCCAGTGGGGAAAACTGGCACGTGGTGATGGATTGTCAGACATTCATGATTCTTACACATCTGCTGCTGACACAAGTCAGAGCGGTGTGTAAAACAAGCAGCTGTCACCCTGTCAGGCATCAGAGAGAGGAGGCACAAAATATTCACCAGCACTAAAACGCAGAGAAGTCCAGAATGTCCTGAGCAGTGCTGAGCTGCACAGGATGGAGGAAGTCCTGAGCTTCATACACACAGTGAAGGCCTGGAAACAGGGAGGTGTAGGCACCGAGAAGGCTGGGACGTGTGCCCACCGAGAAAGGCTGGAAGGATGGAGGCTTGTCTCAAGGCGGATTCTAGCTGAGCAAAACAGTTAGGGGAGGTGGGGTGAGGGATGGGAGGTCAGGAGACACTGTCTGCCCTGTCTGATCTGAGCAGGGGGATGGGGTAAAAGTGACTCTAGCCAAGGGCACTGGCTGTGGAGTGCATCTGTTTGCCACACTTGCTTGTGAGAATCAGCCCAGCAGCTTCCCAGGGAGTGCACAGCCTAGTGGTCCAGTTCTAGAACAGTATTGTTTGGTTTTTACTTGGAAAAAAAAAAAAAAAGATCCAACTTTCTCAGACCCTTTTATAAATTGTGATTTTTCTGACGTGTTTGAAGGGATCCTATGAATATGGCCACCTTGGGGTGGGGGAGCAGTTCTGTGATGGGCAACCCTCCTCACAGGGAAAAGTAGCTGTTTGAAAGAGAGGAATGGAAATTATTTTTGAATATACCTTGTGACTATTTAGCTAAATGTGGGAGGCACCCTGAACTTTACTTTCCAGTCTGTGACATTTTCACAATCATAAACTCTGTGCCAAAATGTGTGGTGGTTTTAATTAGCTGCCCTGTTGTGTAAAACGATCAACCAAACTGAATATGAGGCCTTTTTAAATGTTCATTAACTTGAGTAATTGGGGGGAAGGACCATTTTAAGCATCGTCCTGCATCTGACTTCATCTTGGCAACATTAATTTTAACTAGAATTGGGGGAAGGGACATAATAAGTTTTGTTTCTTGGTTTAGAAAAATGAATATGGCCGGTGTTAATTAATTAGTGGAGATAGTATTTATGCAGTGGCTTCTTTCAGATAATGTCCCTCAGAGGGGAACAAGAAGGCAGTTTTTGTTATTTTGTGGGCTTTTAGTGGTTGTGATTTAACAAAGCAATATCCTAGAATATATTAGGGAACAGCAATGACAGATTCATTTTTCCATTTTGTGCCCTGAAAAGCCATTTATGCAAATGCAAATGCTGTATTTGTAATGTAAAAGCAGTTGGAAGATTTGGGTCTCTCACTCAGCAGTTGTGAGAAAACGGTGAGAAGGAAAATCAGGAACCCCCAACTGTGATTTGATCATTAGCTGTATGGCTTTTAAATGCAGACCCAGGCCCTCGTTTAAAAAAAACAAAAACAAAAAACTTCAACAGCTGACACTTCCAAATATGAAAATTTATCGTGGTTGCTTTGTGAATACTGCTAAAGAATGTTGCCAAACAGGAAATAATGAAGTGTGTATAGCAGGGTGGTAATGATTATCAAGTTTATCGGTTTTGATATTTACCACAATCCCTTCCCTCAACTCTTTCCAAATCCACCTGCTGTGGTTTGAAAGAAAATGGCCCCCAAAGGAAGTGCACTATTAGGAGGTGTGGCCTTATTGGAGTAGGTGTGTCTTGTGGGGGAAGTGTGTCACTGTGGGGGTGGGCTCTGTGGTCTCACACATGCTCAAGCCTGGCCGGTGAGACAGCTCACTTCCTGTTGCCTGCAAGATGTAGGACTCTCAGCTCCTTCTTTCTTCAACACCATGTCTGCCTGCAGACTGCCTTGTGCTACCATGACAATAATGCACCGAACCTCTGAACTATAAGGGAACCACCCCAATTAAATATTTTTCTTTATAACAGTTGCTGGGATTATGATGCCTCTTCACAGCTATAGAAACCCTAACTAAGAAACCACCCTTCCTGCCTCCCAACCACCCCCTCTCTCTGTCTCTCTGTCTCTCTGTCTCTCTCTCTCTCTCTGTCTCTCTCTCTCTCTCTCTCTCTCTCTCTCTCTCTCTCCCTCCCTCCCTTCCCCCCTCCCTTTCCCTCTCTCCCATTTAAAGGCCCACTTACAAGCTTCAGTTTGCACTGTCTATATATCCTTGGTATGGGATCATTCACTGTAGTGTGGTTGACTGGGAACCACACCGTTTAATAAAACTGACTGGACGCTCCCTCCCCAAGAAGCCCCCAGTGGCCCGTAACCTCTCAGTTAGGGGTAGAGTCTCATGAGCCCCTCCTTCCCCATGCTAAAATGTTGACTGTTTTCATTCTATCTCTGTAATTGCATAAAGAGAGAGAGTTAATTTACTTTTGAAAGATGTATTTCTCTACATTTTATATGTGCGAATGTTTATCTGCACATATGTTTGCCACATACATGCAGTTCCCATGGAGCCCAAGCAAAGGTATCAGATCCTCTGAACTGAAGTTACGGACAGTTGTGAGCTGCCATGTGAGTGCTGGAAACTGAACCCAAGTCCTCTGCAAGGGCAGGAAGTGCTCTTAACCACAGAGACATCTCTTCAGAGCACACACATCCTTTAAGATTTGTTTGATTACACTTATTTATAATGCTGATGTCAATCTCTCGTGTGGAAAAATGGGATCTGAATAAGCCATACTGGCGGGTTTTCAGAAAAAGCATAGTGACGTTGCAAAGGTATAGTAAGTGTGTGTTTGCACAACCGCTGTGTTGCAATGGAAGTGTGTCAGTCCCAGCTAAGATGACTGCCACCCACCAGCTGCACAAACGTAGGCAAATTTCTTACTGTGTCTGTCTTTAATTCCCACATAAAACAGTAGTACTCTGTCCTGGCGTGGCTAGTGACCAAGTGAGGCAGCATGTGTGAGGACAGCCCAGATCTGACATGTAAACACTCCTTGTAAGACATTTTAAACATTTACAGTCTCAGCCACTACCCTTCAGAAAAAAAATGGAATCTTTTTTTTTTCTGGTAAAAATGGAACAAAAGGTGAACAGTGGCACTGAATAAATTCTTGGAGCATATTGTACTTTTGCGTACTAATTTATTTACTTTCTCTCTTCCTGAAAGGCTAAATTCTTCCATGAGAAACTAGTCCATCGAATTCTCTTTTCCCCTTTATCCGTTCTACTAAGAGGGGAGAGATGTGACTTGCTTTCTGTTAGCTTTTATTCTCTTCTGTTTGAGGTTTAAGGAAACGACTCTGATGTCTAAAGCATTCTTCCCCACACACCTCCAGGTGGTATACCTGGATGTAAGACCACCTTCTACTTTTCTTACTTTTTCTGCTTGTACTGTTACCCACAAAGCAAGTGAAGGTAACTGTCCCCAGCACAGTGTCTCCCACCCTCAGGAGCCAGTACTTCTAACCACATAAATGATCTCTTTCAAGCTCTTAGTAAAGTGCATCTTTACTGGAAATGAACAGGATCTAGAGCCTAGAGAATGACCTCATATGTGTTGAGCCCTGACCACCTGCCAGCACACCATCCTGAAGATACTGGAACTGAAATCTTAACATTTTTAAGGCATCTGGTGAGTCGCCAGAAGCTGATGGGGCTGAAGAGATTCGGTCAAGTTCTAGAAGGCAGAAGTGAAGATAGTAAGAGTCTTTCCAAACTGCATGCCTCCAGATCCTGTCCGTGGCAGCCTCTTCCCTGTATGCCAAGTGATAGCATATGCTCAGGTATACAACCCATAGCAGAAAAGTAAAAGAGTAAAACCTTTTAAGATGCACACTGTCTGCATTGGGTATGGGGTTCTTATGTAGCTAGTTGACACTCAGCCGAATTGCTGAATCTCTGCAATTTAACTTTTGCAAAACATCAAATGCTCTAAGGATCTGTAGTTAGTTTTCTCTGCCCAGCTTCCCTCTCACTAGAGTGCACGAATGGATTCAGGCATGAGCCCTTTGAGGCTTCAGAGCTCTCTTTTTCAGTTGTGAACTGAATGCCAACAAAAATTACTACTTTCAAATGGACAGTGATGAGATGGGTACCAGTTATCATTAAGAATGGTCAGATTAGGGAGCTTCAGAAAAGACTGCACACCATTGGGCCAGATATGATGAATTATGAAGACAGTCCAATTAAAGTGACACAACATTGAAAATGTCTATGTAGCCGGGCGTTGGTGGCGCATGCCTTTAATCCCAGCACTCGGGAGGCAGAGGTAGGTGGATCTCTGTGAGTTCGCGACCAACCTGGTCTACAAGAGCTAGTTCCAGGACAGCCTCCAAAGCCACAGAGAAACCCTGTCTCGAAAAACCAAAAAAGAAAAAAAGAAAAAAGAAAATGTCCATGTAACTAATAGTTTCCCTTGGGATCGTTGAAATGACACCCTAACCTGTGATCTTGGGGTTGAAATGTGGTTCAGAGCCTGTGCATATTAGCAGACAGCACCTAGGAACCATAGAGGAGGATACAGATTCAAAAAATTAAGATGGTGAAGATGTAAAACTCTTAAGTAAGTCTGGAAAGCAATTTGACCTGAAAGTGGTAACAAAGGTTCCACAGAGAGAAAGTGATAAGATTATATGACAGTGACGGAGAGGATGGTGATTGTGAAAGAGATGATCACGAAGGTGACCACAATGAAGATGGCGATGAAAATGGTGACGATGATGGATGTGGTCACCTTGGTGACCACAAATAGGACAGTGATGAAGGCAATAACCATGATGGAGATGCTCATGAAGAAGATGATGGTGACAGGGAAGACAAAGATGTTAGCAAAGAAGATGATGAGCCTGATGGTGAAGATTTTGATGATGAGAACGCTGAAGAAAAGCTCCAGTGATGAAATCTGTATATCAGCCAACACACACACACACACTCACATACACACACACACACTCACACACACACACACTCACACACACACTCACACACACACACTCACACACACACACTCACACACACACACTCACACACACACACACACACACACACACACTCACACACACACTCACACACACACACACTCACACACACTCACACACACACACACACACACTCACACTCACACACACTCACACACACACACTCACACACACTCACACACTCACACACACACACACACAGCAAATGACCAAAATCAGCAGCAGCAAAATCAAACTGTCAATAATCTTTCAAGAAACAGGAAAAATATACACCAAAAAGACCTTAAGGCAAAATTGCAAGCAAGTGTAGGAAAAGGTGGTTCTCTTCCCAACATGTGAAGAATTGCTTCAGGATAACTGACCAGGAGGCTATCCAAGGTCTCTAGCAGTGCAGGAAATCTCTTTAAGAAGAGGGTTGAAGAAGTTTGAGATATCCCAGCTGACATCTGGCTGTCCTTTCTGCGTCACAAAGTATGAGCTTTCTCTACTGTGTTTGATAGATGTCATCCAGGTCCTGATGCCAAGAACGTGTTGTCTAAACTGCCCCTCCAGTTTTCAAGGATGGAACTCCACTGTTACGATAAATCTTTCCACCAAAAGCTGCCGAGCCCCACTGCCACGTGTGCACTTTACACCAGCCGCCCGCCCGAGTTAGGGCCCAAATTAATACACAGAAACTTGTATTAGGTTCAGTGCTGCTCGGCCAATGACTAGGATTCCTCATCTGTTAGCTCAGTCTCAATTATCATACATCTATATATTTTATAAGACTTATCTTATCGGACGCCTTATTGGCGCCCCTCCTTGTTGGTGGATCACATCGTGGCTCTGGAGCAGGCAAACAGGAAAAAGGGCCCTTCCTGATTCTCCTTCGCTTAAATATGAGTCTCCTTGCTATGTCACTTCCTGCCTGGATCACCACTTCTCTACTACATTTCCCAGAATCCTCTTTGACTCCTAGTCCTGTCTACTTGCTGTCTCATAGGCCAAACAGTATTTTATTTAACAATCAATAAGATAAACATACACAGTACATTCCCCATCCTCTCCTCTTTTCTGTCTAAATAAAAGAAAGATAACCTATCTTTTATAATAACTGAGGAAAACTATAACCATAACTATCTGTCTTTAACTCTATCAAAGACCACAGAAGGATAATATATAAACTCTAGAATTGACAGAGACATCTCGCTACCTGGACAGTCACCCATAGTTCCTTTGTAACATTGGGGCATCCATCTTCAGCCTATAGGCCACAGTGTGTCTGGCACACTTCTCCATTTCAACAGGAACCCTTCAGTACTGTCTTGTTTTGTAAGTTCAGCAGTCACTTTCTTGTGGGTCCTGTATGTCCAGTTTATACAGCAACAAACAGTCCAGGCAAGAGTAGTTTCTTGCACAAATGGCTAATCTTGCCATGTGATTAGCCATTTGGGCAAGAAACTATGGCGGTGGGGCTCAGCGGCTTTTGGCGGAAAGATTTATCATAACACTCCACCCTTTACCTAGTTGTAAATATGTGTGGAACATTACAATAAGACATTGTCAGAGTGGTGGTCAGATATGGAAATGGTGGGGAGACAAAAAATAGGCATGTGAAATAAACTTTGTATTTTAATAATACGTAAAACACATACATTGTTGGTATTAGGTATGATAATTCATATAAAGCTAGGCGTGGTGTGGCTGGCCTATACACATGAGTGGATAATGACTTTATTAGTTGTATTTCTGTTACTGTGACAATTCAATGTGGCCAGAAGCAATTTTTAGAAGAAGGTGTTTATTTTGGTTTATAGCTCCAAAGGAAGAATTCCTAATCGCAGCGGAAGCATAGCCACCAGCCTTTGGAATAAGCTGTCGAGAGATCACATGTCAACTGAAAGGGTGAAGCAAAGAAGTGGGAGGAGGCTGTGAACCCTGAAAGCCACCCTTAGTGACATATGCACCCCAGAAAGCCTTGCTTCCCTACAACATCCCCCAAATACCACCACCAGCTGGGGGCCGAGTGTCTGGACCTGGGAGGGGCATCTCTTACTCGAACCAGCACAGCGAGCCTCCAGAGACCAGTGCTTAAACTTGTTTTGACAAGTACCAATATAGAGCATCAACTCTAACTTGTTGGCTGTAGCAAAACATGGAAATGTTATCACTTTGGCCAGAAGATGTCTGGTCAGATTTGTGTTGGAGGGAAAATAAAAAATGTAGTCTTGATGGCATCGTGGAGAAAGCAGTTGATAAGGCTAGATGGGATACAGGGGACCATGGCCAGAGGCGGGGAAGCGTGCAAGACAGCAGCGCTGGGGTGTGATGCAGAACCTCAGACTCTGCAGAGAAAGAATTGCAGGGTTTGGCTCACCAGTTTATTTTGGAAGTAAGGAGAGGACAGAGTAGCCGCCTGAGATACAGGGGCTCCAGTAGCCAAGTGTTGGTCGATGAAATCAGCCAAAGATAGGAAGAAGAGCAATGGAAAAATCAACTTGATGGTGAGGATGGTGAGTCCAGATTGACAAAAGCTGGATTTTTAGACTTCGTTGCCAAGATGACTTAAGAGATTTGATGAACACTGGGGATTTGTAAAGAGAGTGGTAGCCAGCGCGTAGTTCCCTAGTAAAGTGTGGGTGGTTCCCCAGTGTGTGTAAGTCTCTAGGCTTGATCCCCAGGGAGAGGAAGAGGGGGGAGGGAAGAAAAGGCAAAGGAGAGAAGGAGACAGAAAGAACAGGGTGGGGGAGGAAGAAGGGAGGACGGAGAGGGAGAATGGCTCAGACAGAATCTCCACCCCATGGCTCCTAGCTCACGGTCAGTGAAGAAGGATGGAGGGGGAAAGGGGGTGATAGAGTATACTGCTAGAGGGAAGGAAGCAGACTGGGGGTAGGGGTGGGGATGGGGGGCAAGAAGAGCTGGTGAAAGCCACTGAGAAGCAGACCTTGCTGGAGAGAGCTGAGGCCAGAGCAAACCTGTGTCATGCAAGGGATGACTTTGTCTTCTCAGCGTCAGCTGTTTGTCTACAGAGGACGGCTTGAGAGTTACCTTGGAGATCAGCGTTCTCCCCTCTGTCCACTTCTCAGACAGTCTGAACACTGCCATTTAGTCACCTTCATGCAGAATGCCATGAAAGGCAGGCCCCCTGCAGGAGAGCAGTTCCTGTCAGAGGTGACAGAGGACTTACCACAGTGCTCTCCAGCAGAGCATCTCTGGGAGTCAGTGACTCATGGTCCAAGTGCTTTGTCTCCTTCGGTCTGTGCCTCTGTTGTTCCTTCCTGAGTTTGCAGCAAGCCCGCAGATTAGCTTCAGCTACATGAAAACAAACTAGAGAAATGGTTCCATCAAGCTCTGAATCTAGATGGCTTAAAGATTAGTGTAAATTAGGGTAAAGATGTGCCCTTCTCATTAATAAGCTGCAGCCTCAGGTCTTTGTTTGACAGGCCAGTACACCCTGATCTCTGTTCCCTCTAACTCTGTCACTGCAGACTCCGTTGAGCCTTTTCAGGACTCTGCTTCTTTGGAGATGTGGCTGGTCTCTGCAGCCCCTCCCGCCCTCAGGAGGCCTTTCCCATGGCTTCAGAGCCAGCATCTCCACAGTGGCACTCCCTCGAACCTCGTCTCTCTCCTCTGATTAAACCTCTGCCTCCTCTTTCTCTGTGGTTTTGAATGTTCGGTGGAGCCCTGTTGTTGAGCAACCTTAGTTTTGATGACTTCCAAGTTCTGCCTCAAGGTCAGTTCTCACCTTGGCTCTCATCTGCTCAATGAACTTATGCACCTCAGCTATGTGAGACTCATCACAAACTGAACTCACCCAAGGCTAGACCAGAAACCGGGCTCATTCTTTACTCCATTGTCTCAGCCAGAAATCTAGGATCACTGAGAATGTTCTCCCCTAGTCTCTTAGAGCGGATTAGAAACTAAACTTACTCTAATTTCTGGATCTCCTCTGTCTCTCAGGCCCCTAGACTCTCACTTTGATTACAGGATGTCATTGTCCCTTTTGGTCAGAGTCCTTGCATGGTGTTGCCCTTTGCAGCGTAAGTGTCTTTCAGGAAGTATTTTGCCATTCAGTGCTTAAGTTCCCGGCATGAGCTACCTGAAGCCTCAAAGACCTTCATGATACTCTCCCCAGCCCCAAAACTGTCTACTGCCCTCTTTCACATTTATTTCCTTCCCCCTGGCATTCTCAGCTTTCTTATTTCTGGTATGTTCTTCTGTTCTTCTTCCTTCCACTCGATACCTAGCTACCTGAGAACCAACCTTTCTCCTCAGCATAGATATTTCTTTCTCCTCAGTTTACCACCATCCATTTCTCCAACATTTGAAGGGGGACATCTGTGTTTCAAACTCAAATCCTGCTTGTCCAGTCCTTACCTTTATACTCATTGTTTAATTGCAGTTCACTTTTCTTCATATAGAAGCAATGCATTGTGGGGGCACAAATCATATCTACCTTGTTCAAATCTCTATCTACAGTGCCCATAGTGGTTGTGGAAGAAACTTAAATTTAATAAGTGATGTTCCCTGACAATACAGATGCATAAAAAATATGCATCCTTATAGTCTTGTGTACTCTTATGAGGAAAAGATAATTACTTAATTGCTTTTCATAAGCAAAGTAGTAGAAATACATTAAAAAAATCAAAATTAGTGTAGAACTGACAGTGGGTAGCTATGGAAGACCTGAAGAGGACCTTAAAAGACAATGTCTTCTAAGCCAGGCATTGGTGGTGCACACCTTTAATCCCAGAACTCGGGAGGCAGAAGCAGGCAGATCTCTGTGAGTTCGAGGCCAGCCTGGTCTCCAGAGCGAGTGCCAGGATAGGCTCCAAAGCCACAGAGAAACCCTTGTCTCGAAAAAACAAAAATAAGACAGTGTTTTCTAGACATGACAGGAATGCTGCATCCATCAAATCTCAACAATATAAGATTCATGAGCCTAAACAAGCTCCACATTATGACCACACCAGTCAATACACCAATGTAGGATGGGGAAATCTCTCAAGGTCCATCCCTCGGAGAAGGGGCACAGGTGGTAAGTGGGGACTGAGAGAGGGAGAATCAGTTTTCCCTGAGGAAGAACTCAAAGGTTCTCCAGTTCCCAATGGTCAGCCATAAACACGTGCATGAGAGTAACAATAAATGAACACAGTAGTCTGTACGTATGTATGTATGTTTGCATACATTATATATGTGAATGTAATAGCAACAGTTAGGACATGGATTTAAGGTGGAGTTGGGGTGGTGCAAGAGGAGTTGTAGGGGTGGAGGAAGGGGGGATGGAAGTGATGTAAATATAGTATTTACGCATGAAATTCTCAAAGCAAGGGGAGAAGACAGAGAAGAGGAAGAAAAAAAGGAGGAAGGAAGAAGAAAGAGAAGAACAAGAAGGAAGAAGAACAGGAGGAGGAGGAGGAGGAGGAGGGGGAGGAGGGGGAGAAGGAGGAGGAAGTAGTAAATGGAGCCAGCTAAGAACCAGCTTTGGACAGAGCTCCTCTGCTAATTAACTTTTCATCTTAAATAGGTACCCTAACTTCGTTCTCTGTAAAAATAGAGAGAATAACCCATCACAAAGCTGTAGGGGGGTAGGAACAAGAATTTAAGTGGCATGTATAGAAAGCATGGCACCTAGTAAGTGTTCAGAAGACAATAGCTGTTTTATCCTTTCAATGGGTTCAAAGTCCTTTTGTACATTCCTCAGTGTACCTGAGGATGATTGAGAGAAAAAGAATCTAATTTTGAATGTGACTAAAATTACAACTTCAGTCTGGGTCAAGACAAGAAGTTCCTAAACTATTGTCTGATAGAAAAGTGATTCCTTGTCCCCATTAAACTGTAATAAATGATTAAGAACACATGGAGAAACTTCACATTAGAAAATCCCTTAAACTCCAACCTGAGGGAATTATTTTCTCTATTGGTCTTTGTACAACAGAAGTTTGCTAATTCATGGACTGTCTTGATTCATCTACAATTTAGATTCTATATAATCTGATAAAATAAACTTTCCTGTGCTTCAACTTTACCACCCTTGGACACTTAGGGAAATTAAGTTTAAAAAAAGCTTATGTATCTACCTGTGACACTGCAGAAATTCGTTTGAAAATCCATCATTATAACCCTGATCAAAAGCCGAAGGTAATACCAATGCATTACCTTTTACTACCCCAGGGAAGAGATATGTCCTGTAAATCTAGTCTTCCTGATATTGGTGATATAAAATGTCCCAAGTTCTTTAACTCTAAGAGATGACATCACAGAATTCTTATCAGGCACTTTGGCATCCGTTTCAGAATGTCAATAAGTTGATTTCCGTTGGTCCAGCTGCCTATGATAACAGGGTCGTTAATTAGCTTGCTTACCTTCAGGCAACTTTGCTAGAATTCTCATTTCTGACTCTTTAATATTGGGCTAGTCAAGCACTGTGTTCTCCAGTTTTCTTCCTAACCTTAGTCTTTGGGAGCACACTGCACAGGCATGTAATTGGTTTGACATTCTCCAAACATTTATCTAGTATATCTGAGAACTCATCTCCTGCCCAGGTGTGGGAAGGTGGTGTTTTTAATAGAACTAATCCCTACCGACCCTGGGAATTCTAGGTGGGAAGGAAATAGCTAGGTTTTTCCCATTTGATGCATACAGCAGCTCCCATTACATGTACATCTGAAGCATCTCAATTCGAACCATGGAGGTCATTAATAGTTGGTGCTAACTGTCTGCATCAAGACTGGATTCCAGAGTTCTGTGAACAGCACTGGAGCATTGGTGTGATGCTTCACTGTAGCGTGTCCAGTGTTCCAGCCTGTGCAGTCGGTAGTGCTCAACCCTGCTGTGCTTTGGAGGAGTCATCATGCCCACATGTAACATTACTGTGAGATCTCACAACCTTACAGCTCCACACAAGGCACCATCATTAGGAAAGATGCTGGAACGGGAGTTATGTACATAGTTCTACTGGAAACAGAGGCAGACAAATATGTCTGTATATAGTTCTGTAAGTGACTGGTATAGCACAAGTCAGTAATCACTGTGTGGTGGGTGGCTTCTCCTCTACAGTGAGCCTCAGGCTGACTGTCAAGTGTTTTTTACTGCTCCATCAGACACATTCACACCTCAAATGGCCACCACTTCTCTTCATCCTCCTTCTGAAATCCTAGGCATTTTTTTCTATTCCATCTTAATGTACAGTTAAAAAAAGGAAAAAAAAAGCCTTTGGTCTGAGATAGTGCTGTTCCCAGAGAGTCTAATTCAGTGGGCATGGCTGGAGTAGAAACAGAACACTCTAACTCCAGTCCACTCTGCATTCACCCATTGTTTAAGCTTCTATTTGTTTCCAGTTCCAGGGTGCAGAATTAATTGTTCCTTTCCTTTCTTCCCGCTAGCCCACACTCCATGTGCTGGTATGGTGGGGCTGCTCTCCAGGTCTGGCCTCTTACATAATTGGCAGTTCTCAGGGCCAGGACACACATTGTCTTCGGTTTCATGTCCCTGCCCTTAATTCATTGCCTGGCACAATTCAGAAAATATGCCAGGCAGACACTACTGTTTGGTGACATAACATGTATTTATAATTTAAAATTACAGGGTAAATTCTAGAACAGTAAATAAAATTCCACAGCTGCTGTTGCTGCTGCTCTGTGACTCAGCGCCGGTGTCAGGAGTAGCCTGTTTGCTTTTATCTAAAGATGTTGCAGGGCGGTGTCCCTCACGCTGTACCTCCCTGAGATGCACCTCTGGCTGCCAGGAAGCCAAGGCTGTCCATTTTCATTTAAGCGGGCTCTAGATCCACTTTGTTTTTTTTTTCCAATTCTAGATTTTGCAGTATTTTCCCAAGGAGGAGAAAGGCATAGTCCTCTGCTGGTAATAGTAAATGGTTTTAGGTGCTGTTTTCTATCGTTTTGCTGTTTCCTTTTCTTTTTTCTTTTTCTAAATGGTAGACTAGGATCCTTCTGACACCCACATAGCCCAGCAGGGCTTCAAGCCTTACTCCTAGACACTAACTCAGATAGCCCTATGCCACACACACCCTCTGCTCTCCCTGTACCCTGTTGCCTCTCTGCCCTCCCAGGCTCTCTTCAGCCTGGTCCCTCTGCCTATTGCTCCCACCTTGCTCCCTTCCTCTGCTTAGCTGTCTACCCTTCTGGTCTTAGCCTTTTTCAGTTTAAGCGGAAGAAGATCTCTGTTTTGAGTTAGGGGATTCTCCATTCTACGTGGCCATCATAGATAGTACACACTTGACAAATCCTACTGAAATCACCCGTGCTCACTGAGCCTTTCTAGAGTGCCTTGCCCCAGAAGCTTAGTACAGCCATCCCTTTCTCTTGCCCACTTCTTACTCTTCCTGATCAACCAAGTTTTTCAATGAATATTTTTGGTGAATGACAGAAAGGACAAGATGCCCAGTTCATAGGTGGTACAATAAAAAAAAAAGGCAGCTACTCAGGAGAAGTCCTCAATAACACATCCCGCTATAACTAGTAAAATTCACTGCAAACATCAGCTGGACGGTTCTTGTTGAATGTGCTCCATGACTGCCTTTCCCAGGCCTCTGATACTCTGCAAAAAAACAAAACAAACAAACAAAAAAAACTTGAGTTAAAGACATGAAGCTAGTCCTTAAGGAACAGTTAGAGGAGAACAAGAAATGGCCCCTATCTGAAATGACCTGGAAGAGATTTGAACTGTAACCACACAGAGATATGACTACATAGTTAGGAGTGGACCAGGTATTAGTCACTTGGTATCCAGTGTCTGCAGAATGAACTCCAAACCCTCCATCCTTCAAGGCCTCTGGCATCTGACTTAGAAACTTATTTCTCTTCCTTTTTTTGAAGAAGATTCAATTGCTAGGAAGATACCATTCTGGTAAATGGGACATCTACTCATTCATCACGACTCCAGCCATGTCCCTGAGACACTCAGGGTCCTTCCCTTTCTCTGGGGCATGGTCTGTTTCCTGCTCTAGAGATAAGCCATGAGTTACCCAATGTACTTACTTCCAAATGCCAAGATGACCCTTCCTGTGCACCCCAATATTGTGTTTTCAGCTATGTCTCATCTCGCTGAACAGGGCCAGCCTCGATGGTCTCAACCTGGTGGTTATCTTCTATGGTGGTCAGAGGACACAGTGGGGAGACAGTTCTGGTCTGATTAATTTATATGTGCTCTTTCCTCTCAAGTACTGTTCTGCACTTCCCACTTATCCATGCCTTTTACTTTCTGTGGCTTCAGCTACCTGGGGACAACTGTGTTCAGAAATTCTCAAGTGAAAAATACCAGAAATAAATAATGTATGGTTTAAAGTCATGGACTTCGTCAGTGGCATGAGGAAGTGACATTCTGCGTTGCTCCAACAGACCTCTGATCACGTTGACCAGCATAGCCATGGTGTCCACGACAGCCACCTGCTAACTACCATCTTTGTTCTCATATAGACACAGTATTATAGTAGCTCCAGTTCAAGTAATTCTGACTTTACTTACTAGTGCCCCCTTTTATTTTTCTTTTACATTATTATCTGCTGGTAGTCTCTTACTATGCCTCACTAAATGAATTTTGTACAATATTTGTGTAAGAGAAATCTTAGTACTAAATACAAGTGCAAGCTCTCAGAGACTGCATCTGGCTCTTAGGGCAGGTGTCTTCTGAAGAAAGGGGACCATTGTCTGTACAAATTTTTAAGTTCTTAGAATCCAGTGCAGAGTTGGGGGCTACAACATATATTTGAGAAGATGGTCATTTCTAGCTGGTGTGGTCCCTTTGCTCCTGGGGCATCAAAGACCAGGTTCCACAAGTCATGCCACCATTGGCTTTGCACTG
Organism: Cricetulus griseus; assembly: GCF_003668045.3. Taxonomy (NCBI): domain Eukaryota; kingdom Metazoa; phylum Chordata; class Mammalia; order Rodentia; family Cricetidae; genus Cricetulus; species Cricetulus griseus. Next base: position 457,472,344 of record NC_048595.1, read on the forward strand.
GCCACCCAACCCTCTCCTTAGAAAATAAGTATTGTGAGCACCATGCTCTGCCAGCCCAACTTTCCTCACATAACTTCAGCCCAAGGCTTTTTAATTTAAGGTTGAGTTACGTGGAAGCGTTTCCATTCTCCAGACCTTATCTCCTTTCTTTACAGAGTCCCTTGGGGTATGACATTCCCACTGCAGACCTCCCCTTTGCCCTGGTTTCTCAGTCAGTGAATGGCACCTCCTCATTCCAACTACACTGAGAAAGCAGAGGGTCACATGGATTCAAATTGGTCTTAATAATAAAAACTCAGAGTCAGATATCAGGGAGTGAAAGCTGAAGGATCAGAGAAGCAGAATGACCAGCCATTAGAGTGTTCTTACCTCTACCAATGCTCTGACCAAAGGGTGTTCCTAGCCATACAAATCCTCAGAATGACTGCTTCCTCAGACTGACTGAATCCTCAGACTGCATCCATCTCTATGAATCCTTAGACTGCCTCTGAGCTCCTGTCTCCTCCCACCTTATATTCCCTTCTCTGCTCAGCCATATCACTCCTGTCTCCACCTCCCTAGTGCTGGGATTAAAGGCATGAGATCTCAAATGCTAGGATAACATTTGTGTGTGCTGGTTCTCTTTTAGACCGATTCAAACTCACGTAGCCTAGGCTGGCCTTGAACTCACAGAGATCCATCTTCTTCTGTCTCCCAAGTGCTGGGATTAAAGGTGTGTGACACCGCTGCCTGGCCTTTATGGATAACTGGTGGCTTAGCTCTGTACTCTGATCTTCAGGCAAGCTTTATTTGTTATAGAATAAACAAAATGTTGCCACAGTGGAGTAACAGTTATGGTTTTCCTACTAACATCACCCTCTCTGGAGAAGCAGGCACATCTGCTGCCTCTACCTCTTGACGCCTTTGTCCCTCTGTCTCTCCATTTGAGCTAAGGCTACCCAAATTTGAGCACTATCATCTCTCACCTGACTACCATGAAGACCAGTCCCTCTCTTCCCATTTTCCTACCCTGTTCTACCAGAAGCCACAGTGATATTGTGAAACATAATCATGTCATATTCCCACAAATACTCTTCACAGTCCCCATATTGTTGAGGGTGACGTCAAGTTTTCTTAAGAAAATTCTTCCTTTCATCTATCTCTGCTTCACCAGCCTTATCTTCCAACCCCTCTGCTCTCTTTCCCCACTCTGAGGTCCAGCCACATTTCTGCTTACGCTGCTACCTCCACCCACCTCTACCCTCCCTGCTGGCAAACACATGCTCAGAAGCCTGACCTAGTCCCAATAATTGAGTTAGATCCCAGTGTGGACTTGGAAAGAAGCCATCTGTGGTGACTGGAAAGCAGAGTCCTTTTCTCTCCCACCAAACAGTTTCTGCTTTTCTTTCTCAAAAACAACCTACATGGAGGATGAGTGAATGGATGGATGGATGGATGGATGGATGGATGGATGGATGGATGGATGGATGGAATGAGTGGACAGTTAGATGGATGAATTGATCATTTCTACAGAAATGATAGCTTGCTTGTAATCCAGTCTTCTTTTAAAAAGAAGGAAATTTCTACAGAACTCATCAATCATGTGAAACTGTGAAGACCGAAACAGAATCACCACAGGGACTTTTGTTTTAAAAAATGCATTGCATTTGTGTCGTTACTTGTAAAAGGCAACTTTAAAAATCAGTTTCGACATTGTAACAACCCCGTATTTGGCAGAATGAACAATAGGTATTGATATTCATTTCCCAAAGGGGAAAAAAGCCAAGGCTTAGAATAATGAAATCTTGGGCTAATGGACTCGCAGGGATTTGACCTCTGTGGATAGCTGGTTACTAGAAAACTAAGCAACTGTTTCTCTACCAGGAGAGCCTCGGGAGACAGAAACCCATGTGATGAAGCATGTCATGAGAAGGGACAAATACCACTTCATTCCTTTTTACTTGATCAGTCATCTAGCAAATACTTTTGATTGTCTCCTATGTGTCAGGTCCACAGGCAAAAGTGACGATTGTATTGGTCTCCATGTTTGCACAATGGGAGACAAATCAATTGAAACCATGGAAAGCTGTGTAAAATTAAAGATGAAAGGAGAACCCTGTAGAAAAGGCCCAGGAGTCACCACAGGACACATGACAAGGGGCCTTGCCTTTTTGGAGGTTATCTGAGGACACTTCATGGTATTCAGAAAGGAGAGTGGTCTGACATGCCAAGGGGATGGATGTATGCTTCCTAGAAGTTTAGGGGTCAATGGAAGAAGACAGACAAAGCTCCATGGACAAGTGAAGAGTGACATAGTTCATTAGAGACTCCTTTACTTTCCATTCTGAGCAGGGTATGGCTGGCATCTGCCAGGTGTGGATGAAAAGTTGGGAGAGGAGAAAGACAATGCAGGAAGCTTGGGGAGAGAAGGGTGGCACAAGATAGGAGTGAGTACCTCACACTGATCCTCCATCCTGGAAGAGCTACCCCCTGGTGATGGTGGCCAAGCCCCTGCTCTAAGAGCTTGACTGTGGGTCTTCACTGAAATCATCCAAGACTGGGATATTTCTCTCAGCCTCAGCACCAGACATTCAGTCACATACATGACCACAGGTGGTGTGATGAGGGGGTATGCAACTGAGGCACAAGGAAGCCTGCACCAGAACTCTTCCACAGTGGCAGTTGCTGTGGCAAAACCAAAAAGGAGGAGAGAATGGCAAGGAGGTCCCAGAAGAGTGAATCCGAAAAGAGGAGTAATAAGCTTGCCTCAAGAATTAACAGCACCATGGTCTTAGGACATGGACTCAGAAGTATCAACACATGTTTCCACACATGGTTGTACAATTTTGGTGCTAGCCCACTGAGAAACTATTGCATCTCTTTGCCACTAGCCAAAAGAGGAAAACACTTCTTCCTAGGAACTCCCAGCAAAGCTGGTGGCTGAGGTTTGAGCATGGTTTACCGCAGAACTCATGTTTAAATATAATTCCTGTAGTCTTATGTTCACGGTTTTAGGAAGGTACAAAATCCAACCATAGTGTTCAGAAGTGAGACCTTTGGGAAGGGACTAGTAGAGCCCCCACATGAAATTCTGGATGCTTATGGATGAGGAGAGAGAACACAGAGAGGGATACAAACACATTCTACCATGAGGGGATACAATCCAAGGAACTTTGCCGGAGCCTTGGCCATGCAACTTGGGCTTCTAGCTTGAAACTATAATCAAAATGAACACTTTTCTTTATAATTAAACAGCCCCAGATATTTTGTTTAGTAACAGAAAATAACAAGCTAGCATTGGAATGAGACACCTGAGTATACTTTTTTAATTAATTTTTGAGATTAAAATGTAATCATATCATTTACCCCTTGCCTTTCTTCCCTCTGAGCCCTCCTATATATCTCTCCTTGCTCTCTTTCAAATGCATGGACTCATTTTTCATTAATTATCATTGTGTGCATATATTTACATGTATATGCACACATATCCATAAATATAATCTTCTCAGACTATATAATATTACTTGCATTTGATTTCTCAGTACTGACCATTTTGATATTAGATAACTAATTAGTGTGTTCATCCCTGGGGAAGACTATTTACCCTTGTCTCAGCACTCATTCCTCTGCAGTTCTTTGTGTAGGCCTGAGCCCTCCTGGGCTCTCCCTGTCTACTTTAGCATGTCTATTGCTGCCCTTGTTCAGCTTATATGTAGGCAGTTGTGTTGGTGAGACTTTGTGGGTGTAGTTCTGACATTCCTAAGAGATACAGTCACACAGCAAACTCCCTGCTCCTCTGGCTCCTACAATCTTTCTGCCCCTTCTTCCACAATGTTTTTTGAACCTTAGGTCCAGGAGTTGTCTTGTAGATGTACCCACTGGAGCTGGGATCCACAACTCTGCATTTTGACTGGTTGCCATTTTCTATAATGGTCTCCCCCTGATAGACAAGTTTCCTTGAAGATGGGTGAAGACTACTCTTATTGTTGGGTATAAGCACAAATGGTTAGAATGCAGCAGGAGATTGTGTTGGTTCAATAAAATGATAGTTGTAGGTTCTCCTCTATGATCCATGACTTTGTTAGCCTTGGGTAGTTGGCTGGTTTTCCAGCACCGTGCATGGTTTCCCTCTGGTTGCATGGGGCTTAAGTCTAGTTAGAGAGCTGTTGGTTACCATCAAGGTATGTGTGTCACTTAGGCAATGTTAAATTTGTCATGCTATGCTCGTTGATTGTTTGGGTTCATAGATGTCACATTTATGTAGGACTATTGGTTGCTTCCTCCTTTGGATGCTTGCCTGGCATCCTCTGATACCATGAAACTGCCCTTTAGTGGGAGGCTTTCAAATCAGTTCTGACTTAGTAGCCTCTGGGCTCTGTTTCTGAAGTGCATGGTGTCTTCAGCAGTAGGGTCTTTTTTTCCACCTCTGGGGTCAACCAAGGACAATAGCAATAGCCAGTAATGTTTTAGGAGTCTCTTGAACAACTCTGACATCTGTATACTTTCAAAATCTCTTGACAACCAGAGAATTGTAAGACTCTCCCTGTTTCCTGGTTTTTATTTTTATGCTCTTCCTTGTTTTTCATTTCCCCATCAGGCAGGTATAACTTTCAGTTTCTCTGTGTCCCTTCACAGAGCTGTTCTTCAACTCCTGACCTGTAGTGATTGGTGTCCTCGGGACCATGCTTTTTGCTTTTGCCTAATCTGGGTCTCATTCCTCAAGATGCCACCCACTGCCATCACAGTCCAGAAGCCCACAGTTGGGTAGTTACTACAAATTCTGTCATTCAGTAAAGCTTGGCTTTAGTGTGCTTCAGGAAAAAAATGTTTCTGTCCAAAATCAAATTTTCCTGTTTGGGGGATTTAGAAAAGCAGCCAAGCCACCCTTTCCTTTCGTCAAAGAGTGTTTGTTGTTCCTTACTTAAAAGTATCCCTTCAGAAACCATAAGCCCACAGTTCTATTGCTTTTTTTCTCTGTGTCACTGTCCTGACCAGAAACTGGAGATTGGAAGTGCTTCAGGCTCTGTGCTAAGATCACTTCTGTTCCTAACACCAGTTTTTCCATTGAATTGATCTGATGTATACTGCATACAGAAGATGTGGGGTGGAATGGCCTAGGGGTGTTAGTGTGTTATTACCTTCCTAAGGGAAAAATGATGATGACAGAACATGGGCTGGGAGCAGTCTCAATAGACTAGGATTGAGACAACAGCAACATGTCTATGACCACGGTGTCCTAGATGAGTAAATAAGGACACAGTCATAAAGTGGACAGAGTGCAGCCAAGGCCCGGCCCACATGTGTCATGTCTCCTAGAAGATACTTTAATCATGTTGAGACAACAGGAAAGTCTACTTACACCTCTTAATCTTAAATTATTTAATATTTGTAAATATGCTTTTGTGGTTGAAAGAACATGAGAACTGGCATGTGGCGCTTCTGCTTCTCTGTATTTTCAGCCATTAAAAACACATATCGTGGCAATTAAGTATTCTCTAGAAACCATGTCTTACTGATAATGTGCTTATCCATTGCCTCAAGGAGCTGCTGTCAGTTGATGATTTATCCCAACGGTCACAGCAACAGCAGACTCAATGCAGTGGTAGACCCTCTGTCACTAGGCAGACTCAGTGACAACACACTCCTCAGTGCAATGGTAGACCCTCTGTCACTAGGCAGACTCAGTGACAACACACTCAGTGCAATGGTAGACCCTCTGTCACTAGGCAGACTCAGTGACAACACACTCCTCAGTGCAATGGTAGACCCTCTGTCACTAGGCAGACTCAGTGACAACACACTCAGTGCAGTGGTAGAACCCTCTCCTGCTGGCACTCAACAGGCTCAGTATCATCCAGGCTGGTTTCCCAACTTTGGAATCAAGAGCCATCATTAGCAGGTTAGCAGACATATCCCCTTAGGCTGTCTTGGGGTAGTGGGTGGGTCTCAGTGAGTCACTTGACAAATGCAGTTTTATTCTGGTCTTAGTTCTGGAGCCTCCTTCACATGGCTGGTGGTGGCAATGAGGCTGAGCTGAGACTTGACCTGAAGGGAAGATCCCGTGTCTCACAGTTCCACGAGGAAATTTTCCATTTATTTTACTTTCATTTTGTCTTCTTCAAAAACAGAATTCTTCAGGGGAAAAGATGTTATATTATGTAAATAAAAGGAGACAGATGGGTTAAAGGGAAAGAAAGAATATTTCCATTTCCACTCAACTTGGGAAATCTAGGCCAACACTGATCAAAAAAAACTGAAGAAATACAGATTGAAACCAGATCTGTCTTCCAAGAGATGGGCCCATCACTGATTCCACACAGCAACTGGCTGCAGACTCCAAGCGCTTGCCTGCCTGCCTGCCTGTCTCTGAGTGCCGCTGTCCAGCTGGGCTTGCTCAGGTTTGAATTTTATTTTTATATTTTTTAATAATTTGAGTCATCACTGGTCAAAATGAATCACAGGGTTTTGTTTTTTTTCTTTTTTTATGTGACACTTGGAGGACATTTCAAAGGCATGAAACCTGTCATATTGGAACTGTTTGGCCCTTTCCACGTGGCCTGCACTTCTTACTAACCATCAACATGTTAAAATTTAAACTCTCACTTGGCGACATTTTCATTAGCACTACTTATTACGTGCTCTGGCTTTTAAATTTTAATGTCTGTCTTAAGAAGGAGAAAGAGGAGGCTCCTTAGGCAGACACTATTGCTTTGTTAGGCTTGGGGGCACATGCCTGTAATCCCAGCACTCAGAAACAGAAAGAGGAGAGCCATTTTTTTATTGTTCTTTTTTTAAGATTTATTTTTATTTTATGTACATTGGTGTGAAGGTGTCAGATCCTCTGGACCTGGAGTTACAGACAGTTGTGAGCCATTTCAAGGCCAGTTGGGATACATGGCAAGATCCTGTCTCAGACAAACCAATCAAGTATTACTTGAACCTTGGGCCTTGTTGAACAGTTAGCCAGAATCTCAATGTCCTGAAAAGTGTGACAAGTTTAGAGAATATAAATTTGATTTCCTTAGAGACATAAACAAGAACTGTGGGACAGAGCGGGGAAATACATTTGTTTGTTTGTAATTCTAAACAATGAACAAATGAAGGCTCTAGATGAACAGTAAATCCTCCAGCTCCAAGCTGGCTCAGGTAAAAGGGCAGTTCTATTCTTCTGCTCCGTTAAGACCAAACAGAATAGAACTCTAGTAGCTAGAAATACCAGAGGTTGTGCTAAGAGTCTGTGTGTCTATGCGTCTCTGAGCCCATGACCTGTCTGTGTACTTTGCATAGTAATATAGTGAGTCAGAGCCTTAGCAGAGGCAGGAATTTGAGAAGTTCCTGGGGAGCTCTCCAAATGCTTGATTTTTACCTAGTTCTCCCTCTTCCCCTTTGGGACAGGGTTGCCCTCCCTCTGCTTCTCCAAGGCATATCCTGCTATTGGCACCCACTGTTTGTAGAGACCTTGCTTCTGCTCCTAACTTTATAGCTAGTGTGGATCTCTGGACCCTGGCTGCTGCCTCTCTGCCCCGGGAGTCTCATCCTTCCAGGCCTCTCAGTGGACCCCTAACTTAACTCTACTGCACAGCTCAGCTCTTGTGAGGTTTTCTGTGTTCATATCCCTCACCACACCTGATCATGTCTGCTGCCTCAGACTAGCACAAAGTGGTGGCCATGGATGCTAGTGGCTGTACAAGAAGTCTTTGTGCTGGCTTCTTCCTTCTGTGTGTGAACAACCAGTTCTCCAGCACCATCTGTTGAGGAACTGTCTTGCCTCCAGTGTACATTTTTGGAATCTCTGTGAGATAATTAGATAGCTACAGTTGCATGGGCTAATGTTTGGGTCCCCTGCTCTAGCCAATTGATCTGTGTGTCTATTAAGTGCCAGAATCTTGCTGTGTCCATTACTCTGGCTCTGTAGTTTATCTTGAAATCAGGTATGTTAATGCCTCTCACATTATTCTTACTACTCAAGATTTCTTTGGTTATAAAGGGGGCTTTTGTGTTTTCACATGAATTTTGGGCTTATATTTTTCAATTTTTGTGCAGAATGAAGTTGCAGCTTTGACTGGGATTGTGTTGAATCTATAGACTGCTTCCAGTAAGACGGTATTGATTTTGCCCATCCTTGAGATGTCTTTTCACCTTCCTCTATTTCTGTTGTATATGTCTTAAGGCTTTCCTTGTACATGTCTTTCATTTCTGTGGTTACCTTTCCTCAAACATATTTTTGAGGCAATTATGAAAGTGGTTGTTTCCTTGGTTACCTTGTCAGGGAGTTTATCATTGGTACGTAGGAAGGCTACTGATTGTGTATGTTTCTTTTGTAACCTATCAGTTACCTGGAAGGGTTCACGAGCTGCAGGAATTGTCTGTTGATGTCTTGAAGGTCTCCTGAATACAGTCACTTCATCTGAAAATAAGAATACTTCTTCCTCTTCTATCTGTTCATCTTTTGTTTCCTTCTCTTGCCTTATTGTTCTAGCTAAGACTTCAAGTACTATGTTGAAAGGTGACGAATATAGTGGACATGGTTGTAGTGTTCCTGATTTCAGTGGGTGTGATTTGGGTTATTCTCCATTGAGCATGATACTGGCTGTGGGTTTATTGTCTGTAGTCTCCATTATGTTGAGGTATGTTTATCATATCCTTGGATTCTCTAGAGCCTTTATTGTGCAGGGATGTTGGAATTTGCCAGTCTTTTTCTGCACCTACTGAGACAATCATGTGATTTCTGGCCTTGAGTACATGTATATGATAAATTGTATGTGTTGATTTATGGGTGTTGAACCATCTCTGCATCTCTGGAATGAAGCAAAATTTTCATGGTGTGTTTTTCAATGCAGTTTGCAAGTATTTATTGAGAAGTGTTGCATCCATGTTCATCAGGGAGTTTGGTCTATAATTTTCTCTTCTAGTTGTGTTTTAGCAATCAGCATAATGCTGCCTTATAAAAAGAATTTGGAAACATGCTTTTCTATTTTATGGAAAAACTTGAGAAACATTGGCTTTAGTTATTCAGTAAAGGTCTGGTAAAATTTTGCAGTGACTCCATCTGGACCTGAGCTTTTTTTGGTTGATAGGTTTTCAGCTGCTTCTACAATCTTGTTGCTTGTGATAAAGTGCTTTGACATTTTTTTCAAAATCAATTCTTGTCTTAACTTTGGTAGGTCATATCCATTTAAGAATTTGGACCATTTCTTTTAAAATTTCCAGTTTGTAATTACTGGAAATGTCATGCAGGCATACAATAAAATATGGCAGTCTCCACCTGTGAAGCTGACAGTGATATATACTATACTTTATCTTATCCAAAAGGTAGAGAAGTGATGAAATATATTCTATATGCTACCCATTTCTCCCAACAAGATGCCTCATATTCATTCAGCAAACCCTATCACAACTTCCTTCCCATTTTATTTCCTTTTTCTTAGTTTTTTAAATAGCTCACTAAGTCCTGTTATGTGCATGGGTGTGAAGTCATCTACTGGAACATGGGAATCCTACTGGTGACACATCCTCAAAAGGAGATCACCCTACCACACCCGAAACACTCACCTTCCAGTAGCTCCTCAGTAGTGGGTGGGACCTGGAGATTATCTACCCCATCTGAATCAGAATTTTGGCTCTGCTTTTAAATACATCCTGTGATCTTCTGTTGTAACGTCTCCCTTTTGTCTCTAGACCTATTAATTTGGATTTCCTTTCTCTCTGTTTTTTTTTGGCTTATTCAGCAAATGATTTATCAATTCTGCTTGTTTATTCCAAGATCAAGCTCTTCAGTTCATTTATTTGTTTGTTTTTATTGCTTTCTTCTCTGATTTTAAATATTTTCCTTCTATCTGCCAGTTTGTGGTTCAGTTTGTTCTTGTGTTAACATGCATAATTAAGTTATAAAACCTGAAACTGAAACATACACTACAAGTTATGGGCACAGTTAAGAACTTTCTAATAAGAACACCGAGGGCTCAGGAAATAAGGCTAACAATTGCCAAATGGGAATTCATGAAGCTAAAAAGTTTCTAATCAGCAAAGGTAGTTATTATTCAAGTAAAAGATAATCTTTGCTTGGAGAAAGTATGTACCACTTATATATATGAAAGAGGATTAATATCTAGAATATAGAAAAAAAAACACCAAGAAAACAAATAGTTGAAGAAGAACCAGAGTAAAGAACCAAACAGAGGGATCTAAAAGTAAAACATATCAGTAGCTAATAAACACTTTGAAAATTGTTCAGCATTCTTAAACAACATAAAAATGCACCTAAAACCTTTTTCAGATTGTATCTAATCCCAGTTGGAATAGCTGTTATCAAAAAGTCTAGTAATAACAGGTACTGGCAAGGATTTGTGGAAGGAGAGGTTGGCGCTTTATTTCACTGGTGGAGGGAGTATAAGCAGATGTATCTGCTATAGAAATCGGTGTGGATGTCTTTCAAAAAAACCTAGAAATATACCACAATTTGGGTTATACCACTCTTGGGAATATAACCAAAGGAGTCTATGTCTTCTACAGAAAGACTTGGTCATTCACATTCATTAATGCACAATTCACTAAAGGTAGGGCATGGAAACAGACTATAGGTAGGTCAATCAGTGAGGAATGGATAATAAAAATGTAGTTCGTAAGTACAATGGAATTGTATTCAGATGTTAAAAAAGAAAAGAAATTTGCAAGTAGTTGGATGGAACTAGAAAAAAATTACACTAACCCAGGAAATCCAGACCCAGAGAGACAAACACTGCATGTTATCACTCATATACAGATCTTACCTTCAAATGTTTAGTTCTACTTGTTTATCTTACAGAACTTAGAGAAGTCAGGAAACTAGGGAATGGGTAAAAAGTCATCAGAGAAAGAGGAATATTGGGGGTGAGGAGTTAAGTCAGGTGCTCAGGTAGAAGGATGAGGAGGTGAGGGAGATATGGTTAAGCAAAGTGAAGGATCTAGGAAGTAGCCACATGGAAGCTACTACCTTGTAAGCCAATTAGATGCTATAAGCTTAAAGGGCAGCTAAGAGGGAAGCGTTCTGCCTTGCTGGGTAATGGTTTTCTTAGGAAACCAATCATTGTTATCAAACAGAGATCCCATCTGGGTGTGCAATACCACCTGATACATTGTTGGAGTCCATGGGGAACCACTAAAGCAAAAATAGGCTAATGCCATTGCTCTTGATTCTCCACCAGAAAAAGATGGTAAGCCCCCATTTCTAAAGACCACACATGCCTCAGTTGTCATATATAAAAAAAGCAAACAGGAGCCGAGGTGGAAGCTTTCTTCCCACTTTCACGGTGCCAGAAGGTGTTATGCAGGAGAGTAGACACCAGCTGTGTTTCTCAGCTGTGAAGCCTGCAAACCACAAACTACCATTGCCACCTGCCAGGCAAGGTGTGCCCACTGGTACAACATTGGCATGACTGTTACAGGAGTAACCAGCTGTTCTTGGGTTGGATTTGAGCCCTGCTACAGTGGAGGTAGCACATGCTCAGCAATGTCAACCCAGTGAAAATTTCAAAATGACTGGGGAGGTCACAGGCTGTAGAGGAAACTTGGTTTTTTGTTTGTTTGGCTTTTGTTTTTTCTTTTATTGATATGGTACCAGTCTGCAGTCTAAATATTATTGTTTATACCCAAAGACAAATGCTACTCTCATCCTTAATCAGAGAATCTACTTTCACACTGATCAATGGTGAATGCAGAGATTTGTGGCCTCTCAAGATGCTGAGGATGAGTGACAGTTGAATACTCAGCCCTAAGCTGACCATTTACAACGCCCCTTGTAAGGCTCAAGAAAGACTGAGGAAGAAGGGACAAAAAGAATGTGACAGCCAGAAAACCGGGAGGAGAGATAGGTATCACTGTCTTCAGAGCTTGGAACCAACATTGCAATCATGAGCCTACTCAAAGCTGAGACTGTCAGCAGCCATTTGTGCGTCAGACAGTGACTCATGGGGTCTTAATCCTTCCAGGTAAACTATTTTCAACGGATGGTTTCCTCAGAAAGGATAACCAAATCCTTCGAGTATTACCAAACCGTAAGCTCACCAGGCTCCAATAGTTCCAAATCCATGGTCACACTGGCCCATAGTTCTAGCCTCTCAGGAGGCTGAGGCCTGAGGATCCCAAGTTTAAGTCCTGCTTAGGCAAATTCGTGAGACCTTATGTGAACTTGCAAAAAGGTTGGAAGATGTGGCTAGCAGAAAGTACAACATTTCTCTAGCTTGTACTAAGCTTCCCTGGGGTTCCATACTTGGCATTGCTAAATAAATAAGAGAGAGAGAGAGAGAGAGAGAGAGAGAGACAGAGCGAGAGAGAGACACAGAGTCAGAGACAGACACACAGAGAGAGACAGACACAGAGACACAGAGACAGAGACATGTTAACAAAATGCTCTTTAAAGCCTCATGGCAAAGAAAGACACATTGATATCTTAGCATTTTTGCCCTTTTAATTTATATATTTAATTTAAAATATATAAAGGCATGCTGTGAGAATTTTCTTTTACACCCATTGCCTGTCTACACAGCCCTGCCTATACCTGCTGTTGGTAGCCCCAGGCAACCTTCTAGAATGTCTTTGTATGTAAGAAAGCAAATGAGTTCCTTATCCTCATCTTTTTAGGTGTAAGTAGTTTACCATATCAATGGTTCTCACTTGAGTTTCTTTCATGTAGCAATGTATTCTAGGGATTGTACCAACCTCTGTAGGCCTATATAGAGCTCCACAAGGTGATGTACTGTTATTTAACTAGACCTCCACTGTGGAAACATGGGTGTTTTCAGTCTTGTTCATTATAAAGCAATGCCATAATAAATATCCATGGACATCTGCCAATTTGCAAATATGCTTTTAATATAAATATCCCAATGCCATAAGAAAGAAACACATGCATTTGTTACATCCATAGCAATTTGCCCAGAGTATGCATTTAAATACTAAAGAAGTATGTCATCAAACATCTAAAATTGGCTCTGCCCACATGATCATTGGAAATGATGCAGTCAATGTGAGAGTTTAGGAATCTCTTTATTTCAATATGTAGTTGTTTGCTTACCATTTTATTTTGGTTTTAAAGAGAATGATGCAGTTGTATGTGTGCAGGTTGTATGGGGAGAATTGACGATTCTTAAGGTGGAGGCCATAACAGGTCATTGTAGGTGTCAGTACCGTAGGATGCTAACAAGTAGGATAAATGGAGCATTGACTGTCACCTGATCCTGAAAAACTGGGAAACAGCAAAGGTTAAGAAACCCCTCTACCTTTTGCATTGTGGAGATCAACTTGCCATAAGAAACTCACACTCCATGGTGATGGCTGGTGTGCCTGGGTCAGCCAGACACAGCCTTCCAAATACCGATTCACTCAGAGTAGGTGATTCCTTTCAACAGGAACAAGACGCTTGTCAAACCTCCTGTGCGTCTGTCCTTCTCCTTCCCAGGACTCCTAACCTGTGGCTCAACCTCATCTGAGTTAGCCAAGAGCCCTTCAGTAAGGACACCAAGCAAACAGGCTTGCCCCAGGACAGAACACTCTGCACTCAGTCAGTGCGTCTCTTCTCCACTCTGCTCCCTCTGGCCATCATCTGTGCTCTTCTCCAGACTTGGTGGAAGCATCTCCCTGTTCCAACAGCTTCCTCCCTCCTGACACCATTCCCCCTGCAATAATCTTGTCCAACAAAGTCTGCCTTCCCCTGGTTTTCATTTTACAGAACCACTTATTTAGGGCATAGCATCACCGAAACCTGGTCACTGAAGGGAAAAAATTGAGGCCAAGAAAGGAGGGAAGAGTCAAGCTGGGTTCAGAATTGGAGCGTTGGACGTCCAGCTGAGCCAGAGTTACATCTCCTTCACTCTGCTGCTATTTAATATGGTTTGCTTTTTCCCACTGAAGAAAGGCTAATTCCTCGATTTTAACTTTTGGAAAGGAATTACAGCCAAAGAAAAAATATTTTTGTGGTCCCTATACATATTGGTGCATCCAGATGAATTAGTTTCTGCTATCAATCTCCAAATACCATACCGCCACAAACATTGGTATCAGTGGATTTGCTTTTATTGTGTCTTTCATTTGGGGGATTATAATATAATTACATCATTTCTCCCTCTTGCTCTTTGCAAACACTCCCACCCCATATACCTCCCCTTGGCTCTCTTTGAAATTCATGTTTTTTAAATTAATTGTTGTTACATACATATATATTCCTAAATATAACCTGCTCCATCTGTATAACGTTACCTGTATATCTGTTTCTTTTGTAAGTATCCAAGTATTTGGAATCTAGATTGTTCCCAAGTTCTACCCCTTAAGTTCTAAGATATCCTTGCTGCCCCTTAGCCCTGCTTTTCCTTCCTCGACTAGCTGGTCTCCAACTTAGTTTACTTTCTGATGATCTCTGGATTCTGAGTCATGAACTCCTACTAATCCCTTAGCGTCTTCAGTGTGTCTGTCATCTGTACTTGGGTCACCTCACCTCTAGTGATGAGTTAGACCTGACCCTTCCTCACAAATCCTTGCTATTAATAAAATTCCCCTGCCCCTTAGCATAAAAAGTAAAAATTCAAACTAACTATAAGATTTATATGTAGCCTCTAAAATCATCAATCTTACTGCAGTGGAGAGCAGAAAGATGCTTCCCAGAGCTTGCAAAGGGCCAGGCTAAGACAGGAGAGAGGTGGGCCATGGAGTACAGATTCCACAGTCATGCTGTCTGCTGTAGAACAGCTGTTAGGGAGGATGGGAAAGCTCTCATCCCTAAGAAAGGGTAAACATCAAGTGAAGGCTGTCAGCCACCCTGATTCGAACATTTCACGAGGTATATGTTTAACCAAACGTCGCACCACATAGCAAGTATGTGTGCAGGGACTGTGTGCATTTGAAGTTTTATAAACAAGTCAACCCTGTGGATCCTGCTCTTTCTCTAGTCTCCCTTTGGGCCATGCTTTCTTGTTTCTGTGTGGCTTCATTCACGTTCCTGCACTTGTCCTGATGGCTTTAAGTCTTCTGATAGTCTCCTCCACTTTCTTTATATAGTTGGTGCCTTAAACAGAGTGAGGGGCATCCTTGGTGACATTGATGAGATTCCTCAGACTTCTGAGAAAGTGTGAAGTGTGATAGAGGCAATTTGCATGGCTTGTCAGTGTGTTCTGTCTGACACGGACATAACCAAATTCTGAAATTCTAGTTTCCTTATTTCCACAAACGAAACTCTCATATTTAAAAAGGGTTATAATTTGAATGGACCTAGAATGTTACCCAAAAGCCCACATGGCAAGGTTTCATCCCTAGCCATCATGCTGTTTTGGGAGGCAATGGACCGTTCAGGGAGATGACACTAGTGAGATCAGGTCACTAGGGCTGTCCCTCTGAAGGGAACACTGGGCCACTGGCTCTTACTTGTTTTTTTTCTGCTTCCTCCTTGCCACATCTAGCAGTTTCCCACACCCTGTGAGTCCACAAGCCAATGGCAATGGGGCCAAAAACATTTTGTATGGAACCCTCTGAAATTGTGAAGTAAAATAAATGTTTCTTCCTTTTTTAAGTTGAATATTTCAATTACTTTGCCACTGTGACTAGAGCTGACTAGCTCAACGGGCCTTCTTGTAAATAACCTCAAAAATAGTCTCTCCATGATGTACGAATTTAATTTTAAAATGTGTCCAGGAGTTAGTCCTTGCTCCCCTCAGGAGTAAAGCTGAAACCGGCATCACAGTGCAGTGGGACACATATGATAAGAGATTTTTGCTTTAATCAAATCCAGGGGCTCACTACTGTGCTATTTGCCAAGCCCTTGATTGCATCGTTACCTTGCTTAGCCCTGCGTGACATAGTTGCCTCTATACAAGGAACAGACAATGGCTTTCAGACCCTTGCATCAAATCTACTTCCTGTCTGGGTGCCCCCGTGAGCATTACCTGCTCTCTGGGCATACTGCTTCCCGACCACTTCGAACATTAAGCTCTGAGTACATCTTGGAGAGCATCAGATTCCTGGATGTGCACTCTTGCTCCAATAACAAAATCCGAGTGGCTCATAATTAGTGATAAAGAGGCTCTGGGAGCTATTGTAGCTGAATAATTATAGAATGCACATAGAGGTATATAGATATATGAGTCTAAGTGTAAAACACAGTATGATAATTTCTTTAAGTACAGATGAGAAATCTAACCATTCCAAGGCCAATCCAAAACTCATAACTGGTACTAATGGACGGAGGATGCTTTAGAAGGTGGATTGACTCCTGCTGAAGAAAAGTCTAGCTACTGTTCCAGGACATGTTTAGGTAAAACACTGTATTGGTCATCTTTCTGTCACTCTAACAGAGTTCCTGAGATGATCAACTTGCAATGAGGTAAGGTTTGTCTGAGATTTAGTTTATAAATAAAAGTTCTTTCCCTACCGAAGGTATGGGCATATCCTTTCAAATCCCTTGGTTTTGAGAAGTCTTATTAGTTATTCACTGTGGAGAGGAAAGGTGCTGTTCTCAGCCTCTTTTCCCTGGGCAGAGGGAAACAGCTGTGGGTGGAGGGGGGAGGTGCCTGGCATTTATTCCCCTTGCACTGGAGCATTCACTCCATTTGAAAAGGTGAGATGTCTTTGGAATCTCTTAGATGGAGGCTTGGATACTGTGTGGGAAGAAGATGGGTTCACAGGCTTCTTGCCCCCTTATACCCTTGTGTAAGCCCAGTAAACAGAACAGGTCCTAGGCCAGTAGTGTTGACTTCCCAGAATCTCAGGACACAGTTGGTTGCCCATGACACTCTTTTTATTTTCAATGCCAACTGCACTTCTACATCCCCAGAGTGATTTTTTCCAGAGCCTAAATCCCTTAGAGTTCCTACCATACTCCCCGTGAGATGGAGGCTGGTGTTCCCAATGTTTAGTGTGCTCTGGAGGTTCCATGGTCTGTTTCCACCCGCCCTCCAGTCTCGTGTTTCACACTTTCCAAGTGTCCTCTTCTTGCTTAGATATACCATGCGGCTGTTATAACTATGCATGGAGGTGTTCCTCTGCCCTGAAGGCGCCAGGTCTCATCACAGACAAGCTTTCATTCATGTAAGATCCAGATCAAAGATCTTTTCCTTTGGACAATATGCCCTCTCTTCCTTGGAGTTCAGTGCCTCATTCCACCTTTGCATTTATTACATTGCTGTGACTGCCCCTTCCATCCTGCATTTTCTGCTGGGCCATGAACTCATGAGGACAAAAAACGAGCTTGTCCTTTGTACCTCAAGTACCTGGCAGGGCACTAGATAGATGAGCAGGTGCATTGTGAGAACCTCGTGTGAAGGGCTGAGCAACAGAGGGTCCTCCTTCCCTGCTCTAGTCAAAGCTAAGGTACCAAGAGTATGATGTAAGGTCGTTCGTAGTCAGTTTCAGCACAGACAAAAATGCTGGCTGTCAGGTAACCATCTTGTTATGTGAGCAATAGCAAGTAATCTAAGGAAATCATGTCTACTAACAAAAGCCCTATAAATTTTGAGTGATACATGAAAGACAGACACCACCCTCAAGAAGCTTGGTGTCCACCCAATCATTTGTTTAATGTGTATCCATTAATTTTCCTCTGTGTGCAAGACATTAGGCTAGAAATGGGTGCAGTGCAGTAGGTCCTACAGATAAACAAGCATATTTTTACCTGCGTCTTGTGATAAAGGCAACGTGGAAAATGGATAGTGTGATATCAGAGGGAATTAACAGCTGTGTGTGGAGGGGGGAGGTGCCTGGCATCATAGAGACCTGTCTGCATGATCAGAGACTCCTCGAGAAGGGAAGAAGAGCCCTGAGGAGATGAGATTCTACATTGCTTTTCTACATTGCATTGTGATGACAAAACACCATGGCAAAGGAAGCTTAAGAAAGGAAGTGTTTAATTGGGGCTTACAGTTCTAGAGGGTTAGAGTCTATAACCATCTTGTAGGAAGCATAGCAGCAGCAGGCAGGCAGCCCTAGTGCTGGAACAGTAGTTGAGAGCTTAGATCTTGATCCACAAGTATAGGCAGAGAGAGTTTAACTGGTAATCACACTAGTCTTTTGAAAACTCAAAGCACATCCTATCCCATCCCCGGTTACATGCCTCCTCCAACAAGGCCACAATCTCCTAATCTTCCCAACAGTGCAACCAACTGGAGACCAAGTATTCAAATATATGAGAGTCTTAGGGTGGGCATTTTTACTCAAACCACCACAAGGAGGAGACAACTAATCAAAGAGCAGTCTGCATGCAGGGATGCAGAGAGAAGCTGCTTTGGCCAGGCCTGAAGAGGCCCAGGAGGAGAGCAGAGAGGTGGAGATATAGATGCAGAAATTTGTAAAGAGAGAAAACTGGTATTCATCCAACCTTAGGTCCAAGTTGCTTTGTTGGGCTGTCGTGTAATCTTCCCATTGAGGACTCATGACTGCTTAGACATCCAGGCCGCCCGGGGTGGTGAACAATGGAACTATTTGTGCATAATAAAACAGCCAAAACCTGGAGCACAGAGGAGCACAGGTGTTGGCTGGGCTTTCAGGGTTTAGAATCGCCCGAACTCTCTGTAGAGAGTTCGTCTTCTCTTTGCTGTCTAAAAGGAGACATTTTACAGAGGAGGCAATTAAGGACTCAGCATAACTTCAGCCACATGTCCAGGGTCTTGACTCTGATCAACTAAACAGGAACTGGGGTCTATGGTCTACATGGTACTAGATCTCATGTTTTCTCAGTTTCCACTAATGTGCTTTCAGGGAAAACAGAGTAAATACTCATTGCAAAAATGTGCGCTGTTATGGAAAAAGAGTGTCAGGCTTCTTTACTCCAGTCAAGAAAAAAAAAAAAAAAAACGCAAAGAAGTCAGAATCTCCCAGATGATGGTACATCAGATAATACCAAAGGACGTAGATGTTCTACTCTGGGATGCCATGTTGCTATGCAATCTTTCTGTCCTGGTTAGACAAAGGACTCTGTCCGGGTTGCTCATAGCTCAGCCTTAGCTTATTCTCATTTAATAAGTTGTGATCTACTGCTATCCAGAACCATGAGCAAAATCAATTAAGTATGGCTGTTGGGAGCATAGATTCACCTTTGCCTACACTAGCCCCCCTTTTTTTTTCATGTGGTAACAGGTGATTCTGGCTTTGCATCTGAATTCCATTTGTCCAGAGGGGCAGCTGTCCCAATTTATTAAAAGATAAAGGCATTCCTCTCTACAACCTAGTTTCAGTACATCACAGTTTCCCTTCTGAGATAATAGCATACTGCACACTGCCTCCTTGGACTCTGGGTTTCTTCAGGTTTCTTCCCTGTATCCTAGGAACTTAAAGGCTCTCAGAAATCTATACCAAGGCACTTGAACAAGAATAGTGCAATGGTGATTGCTGTTCTCGGAGATTTGTCTCCTGATGAAGAAATGGAAAGTTTACAGTACACAACTGTGACTTCCCTGCAGTTCCCAACAGGGGGCCCTGGTGAGGCCACCCTCATAGCCATCTTACCAGCATCTCTGCCCAGGCTCTCTTTATCCCACTTTGACTTACTTCCCTCATCAAAAGTCATTCCTGCTAGAGGAATATGACCCAAAACTCTCCCAGTGACATGCCGAGCCCTTGCTCTGAGCAACCTAACATTTTCCTGAGTCCCTACAAGAAGACTGCATGGTTGGCTAACTACCACTTGGCGATGTGTCTTTTCCCCCAATGGACTGCCAAGCCAGAGTTCTCTTGTCTTGCCACCACAACTTCTGATGATGGTCCCAAGATATCCAAATCTATTCATTCCCTCTGTCACCCATCTGGCGATTGCCTGTGTGTGTCAGGTGACCAGGGTGTTGTGCTTTCGAGTGAAACCCTTCCAGTTTGCTGCCCTCTGGATGCCACAGCCTGCCAGGGTTCTACCCTTCATGATGCAGCCCTCTAGGGTATCATTCTCCGAGACACTGCCCCCCAGAGACTGTGGCGGGTGCCTTACCATCTCTGGAGAACTAACATACCAGAGAATCAGCTCCCGACTCTACAGGCTGCACTTGAAGCGGATCCTCAGGGAAACGCTGTGCCCCAGCATGGCCTAAAAAGCAGCCTCACCGTTCGTGGAAGATGACTGATGCAAGAAGAGGCCGTGAGCCTTGCTGCTATTTTTCAGTAGACCTGCTCTTACAGAGTTGCACTACCCCTCATTCCACCAGGATTTTAGCATCAGTTTCATCGCTATATTCTGAAAAAAAAAAAAAAAAACGCTACTAAGCATCAAATAACCCAACACAGGCTTATCTATAACACTTAGAAAATAATTTTCCAGGCGTCGCTCCTGTAGTTGTCTGCAAATATTTGTCTTGTGTTTGTAAGCACAGTTCCATGGTTGCTCAGAAGCTGTTTGCTGGCACGTTGTAGCGTGTATAGTAGCATGGGGTTATTTGACCAAGACGGTTTTCACAAAATTTTAATTCATCACAAACATTTCCCCCCCCCCCCAATTCAAAGCAGATTTCTGTGTTCTGCTGAAAGCTGAGCTGTCCTGAACCCATGCTCCTGACAGTGCAGTGACAAAAGCTGGAAATTCTTGTAAATGTAGACATTGCTTCCAGTTCCTTCCTGGCCCAACCACGCTGACTTTCAACTAGAATTCTTGGCCCCACGCAGAACCCAAGTGAGGATGGAGAATCATCAGAGTTCAGCCATCTTGGCTCTTTTTTAATTCCTTGCTCCCATCCAGTTACAACCTCCAGGTCTTTGATGCAAAAGCACCTCCTTTCTTAACCCTAGAAGGAGAGAGAGAGAGAGAGTGATGTTTAGTAAGGGCAGGGGCAGGACCCTTGACTGAGACATTGGAACCCATCAACCTGAGCATTGTCAGAATTTAAATATCTATAAATGATCCTAATCCAACCTGATAACCAATGGTCTAACCCTCTGCACCACTTGCAAAAGCCTGCTATGCCAAAGTGATTTTAAAAATGTGTGTGCACACCTACACGTCTGCAGATCTGTGGGATTTATGTTGAAGCCTCATTGCTGTGTTCAGTGACCTAATGATCATTCTCTCATCTAGAGAAAGAGTGGACCAAACAACTAAGTATCATGAGCAAGATCACTTTGAAGACGCTTTATGGAAGCTAATTCTTAGCTTCTAAATGCTGACTTAAGCTACTAAGTATAATTTTCCTGCTATATTTCTTTTAAAAATGGAAGCCATCACAGTCATTGTGAACTATCACCCATGCCCCTCCCACAATTACAGAATG
Source organism: Cricetulus griseus (assembly GCF_003668045.3). Classification (NCBI taxonomy): domain Eukaryota; kingdom Metazoa; phylum Chordata; class Mammalia; order Rodentia; family Cricetidae; genus Cricetulus; species Cricetulus griseus. The sequence goes on from NC_048595.1 coordinate 457,493,526, forward strand.
GCTTTTATTGCCTTGACTGTTGGAACACTCCTTAAAATCCTATTGGTATTTTAATTACTTTAAGATAATTACTCTGAGTGTTGAAATTCAGCTCTTTGTGCCATGCAAGCATGTCCTTGGAGGATGAGTTCTGCTGATACTGCAGCCTAACACTCCGCACCACCACCCGGGTGCCAGGACCTGCTACTGTTTGGTAGTGTCCCTCCTGAAATCTCTACCGATTCAGGAAGACCCTGATTAAGGGTAAGGGGATCTGACAAGGAATTTGTACCATAGCTTTGTACAAAAACAACAAGTATTTATATTGGCTGGCAATGTTTACTAGTTTAATATGATCATGTCTAAGTGTTGGCTATAATATTCATTGGCTTTGTCCCTGGGTCAGAGTAAAATTTATAGCTAATGGAAATTTTTTTCTCTGTTTTTAAGCAAAAAAAAAATTAAGTTTTAAAATGAAACTGAATGCAAATCCAACAGGCAGTCTCTTGCCAGAGAAAATAACGGTGTTATAGGCTGAATGGCCTACTTTGTCAGTTCTCAATGCTATGTCTCAAATCCTGCTTGGGCAGGGGTTCAGAAGTTCTACTTCTCACCTTTCCACTAAACTACTTTATTTTTTGGTAATTTTCGTTTGTTTTATAACTCTTCCTAAAAGGCAATCTGAGTGAGGGAGACTCAGGAAAGAGAGCAGAGGGCATCATTTATAATCACTGCTGAGCACAGGGAGAGGGGGTGGAACTAATGCCCAGGTGAGGCCTGGGAATTTTACTAATCTGTGCTGCCCATTGTGGGTGGATGCTAAAGATAGACAGACAGTCAACATGTATCAGAATCCTTGGTCCCCTTGGGGTTGTTTCCAAGTACATCCCCCTCCTCTGGAGCGCAGGCAAAGGCATGAGCAGATGTGTTCAGATTAACATGAATTTGTTCATTCTTACATGTCATCTACTTATGATACCAAGGCCTGCTCAGAGCCCCCCCATTCTCCTCGCTTCGCCCCTTCCTTTTCATTGCATATTTTCACTTCCCCAGGGAAGTCAAGTGAGGTAGGAAGAAGAAGGAAACTGAGGTCTTCAGAACTCCCCTATCCAGTGCTCCTTGCAAGTAGAACGGCAGCTGCTCTCCCAGAGTCCCCTGGAGGCCCACCTGGAGCCTGACATCCCAGACTGCTCAGTACCCCTGACAGCAGGAGGGAGAAATCTGTTCCATCTGGGAGTCCCCCAATTCCCTGGCTTTGAAAGAAACACAGAAAATAAAAGTTGATGGGAATGACTGTTGCATCCCTGGCTGCCCACTGTGGACCCATAAGCTCAGAGCTGCAGTGTACCCTGCTTGGATCCTCCCATTGTCTCTCAAACTGACCCCACCAACCCTAGATAGATTATGGTCCTTTGGAATTCTCTTTTTTCCATGGCCTTTTTCTCAGCACACTCTGTTCTCTGCTTCTCACACTTTACCCCAGTTCCTCCTGGTTCCATGTCCTCTGAAACATCACCCCAGCCCAGGTCACAACTGAAGATTTTGAATCATTACCTTGGCTCTCAGCTCTACACCAAGTTTCTCCCATTTGCTAATAATATTCCTGTAATATAAATGTTTGATTCTGTAATAAAAAAACAATACTGACATGAGATACACATACCTATAGCCGCAAAACCTTTTTCTGAATCCCAACCCTCCTGCCTCCTAGAAGATTCCAGCCAAATTCCCTCCTTTTTCTTTGCCCTTTGTCGTCCTTGAAAACTCCTTGGCTTTCTGATATACACCAAAGGCCAGCTGAGGGATGGACTGTTTGAGATGAGTCCCCTTGGCCAAACACAGGCAAAGAGGCTTGATTGTAGTTATTGGAAACAACATCCAAGTGTCCTTCCCAGGCATCTAACCCATTCTTCACCCATCTGTGATGGGGGAGGTCCTTCTGTGTATATGTTTGTCTTATTGGTTGATAAATAAAGCAGTGTTGGCCAATAAAGGAGCAAGTTAGGCAGAACTAGGAGAGAAGGAGGATTCTGGGAAACGTAGGAAAAGGAGAAAGTCGCCATGTGATCCTGGGGAGAGAGGACACGATAAGATAAGTTTTTATAAAATATATAGATCAATGGTTATGGTTGATACTTAAGATAGAGCTAGCAGATAAGAAATCCTAGTCATTGGCCAGCAGCATTGTAAATAATATAAGACTCTGTGTGTTATTTTGGCGCCCAACATGGGGCGGAACTCAGGCGGCTGGTAGAAAGAGTTATTGGTACACATCTGGCCTCCACGGCTAGGCAGGTCAGCCTTGGAAGACCTGTCTGGCTTCCCACAGATTCCTCTCTAATGTTCATCAGTATCACTGCCTTGGGTTCAAGTCACAATGTACTTCTTTCCCAGCTTGTGCTTCTCCTTTGTGTCTTTGCCATAAGCCTAGCTCTTTCACTCCAACCTGTAGTCATGAAGAGTTTTTCACTTAAATTTCAGAGCAGCTTATAAATATCCTGCTTAGGTTCAGCCAGTGGGTACAAGCAATCATTAAATTGTTCCCTTTTCCCTGGGTGCTATTCTGTGACGCTCCAAGAAAGGAGAGCAAGGATGAGAGAGAGAGAGAGATAGTGATGCTTCGCCATCATTAAAACAGGATAGCTTGGAGACCAAGCAGCAGTTTTTAAAATACATCTCCCTAAACTCCACCAAGATGATTTTAACCAATAATTTAGCATCTCCCACAGGAAAGACCTCCTGGAGACACCTAGATCATTATCCAGGTTTTCGAGAAGGACTGAATTGCAGAAGTGATTCAGAAATGAGGTTCAATTCCACTCTCAATGCAAATCATGCTAGAATGGCACCAAGAAAAAAACCAGGACAGAAGCAGCCACAGCTCGTTGTTTCAAATTCCTGTTCTACCCAAATCCTAAGACAGAATTTGCTGCAAGATGTCTGAAAAAGCCTTTCCCTGGAATATTCAGCTGCATAAAGGTCCCTCATCACATACATAACATTTTCTGTAACTGTCTACTCTTCTGTGTCTATTCTTCTATTCCTGCCTTGGGAACAAGAGGCAGCCCTGACAGAGAAGCTTTGGTCTGCAGAGTGATGAGTCATAGACTGTAGAACAGATAGTACTCAGTGCTAGGCTCCCACAGCACAGGGCCAGGAGTGCGTCTCCCTCCACCCCCAAAGTTCTGCTCCTCCAGTATGTCCTAATACATGTAAATGGAATTTAAAAATATTTCAGATGGCCCCACAATCCCAGGGTCCAGTATAATTAAGGAATGTGTACTCTGAGAATGAAAATGAGAGGCAGCTTTACTCCCTGGGTGCCCTCCCCCAGCTATTTGGGAAGTAGGAAGGAACACCCGGGCCACACACACACACACACACACAAAAAAAAAAAAAAGTGCTGTTTTCATTATTTCAGGTGCATCTTCCTCTTTACTCTCGTGCTTGTCACTCCTCAGCCTTTTCCTCAGGACTGCCTCTTTCAAATGTGCTATTAAGAGCTCCAAGGAATGGTTCTAAATCTTCACCATCACAACCAGCAGGGTTTGAAAGCGTCATGGCAACACACCTGACTCACTCTTCTGCAAACAGGAGATTTAATAAAATTCCTTCACTCTCTATCTCTGTTTTTATTAAATTCCCACCCCCCCACACACACACACATAAATAGAACCTTTTAGAACTGACTCTTAAGAGTCTTGATGTTGCCTTAGGTGTTGATGCTTGATGTCTGCCTTTTAAAAAGAATCATTCTTTAGCAAAGACCTGGTTAGTCTGTGATGGGGTGGTCCTTCAGCATGCCCTCGGTAAAGTATAACCCCATCTGAGACTCCACTTCCACGGCGTCTTCCCTGGGAAAGTAAGCGTGCAGAGAAAATTACTGATTCTAAGTGTAGTTATTTTCAACAGCAGTGGAAAGCAGGGTTTGAATACAAGTATTATTTGCTTGAGAAACAAGCCTACTGTATCATTACAATTGAGGAGTCCCCCTCACGTGGGCAATGAAGGCCTTAATTTAGGGCACCATGTTCCTTTCCAATAGGACCATCTTGAGGCTGGCTCCTGAGGCCCTGCCTCACTAGCTTTTCATCTTCCTGTCATGTGTGGAAGTGAAAGACTTAGAGAAATGTCCATGCTTCCAGCAAGGATCTGAAGCTTCAACCCATGTCCTCAATTGCCCTGTGGTTGTCAATTGAATGTCTAATTTGCTAAGTTTAAAGTAGCTACAAAGAAGTAGTTAGTTGGTAGTTATATTTGCTAATGCTCTGATGTTCATTCCAAGGAAGATTTCTTTTTTGAGAGTGCGTGTCACTACTTGTTTTATACTGCCTGGAACTTAGGATGCTCCTGCCGTGGCCTCCCAACCACCCCACGAGCAGGCGTGTAGCTGTTGGTCTGCCCCACCCATTTTCTTCCCGCTTACTCTTCTGCATTGTGCATATGGTACTTGTATATCTAGGTAGTGGAAATGTGCAGAATTAATACCTTTAATAAATGTGTGCTGTAGATTTTCTGTTCTGTCTAACATTTTCTGATTTTCACCACCCACCATATCTTCTGTAATTAGCAGAAGGTATAACCATACTGAGGAGCCCAGAGGGCAGGAGGGCTAAGACATGGGAGTATGGCTGACGCCAGCCTGAGGAACCAAACATTTGATCCATTTGCACCAAGGTGAAGAGAACCTGGGAAGCATGCAGAAGAGGCTCGTCAGAGCTAAGCTGCGGGCACTGGGGTTGGGCACCAGATACAGATGCCAGGCACTGACCTAGCCCTCACTGGTCTTGAAGATTGCAGCAGAGAAGGAAAACCAGCCAAGGCCACGCCCACTGGGAGAGCCGGCCTTACTTTGTATACCTGTGTGTCTGGTGTTGCTGCAAAGCAGGAAATAAAACACTATAAATAAACAGGACTCTTACAAGATAAAAATAGCCAGTAAGTGGCTTCCTTATTGAATCAGCCCAAAAGAGACGTTTGAAAGAAGTCTGCAAACTTATTATTCCTAAGCTCTTAAGAGATCATCTCAGGAAGGTATGTTATACACCTAAGTGGACACCCTGGTGTCTAGTAAGCCCATCCCCACGCCAGAGGCAGCCTTTGGTGCCAGAAATGTTACACTGAAATTTTCAGTGGGCGATTAACATGTTGAAGTCAGTACGGACTATCCTGCACTTTTATTAAAATGATATGATATGATATTGGCTTTTTAAGCACATAACTGAGGAAACCCCCTTTCCAGAGGCACTTTCAGGTGGGAAGATCTGTGTGCAGGGGAGATGGAGCACCTGCAACTCTGGAAACAGGTGGCTCCCAAGAGCTGTGGAGAAGCAGCTTGGACCACAGGCTGACTTTTCTCCTTCTGTCTGGGAACACGTCATCATGTCCATGAGGGGAGTCCTCGGCTCTCAGTGAGAATCGGCATCTGTGCTGAGCTTGCTGCCAGGGAGGAAGCAGCTAGTATGCCAGGGACTGATGAGAAGGGTAAGTCAAGGCCCCGTCCCCCAGAGGGGCCGGCACAGCAGCTGGGGTGGAGGCTCTGCCTCATTTCACCTGACAGGCACTACCCGGCACTCTCCTTCCATGGCTTTCAGTGCCCCTTCAGTCTTTTCTCTCCATCCCTGGAGCATCCTGGAATATGGGTAGGATGAGAAAAAAATCTGATACTCTCTGCAAGGACCTGCCTGGAATTCCAATGCAGCACAGAATTCCCTTCTTAAAGGAGAGATGGCTCTGGCTTTTTTGGAAAGGATGGTACCTCACCCCACCCTCAGATTGTCACTCCAGCCCCACACCTCTTAGACAGGGATGTGTGAGACTCACAGTTGGAAGACAAGAGCATCCCAGTGTGAAGACTCCCAGTCAAATCCCAACTCTGCTCTGCTTGCTCAACTTTCTCCAGTTGGCATTGCATCTCTAAAACACAAACCTACCAGACTTCTACAAAAGTACTTTTGCAGATGTGTCAAATGCTGAAACTGATCACATCTGTGGATGCAGGGGGCACACAGCTTGCTCCTCCTCCCTGGTATTCATGGATCAGGGTAAGAAGCCATCAGTAAGGAGAATAACTACGGAGAAAGAGTCACTTCGGTCCCCTGATGAAGTCGGCACCAGTGATTATTCAATTATATCTTCACCTTTTCTCATGAAGGTCAGTGTTGCAGAAGATACATAAATACATGCTGGGCAATTGGGCTGTAGTATTCAATCAAAGAAGTTAATTAATAATGTCTCAGGCTGTGCAAAGCAGATATTAGACCAAAAGGTCAGACTTTAGCCATCACAAAATATATTGCAACGAAGTCTTGTTGAATGACTAACGTCAAAAGTCAATGTGTACCCTTCCTGTATTATTTAAAAAATAAACTTAAGGGGTATTTTCTCTCTGATAGCAAATTGAGGTGTGAATTTGATTTCACGTCATAAAAAAAAAACCCTGGCCTTTTCAGCAATGAATACTCTTGGCCCACTGAGAGAACACAGGATGAAGAGTCTGTTTTTGGTGGTGTAGACCCACTAGACCAGTGCCCTGTAGTGTTTGCTTCTGTAATAAAACTCCTCAGACAGTTCAACATTCATATTGTACATTGAGCACCTGGAATGTGGTCTCCACATCAGTTCTGTGCCACACAGGGGTCTCTGAGGAAGCCTCTGGACATAGACTCCACCAAAAGAGACCAAAGAATAAGCAAGGTAGCCAGCATCAGGGTGTGGTGGTGGGGTCACCTGGGGAGGTAACGGTTACAACCCAATAGACAGAGAAATGGCTGGAGGGCATTGAGGCCTGAGCTGGAACAACTCCAGGCACCCGCATCTAGAAAGCCTTAGGGTAGACCCCCCTGGGATCAGGGTCCTCATTAAAGACAATTTTTCTGAAATGGAGCCAAAAGAAGGAAGTAAATCTCTTCCCTCCAGAGTTGAATACCCAGGGCCATAACCTACTGCTCTAAGAAGTTCATTATGTGACATTTCCTGTTTGAATGACTGCTGCCATCAGGATTCTGCCCAGTTTGGCAGGAAGTCTCTTCCAAGAAGCTTGTGTGGAGGAAGCAAGGGACACCAGGGAGACTATATCCCACACATCAACCAGTTTGGTGGCAGCCTCTAAAAGAGAGAGGAAATGGGCTTGCGTTCCCTCAGAACTGGCAAAGAGACAGAGATGAGTGGGAGAGATGATTGGGGCCCTGGCAGGAGCATCACACAGCCCGGTACTACTGAGTAAACTGTGAAGAGCTGGGCCTCCTACATGGAAGGGTCTCCGGGCTCAGAGGCGGAGGCCCTGTGCAGTTGTGGAACATGCCTGTCAGGAGAGGTCTCTGGTTCTTCAGGGATGGCTGCTGTGAGGCTCCTCGGGAGGATGGACAGGAATCCTCCTTCGTGAGGAGGGACACCTTCAAGAGGAGTGAGTCATGAGGACTAGAGAGCTGCCAGGGAGGGCCTCATGTAGGCTGAGCTCTTTCAGGCCCATTGAGGCAGAATGCTGGGAAGATGGAGACGGGACCCAAGACACCAAAGCTCTCATTCCCTGACACCCTTCTTTCCAGGACTCGAGCGAGTGGGCGGAAGGCATAAGAGCTGCCAGATCTCTTATCTGTGGTTTGGGGGTTGTGTGCAACACTCAGAGAAAGCAACTCTAAATCTGAATGGTCCCTAACCTCGTTTCCAAAGCCACTTACTTTTGTAGTTAGCGCAAATACTTCCTTCTTTCTCAAACTGTGCATTCATTCACTCAGCATTTCATTTCATTAATCCCAAAGTCACTCTCCACTGTGTGCTAAAGAACCACCTCACTCAGTCTGGCAGCCACAGCAAGAGCTCTGAAAGCCTCCAGATCTTCCCCTCTCTACACTTTCCATAGCCTCAGGTCTCCATGTCCTTCACAATTCCTGCAACTGGGGCTGGCCAAACCAGGTCTGGAAAGAAACCATGTCACAGCGCTGCTATACTTGGACCATCCAACAAAAACGGTGCAATAGTTTCAGTGGTCATGTTTAAAGAAAAAAAGGGAGGGAGAGAAGGAGAGAGAGAGAGAGAGAGAGAGAGAGAGAGAGAGAGAGAGAGGAGAAAGGAAGGAGTCAAATTAATTTTAGCATATTTTATTTAAGTCAATGTATCCAAAACATGATTTCAGTGTTTAAATATTTTTAAGTGATGCATATTTATGTCCTTTTAAATACTGTGTCTTCAAAACTCCAGACATACTATAGCACATCTCAAATTTCACTCCACGTTGCAAATATTCAAAAGCCACATGTGTCTCCTGGCTACCATAGCAGGCAGGCCCCAGTTTCTGGTTCTCTTGGTAGCCCAGTGCAAAGCCTTGAAAACCTCATGGGCTTTCTCTCCTTCATCAGGCATGATGAGGAGTGACTGGCAGCTGCAACCTCAGGGTGCTGCCTAGGTAGACACCAGTGTTAGAATTCTCGGGGCCCAAGGAATGGAACACAGGCCTGGCATATATGAGTCACACCACAGAAGCCATGTGAGAAGCAGCATTGCTGAGTGCATGTTCCATTAATGACTATTCTTGCCAGGCTCATGCTCCCACACAGACACAGCCTTTGTCTTGCAGATAGTGTTTGTGTTCCTCTTGGTCTGTTTTGCCCTTTGAATCGAGGAGCAAAGCAAATGAAGGGAGAGAAGAGGCTGTAACAGAGACTTGATGGACCAGCAAATCCTAGACATGGCCAATCTTAGGAAGGACAAAGCCACCTGGGCATGTTGCCTTTCCATTCCAGGAGTAGTTCCCAAGGGAGCACAGTGAAGTGACTCTCAGTCAGTGTCAGAGAGACTGTGACAGACTATATGGGGATGGGAAATGCCTGCAGTTGAATTTCAGGGCCAGTTGCAACTTTAATTTTTTCATCTCCTCTTCATGAAGCACAGAACATGCTAGAATGGCTGGCTCCCTCTTTCATTGAGGAGAGGTTATTGTGAAGTGGGTCTCTCTCCACTTTTAGTGCAGTAAAAATAGCTTGAGGCCCAGTCATGCAGATGCAGTCACCACGTATGAGTCACTGCTTCTGTTTTGTTGTGTGTAGCTTTTCTGAAGAAGCAGCCATATTTTAAAGACCATTTCCATAAAGGATTTCTCTTCCCCTTGTGGGGGCAGGACAGAAGTGGGAGGGAGCAGTGAGAGGGACTGGCAAGCAAGCAGGGCTACTTTCATGCTATTTCCAGATGAGTTAAAATCCTTGGACTCTATAGATTTTTTTTTAAGAAAAGCAGTCTGTGGATCTTGGAGTAAGACACACTGTGCAGTGTCACAAGCCTGTGGCATCTCTGGAAAGGCAGTCCCCACGTCACATGCCACCCACAACTGTCCAGTCCAGCCATTCCCTTGGCCTCTTGGGAAAAAAGCCCCCTCTGACCCGCGGTTGGATTTTCTGAAACTGGGTCTCTCCCAGGGTGATTGTTCTTGCCTCTGTAGGACAGGTGATGCCTTCCATAGAATGCTCTTCCTTACGTTGTCCTGAAGAGTAGAGAGGACAGCCAAGTCTTCTGGCACTCTGGTCCAGGGCTTATTTGGATCCTCGGGTAAGATATGGAGCTGAATGAATTGGTTTGGGAACCTTGGGAGTGTTCCAGATCTACAGATGTATTAAACGCATTATACTGTAAATGCCAACTTGAAAAAGAAAGGGAAGCTATGAAAAGTTTCTCTGAATTTTTCCAGAAATGGCAAATGATGGAGGCAATGGGGATTATGTCCTGTGTTTTCTGTCAGGGGAAAGTATCCTAAATGCAGAGTAGTTTTGATTATTGCCACTTACATGCTGGTGTCAAAGGAAAAGCCAGGATTACACAAGTGTTTCAGTTTCTGGTACAGGAGACATTTTGATTAATTAGGATGTTGAGACCTCTCCCACAGGAGGGCTGCTTTGGCAGGCAGAATTTCCCAGGCTGACTTCTCTGGGAGCTGGGTAGGAGTGACTGCTGCAGGGAGAGCCTGTAATTGGGAATCTTCCAGGATCTCAGCCCTGATAGGTGGAAACAGCTGTGACCCCTTGGATGAAGCAGGCAAATGAACCTTCCTGCTGTCTTCATGGTAAATGCCCAAAGTGCCTCCAGGTAGAATGATCAGCTGCTTTGTGGTTGAGGAGAATGACTTCCAGGGACAGCGCATTGATGCGCCGATTAATGACAAATAAATTCCATCAACTGCACGGGTTGGTGATCTGGTCATTGTGTACCCATCACAGAGTGTACTCACACTTCCCTAGATGACCTAGCTATATATCTAAGCCTTATTGTATGACCTGTTTTACTCTAGGCTGCTATACATGTAAAGTGTAGAATATTGTGTGCGATGGTAACTATTTACTAACAGGCCAAACAAAAGGCACAACATTAACAGTGGGCTCCATGATACTCTTGTGTGACCATGGTGTCTGTATGGCCCATCAATGACAAGCGTAGTTATATGCAACATGACTGTTCAGGTTTCCAGTGATACCCTGTGATCTTTGAAGCACTGTGGGATACAGAGGGTACTATCTCTTATGAGATGAGCTGTACGGGGCTTAAGAGAAAGTTAAAAGCAGTATGTTCACATCTCAAATATGTGTGCAAATTTTAAGTGGATTTTTCACAAGTTTAACTTTATGCACATAACTTATAAGAATGCAAATCACCCTGGTTTTCAGAGTCTGTCAAGAGTGGCACACTCCCCAAGCCCCCATGCTGAGTGCATTTTAGCCATGTCAAGGCAGTTGCCTCACGTCATCAGTTCCCATTTGCCCAGGGAATGAGTGCCCATTCTACGTTGACAGCAGCTACTGTCCTGTTTCATTTCATGCTGGTGACTACCACACTGTCATTCCCAGCATCTCATAGATGTGAAATCTTAACACAGGCCTCAAGGTTCTGAGTGTGTCTGGATTTCAGCCTTCAGAGAATTAAAAACCTAGCCAAACTGATTTGGGGAATGCTGTATGTCTCCATATTCACCACGACAACTATAAAAGCCCTTATACCTTATGATAATTTGATGGCTGACTTGTAATGAGTTTTCATTATGCACCTGGAGCCAGTCTAATCACAGAAACTCAAAGGGGTGCAATTCCATTATTACCCCATTTTAAGTATGAAAAATCTGAATGCATAGGAATCAGTAAAAAGATAAAAAATTAAAAACTCATAATGCAATTGGTAGTGGTGAGAGGAAAAATGTTGCATTAGGCATGTAACTGACCCTGGCATCATCCCTCAGAACTTGAGGATATAAATCAACAAACACAACCCTATCCCAGTGGAAATCCCTGACTCTGGGTAGGGACTGTCCACCCCACAGGTTTCTTTAGGTCTTTCTCCCCATCCATGGTGGGATCTTCTGCGGTATTCTCATGCTATGCCAGAAGCTTTCATGAGCTTCCAAATTAAATTTTGTTCATCTCAATTTCAAGTAGCAGGTACTTCACTCATCTTCAGATGAGTACCTTGGTTTGATAGAGGTATACTGTTTTATTCACAGGCAGCAGATACCAGCAATCCTTTTAACTCAAGGCCATCATCTTTGCCCATAAGCTGATGGGAGTTACTCTCCACCACCTTCCAGAGCCCATAACTAACCCTGGCAATGGCCATTGGTGGGTTAAGAAACCCCAGTATTTTTGGGGTGCTGTCAGCCACGCATTGGGTGTGCTTCCAAGAGTATAAACCACAGCGCCCTGAACACACAGCCACTTCCAAATCCGACCTGTTCAAAAGGATTCTTCCTTGGAAGCACACAGATTTGTTTCCATTCTTAATGCCTTCTAGGTTTTCTTGTGAAACACAAAAACAGTACCTTCAAAATATAAGATTCACTGTCTTCATGGAGTCTTCTATATATGGGATATGGTGCTTGATTAACTCAACTGATGAGTAATGAGATTCACACATGCTTGAGATACATCAGTGTAAGGAGAGACCCTTGACACCAGTACTGCTGACCATGTACGGGTCCAGGTATCCAGGCTCTTTCCCTACATATCAGCCTTTATTTTTAAGTCCAGTCTATTCAGCAAGACAACCGATTATACTTTCCAGAAAAAAATAAAAATAAAAAGCCAGTGTTCGGTCTTAATCCCAAAATATAGAGCTTTAACTCTTGGTCTCCCAGGCAGGTGTGCAATGTCTGTGTTGCTGCAGCTACACACAGACCCGTAATGCCGTGACTCCTGGGCCTTCTTTTGTACATGCTCTGGTGCCACCAGACAACTTCATTAAAGAACACTCACATTTGTCAACACACTGGCCTTTCCAAGAAGATGAGAAGCCACAGCCTAACATACCTTTGGTTGAACTACATGTAGAGAGATAACCTATTTACATACTAAAAAGGTCAGCTTGGACAATCGGCAGTTAGAGATGAATTTGCTGCCAGTCGCAACTGGAGCATAAGAATTAGGAAGAAGCCTGCAATTTTGCTGTCTTTTTATCTGGGCAGACAGCAAGCCTTAGCAAATATGAGGGTGTCTGCTCTAATCCACAAGAGCAACACCATGCAGAGAAGCCCAGTGATGGACAGCTCGCTCACCACTTGGAGCCTCCCTAATGTGACTGACCATGTAAAGTACTTGCCAGCCTCTCACACTGAAAGCTGTGGTTAAGAGGTGGGAATATTTGCACAACCATCTGCTAGATTCTTAACAAAATGTAAGAGTAAACCACACTAGTAGGCTCTTGGTTGTTGGCTACTTCAGTCTAACCCACCAGCCACTTGCTTTAGGAAAGGAGGCATTTAGAAAGCGTGGAGCATTCCCGTTGTGATCTGACTTTTACAGTCTCCAGGTCTCAGTACATTATAGTCAGCTAATGTGTCCTGAAAGTGTCTACATTGATGTCATTACCGAGGCAGAGGTTTGCGCCGACATTTCTAATGCTTTTGCTCTTTATCCATTTGGAGAGAGCCAAGGCAATGTCATCAGACCTCTGTCATTATTATACGTGTGTTCCTGTATGTGTGGATGGACATGAACCTCTCTCTCTCTCTCTCTCTCTCTCTCTCTCTCTCTCTCTCTGTCTGTCTCTCTCTCCCTCTGTGTGTGTGTGTGTGTGTGTGTGTGTGTGTGTGCGCGCGTGCGCGCTCATGTGGTACACATTGTGTGTGTGTTCTTATGTCCGTGTGTGTCTGTTCTTGTATGTGCAGGTGCATGGACATGTGTGTACATACATGTGTGTGCTGGCGTGGTGCATTCAGTGTGTGCATGCATGTGCACGTGTGTGCATGTATATGTGTGTGTATTCCTGTGTCTATGCATGGAGACAAGATAACAACCTCAAGTGGCATCTTCGAATACTGTCTACCTCCTTTGAGATGTGATCTCTGAGCCTGGAGCTCACCAGGTGTGCTAGGCTGGCTGAGCAGTCCACCCCAGGGATCTCCTGTACGCACATCCCCAGCACTGGGATTACAAGCACATGCCACCATGCCCAGTTCTTTTACAGGGGTTCTCAAAACCAAATGCCGGTTCTTGTGTTTGCAGGATAATCGCTTCACTGACGGGACTGCTATATCCCCTTCACCCCCTAAGTGCCGCCACCCTGCTCTGAGCTCCACCTTACCTGTTGGGATAGAACCCATGAATAAAGACACTTTATTCTGTGGTTTGAGAGAGAGAGAGAGTCTTACTCTGGAGCCCAAGGCCAGCCAGGAACTGTCTATGAAGCTGACATTGGCCCCAAACAAGATGCCTCTGCCCCATTCGTGCCTTAATGCTAGGATCGCATGCCTGCCCTATCAGACCAGACTGATGTTCTGGAAGGAGATCCCACTAGTGAGGCAGGATTTATGGGTGAGGCTGAAGAGTCTCCAGATTTAACAGGGTCTCATTGTAGTGAGAACAGCCAGCCTTGGACAAGCTGCAGTCATTGTTACCCATGCCTTAGAATGGGGATCCATTCCGAGTTTCTGCTTGATAAAGAAGCTGCCACTTAAGAATGTTGGAGCTGAGGCTTTTCTCCCTGGGTGCCCTCCCCCATGCCTCTCCATTTGAGGTCACTACATAGTGCCTGGACTCCACAGCATCAGCTGACCTCACACCACCCTGTCATGGGAACCTTCTTCTGTTTCACTCAACATCACCCTGGAATTTAGGGAGACAGGTGTGAGACTGTCTTGCTCTGTCTCTAGTTGTGCCGTAAGTGGTCCCTGGGAGGAGATGGCTCTTTGTGTATACACCTATCCCCTCCGGTTCAGTATGCCTGTCTGCTCACTGTGCCCAGTCTCTAGAGCTGTGTAGCCCATCTGACTCTTGCTGTAAGAAGAAAGCTGGGGATAACCCAGCACCTCAACTGCCATCATGCAGAACCCCACAGAGAGTATCTGAACTCGGCTATGACGAGACACGTCTAGGCCATAGACGATAAGTTTTACATGCCTCCTGGTCTAAATCAGTTAAGTGGCACAGGCTACGCCTTCTAAGAGTGTTGACTGGGTATGTGTGCACCTCACACACTGACTGAAGGCCCCTCCCTGAAAGAGACGGCAGCCGCCCCGCCCTGCGGTGTCTGTGCTCTCTGCTCACTGTGCACTGCTCTCTTTCAGAATATTCGGCCGAACAGGTGCAGCAGGTGTTCCAGCGGTCGATCTTCATGGCGTCCATGTCTGCCCACCCTTTCCGAGACCTCCCCCTTGGCTTCAAGCAGCACCAAAAGCTGCTTCCGGGTGTGGCTGGTATCCAAGCCAGCCAAGTGGCTGGGTGGACAGTGGATGAGGTGAGGAGAACCGTACCGGGGACTCTAGAGTGAAACCGGCCTAATGCTGGCATCTTCTAATGCGGACACTGGCATAAAGCTAGCCTTCTAATGTCGGAGAAAATGCTCCCTGAATATCTCGGATTGTGCATCTCCTCTACGAAGCTTATGCTTCAAATTGGAGCACCCCAGCCTTACCCTGTGTCTCGTCACCATCCCCGTGCTAAGTACAGCAGAGAAACCAATCCTCCAAACACAAGCCCCTGCTCTGATGGAGAAACAGCAATGCCCTCTTCTCTGGGAGAGCGCTGCCCTGCCCAGACATGCTGAGTCCTGAGCAATCCTATGGGCTCCCCTCCATGGTTTCTTCCTCTATGCTCTGAGACTACCAGGTGAACCTAGAGTTGATTCTTATCGGATATATTATCAAAACGTTCGGTCAGATGTTTTACAGTGGGGAAAGTCAGGTAAGATTTTACACTATTGGTTTTTGATAGAATAGTTACAGCATTGTTTGTCAGCATAGATCTGTCAAGCTTCATTGCTTGTTATTTCACATGTGTGTTTTAAAGGAGCACATTGTTTGACTGATGAAGATATCATGGCACTGGCTGTCGCCTCAGCTAATGACCTTTCAACCTAGTAAAAACTGTGGTCCTCTCTGAGGACAACACTTGAGCTCAGTCTGGGACTAAAGTAGCTCCAAAATGTTCATCACACACCTATCCCAATAATGTTCCCTTGGGATAGGTTACGCTTCTCTTTCTAGGAGTGTTTGCTGCCCCATATCTGCAAAGACTTGGGAAGCCTAGAGCAGGCCCTGTGCCCCTACTCACAAAGACCTCATCTGTTTTCCCAGGTTCCTCCATTAGTGGGCAGAGGGAGCTGCCATTGCTCCTCAGTGTGCTGTGTCTACACACCCACCTCTCACCCATTCTGTGGAGGGATGGGTCCATAGTGTCTTGGGAGTAGAGAGCTGAGGCAATGGGCTAGAGAATACAGGAGGAAATAAAATAACAGGACCCTGTTCCTAAAAGAAAACTTGGGTTTGTGCCTTCTTCGAGAATTGTGCAAGTCTAAAAAATGTGTTCATGACTTAAGGCAACTGAATTAAAACCTTCTGTGTTTATGATGAAATCATACCTGAAAGGGCACTGAACAAATGAGGGACTCCAGTTGACAAACAGTTCCTTACTATTTCTGATCTAGTCATTTGATGTTCTTCCATTTGGAAAGTTAGGCTGGAATTGGCTCCTCCCATCTTGATAGGCCCTCAGCTCATGACTCTAACAAGGCCAAAATGTATATGAGGATAATGATGGCAAGACACAAAGTCTTATTTTATCCATTTGACAGATGAAGACATTGAGATGGCCAAAAGTTAAGTGACTTTCTTAGGGCCACATAGTCAGTCTCAGGCGCTGAGCTGGCATGTTCAAACTGTGCACACACTAGACGTAGAGGAAGCTAACCCAGGACAGGGAAGAGTAGCTATGCACATGGGAGACTAGATAGAGTGGCCATGACTCAGCAGCTGTAGTCTACTGGTTCTTGAGCAAAAAGTCACTTTCTAAGCAGGGTGACTCAGGGAAATGGGTATGATTTTCTGCAGAGAGAGCCAAGCCGAGGAGAGGAAGATGCCCGCTATGCTGGCTAGCAGTCCCCAGAATGGCAGGGTTCTGGACTGAGGTCTGTGGTGAGAAACACATGACTTTGGAGGTTACTCTAAAATCAAACTCAATGCATAGGGAAGTAGACAAGACAAAAAAAGATGAAGGAGAATAAAGTGAGCCAAGTGCAATTCCTTTTTACAGTCTCAGGACCAAGCACTTAATTAGGATAATAGCGTGTGTGTGAGATCCGCAAGCCCAGGGAACATCTCTGAAGAGGTGGAGAATGGTGTTCCTGTCGGAAGGAGGACAGGCCACAATAGGGAGACCGAATATGGCCTCCTAAGGGGACCTGAAGAGCTAGAGGTAAGGTCCAGGGAGCGATATAGTCACAGATGCTGTGGGGTGTTGCCGTTAGAGAGAGGGCGGAGGCAAGAAGATGAGGTGTGTGCTTCCAGAGAGCAGATTGTCCAGACAGCCTCTGGGGAAGCAAGAGTTGAGAATGAGGTCAGCTGGGGATCATAGAGGCTCCATAGAGGCAGGACTGCATGGAGGTCAAGAGTCCATGGGACAGCGGCTCCAGGACGAGGCAACTCACAGGCATACTTGTACCTTCCCTGTGCTTTTTGAGAAACTTCTCAGGCCTTCCAGATATCATGAATTATTGTCCTAAGCAGGAAGTTGTGTAGTGCTGAGACTGTCAGTCTGGGGGCTGCAGAGTCAGATATGAGATCTGAAAACTTGTATACAGTGTTTCTTACAACAGGAGAACACACCTTTGCAGTAGAGAGGTGGCGTGAAGGGAGGGCTCTGGTCCACTCAGGTTTAGCCTTTGATGAACTTAAAGGCAAGAGGCTGAAGGTGGCAAGGGGGGTGACTGTCCCATCTCATTAAGATTGGGAGTGTTTCAAAAGAAAATGGAAAGAGGCTGAAATGCTACTCAGGCCTTTAGGGAGGCGATTTCCAGTCTCTGAATTCTCTATCACGGAGTGTATGAATTCTCAGCCTTTTACTGCAGGAAGACACATTAGGGCCTTTAGATGACTAAAAAAGCCACAGGGAGGCCAAGTATCTTGTACCAAGGACCCCTGCCCCTGGCTCTTTCTGATGCCCTGTGACTGCTTTTTCTCTGTAGAGATGCCCTTCTACCACTCCCAAAGCCCAGCCTTGACATCTATCTAATAAGATGCACTTGAGAACAGAAACACCCGAGACTTACTTCTGTGTCCCCAATCAACACACACATTTCCCAACATGAAAACAGACCCTCAAGAATGATCTCTGATCGATTTAAAATGTGGGTTTTGTGGTATGTTCTGTATCTTTGAAAACAAGGCAGTTCTCAAGGGATCCGAATGGGGGGTGGAGGCATTCAGTGAGTACCATTACCAACAGGGTGTAAGGCTGCTCTGGACACCACGAGAATGGCAAGTGAGGAGGGTTTGTTTGGAAAGGCAGCCCAGGTCTGACCCCGATTAAGAAAGCTGTTTCTGGGCTTTGTTAGCAGTGGAGATGTTAGAGGGGAGTCCCGCCAGGGACATGGTGTGCTGCAATGAACTCGGGCATCCTGTGTTAAGTGCCATTCAGTGAGATCTAGCATGGGGTGTCTATAGCAGAAGCCTAAGAGAGAGAATATTCCCTTTGTCTCCATCCTGGCCTGGGAGGGAGACCTCTGCTCCACATAATGCTACCTGTGAAGTGAAGCCAGCTCAGGCCCTTTGTCACTCTCCACAGAGCTGGGAACCGGCTTTATCTCCTTTATCACCGTGGCTGTCTCTCCCACAGCACTGTTTGCAAAGCATGGGGAGGCTGAGAAGTAGATTTAGTTGCTATGAAATGAAGGCAAGACGTGTGCAATATATTATGTGTCATAAATGTTATTGTTTTGTAACAGCACATTAGAGGTGAGGGTGTGAGGGCACGTGTTATCTTCTGTGGAAGCATATTTCTCACTCTGGGACAGGTACATAGTCTACATAAGAATGCAAGCTTGTAAGAATATGGACTAAATATTTTAGTTTTTTTATATATATTTTTGTACATCTTCATAGCAAACCTTTGTGCTCAGAGTTGGTGTTTGGCCAATGTCTGTGTGGTGAATTAATGAATGAATGAATGAATGAATGAATGACGGACCCATCTTGCCCTCATACACTATAGAGTGTGCATTTACCATCCCAGGCAAGGCTCAGTTTCGTGTGGCTCACATGTAGGTACTTTTACCTCTTCCATTCTAAGACGCAACTTAAAGTACCACATATAAATTGTCCTGCTCTCAACCAAGTGCTCCCTAAATGTTCATTAACTATAAAAGATGGCAGTCACTTTAAAAGCAGGCTTTGCACAGGAGGCGGTGTTTTTTGCAAAATCCAGGGTTCTGCTGGCTAAGCATAGCAGCCTTCTGCACTTGTACCCTTCAAAAAAAGGGAGGGCAAATAAACTCTGCTTAAAAATATATATTCAAGGGAGTCAGAGTGGAAACACAGTCCCGGGTGGATTTCCAGGCAACACGATCCAGTTCACATCTCCAGGCTCAGCAAGAGAGGGGCACTACAGTTCGGGAAGACGGAAGACGCAGCCCACTGCAGAAGGGAGGCTTGCTGGGTGCCAGAGAGGAATCCAGGGAAAGTAGGTCATAGGGGGATGTGCATTGGGTAAAATAGAAGGCTGGTAGGAAAACCCAGGCAGAGCCATTGCTCTTAGTCTCCCCAGACTGCTGTCTCATGCCTACAATTAACTTGCTCGGAGCCCTTCCAAAACAAAGCCAGGGTTTGGGGCACAGAAGAGCATGCTCCCAAGAGCATGGAAAGCAAATGGACACCTGTCAATTCCGGCACTCAAGCTGACCCCCAGAATCATAGCAAGCAGTACAGGTTCACAGAGCAGTCCCCAAACCAAGGGTGTGCCCCAGAACCAGAGCCAAGGGCACAAGTCTGCATCACAACTTCCTACAATATGGGTGTTCTCCAGAGACAACCATGGCCAGGGTTCTGACAGTGTTTCAACAGGGTTACTTTGAAAGGTAGACCCACCTCACAGTTACCACCTGATGGGTGGGTAGCAAATTATAACCGTTTCTTCTTTCAGAGAGTTCGCTCCTATTGAACAGTTGTCCTCATTTTATGACACATTTGTGAAAGAAAGGGTCCTTGAATGGGAGAATGTAAAGGAAGCCCATCAGTAGTATTCTGTGGTATGTAAAAAAATAATCTCACCACTTACATTAATTAAACTGTATGTTGCAAAATACAATTTACCTTGAGGGAAATTAAGTACTAAGAATATTGAGCAAGGCTTTGGGATATTTTTAAGACCTGGACAAAGACTTCTTCCTCCCAAAGTACATTTCATGGCATTGTTCTTTACCATCAAAAAGAAAAATAATAAAGGATGGGGTCTTTCCAAAAAGCAGAGCCATTGAGACAGGTGGTGAGGCTAAGAAGGCAGAGATGCCCTGCTCTATACGGAGAGCTCAGGTAGGGGGCCCAGACCCCAAGGAAATGTGGCAGTGGACCTCTAGTAAGAGTTGTCACCCTCGGCAGTACAGGCTCTGCTCTGTCCACGCTCTGGTCCCATGTGTTCTTTATTCCCATGGGAACCTGTTCACCTTTGCAGTTGATGGTGAGCTCTTGGCCAACTATGAAGAAGAAGGGTAGGGAGTCCATGTGAGGCTGGCAGAGGGGGGGCTCAGTGACATGTGTAAATGATCAGAGCAACTTGCCACCTCCCTGCGGTAAGCTGCTCTTGGCACAAGGAGGAAGAGCATGTCTTGGCCAACTGCTCCAGCTTGCCATTAGAGGCCCACTATCCCTGTGACTGACATGCTTTCCACACATAGAGAACCAGACTGATGGAGAGCATAACAAAGGTCTTGAACCAAGTCCTGGTCAACCTTTTTTCTTCCCCAGTCCCAGAAAATTTAGTGATTCTTCTATTAGAAGAGTCACTTAGCAGTAGTCGGATCCCCAAGGGGCATTTGACAGCCCCTGGAAACGCCTTTTGGATGTCACAGCTGGAAAGCAACATTGTTCTTCACAGATAGGGAAGCTAGAAGCCAAGGGTGTGAACAAATGCCCTACAATATAGATAAGCACTCTACAGCAAAATTGCCTGCCCCAAGGAGTCCATGGGACTGAGACTGAGAAACCCGGTGCTTGGCTTGGCTTCCTTTCTCCACTCTCAGTCTGTCCAGTCAGGAGGATTTGGCTTCTGCACCGTCTCCTCCTTCAGCAGCCAGATCTGCAGACCTTCCTGTGTCCCATTAGGCTGTAGGTGATGCCCTACCCAAGGAAGGTGGCCTCAGGAGTCCAGGCAGACAGGGAAGGCTCACGTCTCCAGCTCTCCCTTGCCTTGTGGTTCCAGTTCTTACTGCACAGCAGCATTCCTTCTGAGCTCTGACAATAAATGCCCAGTGCGTGGACCCAGTCCAGCCATCTGTGATGGCTGTGGCCGGAGCCCATGTTTCAGTCAGGCTGCAAACCCTGCAGGAGAGGATGATGTGTGGCCAAGCTGAGAACATGGACTTCCGGTTCCCCGATGCCTGCTGGTAGAAGCACATATCCATCCCCAGAGACCACCTTGCTTTTTCCCCATTTGCCTTCTGCTCCTCAGACACTTCACTGCTGCTCACACTCGCCCTGGTTCTGGGCTGGCTCATGGGAATCTACACATCTGTCAGGAGTTTTAATCCCAGGAAATACTGTGCATATGGACGGAGCCTTTCCTCCCTGGGTTCCCCTGAGCCACAGTCTTTCCATCCAAGAGCTTCTGCCAGTCTCCTGCAGAAGGTCACACATGTGACTGTGTAGTACGGTGACGGGCAAGCTGTGCCTTATGTGACTTTGCCCTTTTCCCTCTCTCTGTGAATGGAGTCTGAGACTCAGCAATGCTTCAGTCCTGTTCACAGGTGTGCCCATCACAAGGTCCTCAGACACAGTCATCATGGCAGATATTTCTGGGGAAGGACTCAGACATGTTAATGTCCTAGGCTCTGCAGGTCCAACTTCTGCCACCTCTACAGCTCCTGGCACTTACTCTAGTTTCCCATCTACGTGACCTGATCAGTGGCCTTGAATAGCTTTCTTCAACTCCATGTAAATTCCCAACGTATGTTCCATGCTTCCTGTTCATGCAGGAAAAGCCACCAATCAACTGACCAAGCTTCCTCTCCCTGTACCCTCTGGGAGCACAGGGCATTCAGTAGATCTCCAGCTGCGATGTTGATAGGTCTAGTGTGCTCACACTTGCCCTGGAGTGAGTCCTCCCACAGTGGGATGTCTGTGCATGGCAGCCTGCTGGCTGCCTAGGGAAGTCTCCTAAAATTCACAACCTCCCTTCTACTACCTTAGAATGATAAAATCACCAATTATCTCTACCAAGCTAGACTTGTCATGCTGGGGTGAATAGGGCAGATACCAAGCACATGCCAAGTGCTCCCCAAAAGAAACTACACTGAACTTTTTGAGTTCCCACAGACTGAATGTGGCCAGGAGAACACAGGTGCATCTTGTGGGTGATGGTCCTCACTATTCTGAGTCCAAAGAACAGGCATCTCAACTCTTGGTGTCCATTGCTGTTGCGAGGGGATCAGGGTCCACTTATTTCTGGAGAGACTTGGATTAAGTGCTCTCAGGGCTCTAGGAAGGCAGAGGCCTTAGTATAAGGACCCGAGCTCTTCAGCCGTCTCCAGATTGTCCCCATCCCATGGAAAGCACAGGAAGGTGCTCACCACCAAGTCAAACAAGGAGGTATCAAAGAAAAACAAGCCAGTTGCCCTAAAATCCTAACCCCCAAGAATCTACATAATCCAAGCCCAACTTCCCAACTTGAGGCCAGACTGTGCAGCAGCCCCACTAGATCTGTCAAAGCACCCAGAGCCATCATCAACATCTACTTACCCAGAGCCCACATTTTATCTTTTCTAAACAGGCATTGTCTGTTGGGGACACTCGGTGGCTCTCTGAACCATAAATCATGTCTTCAAGTTATTTCACTACAAGGAAATTGGACTGTGTGTCCAGGGGTGTGTGTGTGTGTGTGTGTGTGTGTGTGTGTGTGTGTGTGTGTGTGTGTATGAGTGCTTGCATGTGTGTGTACTTGTATGTGTGCACGTTTGTTAACGATAACTCTTTCCACCAGCCAAAGCCGCCTAAGTTCTGCCGCCATGTTAGGGTCCCCAAATAACATACAGAGAGTTATATTAGTTACAATGTTGCTGCCCAATGACTAGATTTCTTATTTGCCAGCTCAGCTTAAGTATCAACCATAACCATTAATCTATTTATTTTATAAGGACTTAGCTTACCAAGGATGCCGGCCTTAGTGTCATATCTTCCTGGGATCCCAAGGCAACCCTCTCCCTTTACTACATTTCCCAGAATCCCCCTTCTCTCCTAGTCCTGCCTAACTTGCTTTCCTATTGGCCAACAGTGCTTTATTTATCAACCAATAAGACAAACATAGACACAGAAGGACCTCCCCCATCACATGTTGTGTGTGTATGTGTGTTTGTGTGATTTATGTGGGGTGTGTGTATGTGTGTGTGTAGAGAGAGATGAGCCATTGAGTAGGAGGGGAAAGTCAAGTTGAAGAGAATGATTTCCAGAACTCAGGGTTTAGGAAGAGGCAGCCTGATCCCAAGTTCTCTGTGGCTAACTGGCCAAGTAGGACTATTAATTTGTTGTGCCTCTCTGGGCTTTTACCATCATTTATGTGGGAATCTAGTTCAGCACGATGTATGGCATTTCCATGGTTTCCAGGTACCAGGAGAGGTATGCTAGAAACCCAGTGATTCCTGAAGGAGGAACTTGCTCTTTAGGAGTGCCTGCAAGCAAGGTGTTCCTACCACCCTGATGGCCCTGTGATAACCCCTCTCCAAGGCCACCAGTCTCGCAGGATCAGGAGGAAGACATATCAGAAGCCTTCCCAGTGCTAAAGGCCCATACAGATGTAGTTCATCACTGTCCCCTTTTTAACATACCTTGTGAGGCCAGCCTGGTGACAAATGGTTGGAAATAACACTGGGGACAGAATACACCAATGAGCTAAAATAAAAATGGTAATTTGATTTTACTGTTGCTATTTAAATTCCAAGTGTTTGGGACTTGAAATATATTTTATTCACACCTGGAGTTACTTCAACCATCGAATTATTTCAGGTGCCTGTTTTAAAAAATTCAGCTTCTCGTCCTTTTTTTGTAGGTGGCTGAGTTTGTACAGTCTCTTCTGGGCTGTGAAGAACATGCCAAGTGCTTCAAGAAAGAGGTAATAAATGGAAAAATTAGATATATTTTTGTACTTCTGGGCCCAGGAGTGCTTTGTTTCCATCTATTTAAGTGTAAACAAGAGCAGTTGGATGGAGGAGTCAAGAGAAAAGGGGCCACAGAGGAGCCCAGCATTGCAGCCTGTGCTTGGCCATTCTTAGGCTAACCGACACAGGGTGTGTAAGAGATAATTGGTGTCTCCTGGAGGTGTGAAGGCTCCACACTGGTGGCTTGAGGGAACCTTGGGAGGAAGAGATGAGCTGTCTTTGCTCTACAGCGAGAGCAGAGCAGCCCACCCTCCCTGAACCTGCTTCAGGGTGGATGTGAGAAGCACCCTCATGTGGCATTGCTGCTTCCTGCTTCCTCATGGCTGGTTATGTTCTCAGTTGCTTAGCATTGTTCTTTCTTTTTTTTCTTTAAAAATACTTATTTTTCATTTTACATACCAACCCCAGTTCTCTCCCACTCCACCTCCCCCTGTCCCCTGGTCCCTCCCCCCATCCACTCCTCATAGGGGGTAAGGCCTTCCTTGGGGAGTCAACCAAAGTCTGGCATACCAAAATGAGTCGGGACCAAGTCCCCTCTCCCTGTAGCAAGGCTGAGCAAGGTAACCCACCACAGAAAATGGGCTCCAAAAAGCCAGTTCACGTCCCTGGGATAGGTCCTGTTGCCACTGCTAGCTCACTCCCCCCCTACACACACACAACCCAAGTCACATAAATGTCACCCACACTCAGAGGGTCTAGTTTGGACCTATGAGGTTTCCCCAACTGTCACTCCATCGTCTCTGAGCTCCCACTAGCTCAGGGCAGCTGTCTCTGTGGTGTTCTCCATCATGCTCTTGACCTCTCTTGTTCGTATGATCCCTCTTCCCTCTCTTCAACTGAACTCCAGGAGCTCAGCCCAGTAATTGGCATGGATCTCTGCATCTGCTTCTACCAGTTACTGCATGTAGACTCTGTGATGACAATTAGGATAGTCACACATCTGATTAAAGAGGAAGGCCCGTTCAGAAGTTCAGAACCCTCTCCATTGTTGCTGGGAGTCTTAGCTGGGGTCATCCTTGTGGATTCCTGGGAATTTCTCTTGCACCACAAGTTTCTCCCTAACTCCATAATGGCTCCCTCTATCAAGATATCTCTTTCATTGCGCTTTTCCTCCCTCCCTCCCTCCCTCCCTCTCTCCCTCCCTCCCTCCCCTAATTGGGTCTTCTTGATCCCTCATGTTCCCATCCCCCATCCCCTCTCTTCTACCCCCCTCCTCCCAGTTTACCCAGGAGATCTTAACTATTTTCCCTTCCTGGGACCCTCCACGTGTGTCCCTCTTAGGCTTCTCCTTTTTACCTGGCTTCTCAGGGGTTGTGGATTGTAGCCTGGTAAACCTTTGCTGTATGTCTAATATCCACTCATGAATGAGTACATACCATGTTTGTCTTTTGGGTCTGGGTTACCTCATTCAGTATTTTTTTTCCAGTTCCATCTATTTGCCTGCAAATTTCAAGATGTCACTGTTTTGTTTTCTGATGAGTAATACTCACTATGTAAATGAACCACAATTTCTTTATCTGTTCTTCAGTTAAGGGGCATGTAGGTTGTTTCCAGGTTCTGGCTATAACAGACAATACTGCTATGATCATAGTTGAGCAAATGTCCTTATGGTATGATTGTGCATCCTTTGTATATATTCCCAAGAGTGATATTGCTGGGTCTTGAGGTAGATTGATTCCCAATTTTTCTGAGAAACTGCCATACTGATTTCCAAAGTGGCTGTACTTTAGAAATCAGTATGCTTAGCATTTTTCAAAAGCTAGAATCCACAGTCCCAGGGGCTACAGGAAATACTGGGTCTACTGTAGATGATAAAATAATAATGATGCATATCTCTCTCGTGACTGCTATGAACCTGCAGTGCACTGAGCTTCTTACAGGGTTCCTTTGTCCTCAGAACCCTGTCTGTGAAGGAGGTTTGCCTTAGAGGCCATTCTCAGGAAGGGCAGGCACAGGGGGAAAGGGGCAGTGTCATAGGCTCTCCTCTCAGAGGGTTCCGCAGCTTCCACTGCTGGTCTTCAGTGCTCCAGGAAACTTAGATCCTAGGGAATGCTCACAGCATGGCATGCCTGTCTGCCCTATGAGTTCAGAGCACACAGGACTAAGATCACAATTCTAGGGATGTCTTCTTGAAGTCCTCTGTCTCGGGACCCTCGGAGTCCTGCAGCTTTTGGTAGCATCCAACAAAGCTCAGTGTTTTTGTGGTTCCATCGGGGTGCAACACAACTTGGACATACCTTACCCAGGTTTGCACATAGCCCACTGTCTTCATTTATCATTGCCGAAGACTTAGTTTGTCTCAGAGTCCTCTGTGTGATCAATATAAATCCCTTTCTGGGAGGTTTCAAGTTGATGCTTTCTGACCCCTGTGGGCAAATCTCTGAAACCCTCTTGCTCCTCCCCAACTCCCACACATCTTTAAAGCGGACCAACCAGCTGGTCCTTAGTAAGGACAGCAATGTAGAGCAAACCATCTCCTCTGAGGTGCCCTAGGCACTGCCTGGGACCCCAGATTTGCCTCTGAGAAGCTGTGTGACATTGTAAACCTGACATTCCAGGTTTACTCGTCTACCTTAGAGGATCATCAGGAGAACGAAGCACATTTGGTAGATTATAGTAAGTTCCTGAACCTCCGTAAGAGTTCACTGTTGACTTCACCATCACTGTCTTGTTCTTATGACAACTGAGTATTTGGCCAATGATTTTTGCCTGAAAACGATGTTGCTGAACCCAGATCCAAGAAGGGAAGGAGGTGCAATGCCTCACCCCTGCCTCAGAAAATGGGAATTCTATCCCCAGAGAGGCACTTTTATCTGAGTGGCTGGGTCTTCATCAGATAATAAATCATAGAGGTATCCAAAGATTTCTGAGCTTTTTTAAGTGTTCAAGAGTCTACCCAAGAACCCCAGGTACTTCATCCTTCCATCAAAGGGGTCACTGCAATCAAGGAGCCATTGACAGTAAGAAGTCCGTGCTGTCAGACTTGAGTTGAGTGGGTCTGCGTGCATGGCACTGGTTCACAAAGGATTGCCATAGACAACCCTTTCATTCCAGTCACTGGCTCTGCAGCCAAGAGTCAGCTGACCTCACTAACTATGTAAGTGTGTATATCATGTGGGGACAGGACCCCCAAGCAGTCCACAGAGTCAAGCTCCACAAAGGTGGGTCATCAGCTTGCATGGGGAGTATTCATCATCACGTGCCTCAGGAAAGCTGTCACACTTCATGTAGTCGCATGCTTTTCTGACTTTAAGAATGATGTAACTGTCATGAAAATTGAGCATAGTGTAAATATGCAGCATGGGGATTTGATATGCATGTATCCAGCTACCATACGCATATGACGGCCACGCTGAATGCCGTTAACACATCCATCACTGCCCAACTGGGACTGGAGCCGAGAGTTATTCTGACATTGTTTCTAAATGTGCTTAAAAGTTAGTAAATGAAATGGTTACTGCATGTTTTTCTGTTTAGTGTTTTTTTTCTTTTTAGTGCAGAAAAGAAACTTGAAGTTATTGGAATACTAAAAGAATAAAATTAAGACCAGTAATTATTCTGGTAGCCAAAGATAAATTATTTTGTTATTGGGGGTGCAGGTTTCTAGTATTTTAGTATCACTGTGTGTGTGCCATGTGTATGTGTCAGTGTGGACACATGCTGCAGCATGCCTGTCAGAAGACAGTTCTGTCCCTCCACCATGGGGTCCAGAGATTAAACCCAGGCCATCGGCTTAGCAGCAACTGTTTCTACCCCCTGAGCCATGTGGTGGCCCGAGGTCTCTGACATTTCAAATCTGTGCTCATTCAGATTTATTTTTAAAAACTAGGAGATATCTGTTGTCTTGATGCTTATTACTGCTTAATGATTTGTAAAGTTTCCCAGATCATGGAACTTTTCATTGAAATGTGTTTTGGGGTATTGTGTTGTGCAATATCCCGACTACAGTTTCTTTCCTTCTGCTGTTGTTCCCACAACTATAGTCACACCAGACAGCCTGCACATGGTGCCTTACACACTGGAGATTTGCTTGGTGGTCCCTTTAAAGCTCTTGGAACAATCAGGCCAAAAATGTTGAAACATAACAATGGAAATCTGCGCTTGGACAAATTAATGTATTGGGTTTATATTTAATAACATGAGAACCTCCTAATTTAATTTGACTCCTTTGTTCTATGAGAACAATGGCGTTGACCTGACTTGAGTCAAATGTGGGGGGGGGGCATACGGATTCAATGTCACACTCTGTACCCAGGAACTGCTACTGGTAGATAAATAGACTCCAGTGTGGAATAATTATATTTGTGGTTGTTTACTTGCAGCAGATAGATGGCAAAGCCTTCTTGCTTCTGACCCAGGCAGACATCGTCAAAGTGATGAAGATCAAGCTGGGTCCAGCACTGAAGATTTATAATTCTATCCTAATGTTCAGGAACTCCCGGGACGTCACTGAGGATGATGTTGCCACAGGCCAAGAATCCAAGAGATAAACGTGCTCCTGTGTGCCCACTGGCACTGGGACTTGTGCTTTTGGAAGCAAGGTTGGAAGCCATCTATTTGAATTTAATGTCCCCGTGGTCAGACCCATACTTAATCTGTCTGGTTTAGTTGTCCAGCGGACTTTGAAAAATGATGAAAACCCAGTGACTCAGACACTTAGTTAGGTCCAAGTGTGGGATTTGGTGGCACCCTTACTGCGATAGACAGACTGGAGAAGCTGTCCAGATGTCTGTCCTCTACCCTCTATAAAAAATTTAAAAATGAACCATTTTCCATTCTGCAAACATTTAAGTGTCTCACGTGGTAAAACGCCAGAAAATCAATTCATTAATGTTTCATTAATGTGTTCACCAGAAACACATCTGAACACAGCTCACATCTGTCATCTGGGTGCGTTGATTCTAAGAGATGGGAACCTAGTGCATTCATGAAAGACTCATGAGGTACCTGTGCCCTTAACTCAGGAAAATGTACATCTCTTTAAAAAGTGCTAATAATTATTTCCACCATCCACATTGTCATTTCTTTCGCCGTTCCTTGGGTATGGCGCCAAGGTGCCCTGGAGCCTACTCCAAGGAGTGTGCCTTAAAGTAACAGAAGAGTCATTGGGCATTTCAGGAAGGATATGAGAACCTCAAGAGGACCCACCATCAGGGCTGTCTTGGGTGTTTGTTCTAACGGTGGCACTGGCCGAAGACATAGCTGCACGAGATCCCTCCCGTTCCCAGTCTTATGAAACAAACTTCAGAATGAACTCCTCCCTCATCTGTGGATGCTGAAGCAAGGGCACCAGGTTCAGGTTCCATGTCTGCAGAGGCGTGGCGGTGGCAGGACAGAAGACCTCCAGAGAGGGGCTCGGCATCTGTTGCGTGGCTGAATTCTTCTGAAAGGTTCTTAGACCTCGGTCATATTTGAGAAGTGAGTGTATCTGAGATTGGATTTGTGGACAGACCACTTCATAATTATGAAAAAAGAGAACCCCAAGTCTAGAACTGTTTCTGCTCTTTTTCATGGTAACAATTACAACTGCGGTTAGGGGTGGGAAGCAAAGGGGGAGACATGAGAGAGGAGCAGACTGACAATATCCTTCTGCTACATTACTAACATTCTTAATGTAACAAACTTGACTCTGCTTAGCCAATGTCTCTAACTTTAGGTCACTGAAGAAGAAAAAAACTTGAAAGCATATATATTGTGTTCTTTAAATGCTTAACTAAACATAAATTTAACATACTACCAGGTGATGAAATTTTGTTTCTGTGATGTTTTGTTTCTCTTTTTTTGTACATTTCCATATGCAATAAAAATTTCTGCTTCTACTGTAAAGCTTTAATGTATTTTAAATGTTAGCAAACATGTAAAAAGTAGCTTCTCCCTGTCTTACTGGATGTGTGGTCATAGCTAGCACCTGCCCTATAGTCTGGGGTCTGTTTTTTCTCAGCTGTGGAAAAACAGAGCTAATTACATGCATTGCCCAGCAGAGAAACTTGCTGGTTTTGACTGCTGTGTTCTTTAGGGAAACAGTTACAATATTAATAGTGTGAGAGACTAAGTTGGAAGCTTTTTAATTAATACAGACCTTATAATTGCTCATTTTATAGAAGACCTGAGACTTGGGGCTCAGATACTACAGAATAATCAGTAGTGCCCAGAATAGAACAAAACTACATCAACAGAATTAGGGTTGAATTATTGTTTTCTGGAAAACAGTGTGATCAGGTATAGATAGATACTCCCAACCTCAGCATTTCTCTCTACCTGGAAAAAGGCCACAGTTAAAGTAATGAACCAAGCCATGAAGTGAAGGAACTTCACCCAAGTATGTTTATTTCTGTGGTGTAAATTCTACCACCACAACATCACTGGGGTAGAGGAAGAGGTGCACAGCCAGTTGTCATGTGCTCCTCCCTGCAGTTCCAACCGTCTACAGGTACTCTACAACCCAGCCCTGTCCATCCTTATAGTCTTCCTTTGATTTCTCACACTAGACTTGATATCTCTTTGATACATCATGACTTCTTTGTCAAAGTTCCCCATGGTCCGATTGGTGGCACCCTCCACCAACCTACATCCCCCTTCACAGCTGAGCTTAGCATCTCAGTAGTTTTTCTTGATACCGTCGCCGTAGGTGATGCCACAGCAACCAGCAGGTCCTTTCCTAGCATGTGTCACTGTCACTCTTCAGTGGTGTTCCTACATGTTTAACTCTTCAAGTCTCTTTAGAAGTGGTGTGGATAGCCTATGACAGTCGTGTCTATTAGTGACTCCCTGTGCTGAGTGCAATATCTGGCTTTAAGTGGACATACAGCTACACGCTGTGTTAATGAATGAAACAAGACAATCAAACTTCAGTCCCAGCTTTCCAACCACCTAGAAGGGTGTAGCACTCTGGAAGGAGGGAAATGGTGCCTACATGGGTAATTTGTATTTAAATTTGGTTTGAAGATGTGTTCCTGTGTGTGTAAGTGTAAGCAACATCTTACATGTATAAGATGCTGGTATTTAAAAGTGGAATAGGTGTCTACAAAGTGACAACTATTTCTTTATGTTGGCAGTGGAATAAACTCACTACAGAAGATGGTAAGATACTTCCATTTTAGGCATTTATGTTCCTCCATCCCCACATGCCTGCCTAAACTCTCCAGAATGGTCTGAATCCAAGAGGATTTCCAACATGGTGTCAGATATGACACAGTATCCAGAAAACCACAGGAGAGACTGTATTACCTACAGTCTCTCCTCCAAATTCTCATCTAGTATCAGCCTTTGAGTCAACAAGAAAACAGCAACACTGTCAACAGGACTCCAAGAAATACAAACATCTATGTTATTAGAAAGGGATTCCCACACAGGACCATTCGTACAACATAGTGTAAGTCAACATCATGATGCTAGAAGTCACACCATTGGCAGGAATCCTACAACACAGCACGAGTCCATATCATGATGCTAGAAATTAGATCATTGGCAAGAATCCTAAAGGAACTCAGGACTTCTCACATGGTACTCTCAGAGTGACTGTAACTTCAGATAACTTCTGGAAAATAAATTTCTCACTTACAGCAACACTAGCACATTCAAGAATACACCCATCCTTACAGTTTCTACACACCTCTCCTCTTGGATTAGTCTCCTAGCATTATATAACCCACAGATTAGATACCTGACCTCATATAACCCACACATCAAAAGACTCTCCCAGAATGGCAGTTCCAGAGATGGACTCCATGATAGCAATGGGCCTCCAAGGAATACTATCTTTCTCTTGCCAAATGATGACTTTCAAACATTCTGGGATTTCTAAGACAACTTGGCTTTGTCTAGAGTTTCCCCCAATCCTCTGAGTTAGAGGTAAGGTCACTAAAGTACAGTAAGGGCACTTGGACTGTGGAGCAAGATCTGGGTTGAATGGGGTCCTGCATCTTAAAATATTTGCTTGATCTTAACCTTCCTGCCAAAGACCAATTTTTCACAATTTGACATTTTTGTTCCATGTCATCGTAGGAAACTTAATTTGTTGGTGCACCTCCTACAGGGCACTGGCAACTATTATTTTGCATGTGAAATGTTCCTGTTAATGTAGTCTTAATATTTGAGAATGTGTTCTACGTGAATATACTCTTATGAGTCTATTCCTCTTAAAGCCTCTTTTCTTATAAATATATGCATGAAGAACATGTTTGTTAATAGATTCTTGAATATTCAGAATTCTTATAAATATATCTTTCCTATGAATACATTAATTAATAATATATTAGGAAGAAATCTTTTTTAAAAATCTATTATTGTTATGTGACCTCAGATTCCATTTCTCTTAGTCCTTCAGTTTCCAGTTGGATTAGAAAATTGGGGTAGCTTAACCCCTAAAAATGATGTGGTAAACACCAAATAAGCATTGTTCAGCTCAAACTTAAGATTTAAACAAATAAATTTGGCGGCTGAATCATTCGGTTGTGTGGTGATCAGCAACTACATTCCTCAATAAATTTATCTACCTCCAAGGGTTTGTATCACACATTGTTTTCAGGAGGATGGGGAATTTTGAATCAGTGACCTGCCTGATACAACCCTGCTGCCAGGGCTGATTGTCCCAGAAGGATGCCTATGGAACCCAGGGGACATCCCGATGGCAGTGAAGATGTGACTCATAAATAAAAGGATAATAGCAGAGCAGGAAGCTGTGTGTGTTGACACCAGGCATTATTCTCTTGGGGACCGAGATGGATTTGGAGGCGTGGCAGTACTACTGAGTCTCTGCCACTAGATGGACAGGAAAGGGTTGTGGGGTGAGGAAGAAGAGCCACAGAAATAGGAATGAGAAGAAGAAAGAAAAGGCATGAGAAATTATGGTATAAAACATTGAGCTAATTTACTTCTCTCCAAATGGTTCTGTTTATGAGATCAAACCAGTTGCTTTGTGCTGTTTTGCTGTAGAGGACCGCCCATCACTTTCCTCTTTCCTTCACCTTGAAATTAGATTCTGTTCCCTTTGATGTAGAAAGCCAGGCATCAAAGCAAATTCATTCATGAAGAACAGAGCACTAAGAAATCCCAGGTTAAACCCAGAAGTTTGGGGGCAGATTGAACTACAGTCATTGCACTTCCTCTAAGACCATATGAGTGGGACACACGTAGGGACTGTCCAGAATACAGGAGCCTCTTTACATTGTGAAATTCTGGAATCTATATCATTTTTACATAGAGAAAAATCATCAAGAGTAATTGACTAACAGAAGCTCCGTGCCATATGTTTAAAGTCTGGGGGAAAGGATAAGGATGTATTCATCAGGCCCTGATCCATCTCAGCCAGAAGAACACAGACTGGATAATTCAGAAACCACAGATATTTCTGTCCTAGTTTTGAGAGTGAAACATCCAAGAGCATGGCCCACACTGGTGTACGGTGAAGGCCTTCCTATGTCTGAAGACAGAAGTACAAAAAACAAAAGGGTACTGGGAGCCACCTTCACCTTTACAGCATTTCTACACCCAGGATGTTGGCATTTGGTAATTAGGGCTGGGCTAATGACTTAATCACAGCTCCCTAGGCCCCATCTGCAGTGCTGTGTTATGGATGATTGGGTGCCCAACACATGAGCTGTGAGGGCCTTCGAACTGAACTGTTGGTTAGGGAGGATGAAGGAGTCCATTTTTCAGCTGGCCTTGTAAGTGGGCATGAGACAAATATGGCACAGGGATTCCATGGGAAACATTGCCTCTATGAACAACTGCAGCATGGGGATAGGATCTTCTGTACGGGTCTCTTCAGAAGAGGAGGAAGAGGAGGAGGAGGAGGAGGAGGAGGAGGAGGAGAAGAAGAAGAAGGAAGAAGAAGAAGAAGAAGAAGAAGAAGAAGAAGAAGAAGAAGAAGAAGAAGAAGAAGAAGAAGAAGAAGAAGAAGAAACTAGAATACAGGTGTGGTTTCCCCAAGAAGAAGCATTGACAGATCTGGTGCTGCCCACAGAAATGATGGTCAGGCAGCAAGACACTCCAAAGTGTCTTACTAAAGGAGAATTCAGAAAGGTTAGTTGGTGTTAATTATTGAGTTTTAAAATGTTTTCAGTTTTGAGCCACCCTCCAGCACTGCCAACCTTTTTTCTCCTTTTCTGTTTTCTGTTTTTCCTTTTAAGAATATGCTGTTCTTTCATGGGCCTTTGCTTCTAGCAGTTGCAATCTGAGGTTGTCCATCAAGGAGATGGCCCCGCCCACCTTCCACACTGGGACATGGAGCCTAGCAGCCAAGGGAAAACACCACAGATGCCCGTCCATATGCTTATTGATTTGATTCTGAAATTGTTTTCAGATGAACCAGAAAATTTACTAGAGCATTCTGTCTGTCTGTCTGTCTGTGTGAAAGTTTTTACAGTGCATTCACTTAGCAAATGTTCTTTGAGAACTCATGCTGTGCCTCACATTGTCTTCACAGGGGAGGAAACTATGACAAACTAAGTAAAAATTCTTCAGAAGCAATGCTAACTGGCCCAAGAAGGGGGTGTATGCGTGTGTGCGTGTGTGATAATTAAGGAAGCTGTGAATTTAAGAGGGGAGACATGGGAAGAATGTAACTTGGGAGAGAGAGGCATGGGAATTATGTCTCATATCTGAAAATCCACAAAATAAAATATTTAAATTAAAAACAAGTTCTTGTCATGGAATCAGCTCAAGTTGGTGAACTGAAAGTTGAAGATGAACATAGGGACGATAGCTTCTAGAATCCTATTAATGGATAGATGATCTGCTGGCACTCCTGTCTCTCAGGACGTGTGGTCAAGCAATGTCGTTCACTGGAATCCCCAAAGTCCCCACACACCCAGACGTCTGCATGATTGCTTCTGCATCTTTGTTCTTTCTCTGTCCGTGCCCACCATGGAGATGTCTATATACCTCTTCACTTGGGGTCTAGAATGACCTGCTACATAGAAGTCCATACAGCTAACTGCCTAACTGAAAACTGGATATTAAGTGTCAGGTTGACATTAGCCATTAAGTAACCAGATAACTTGAAATTGCTAGACTTTTATTCCCTGGGGTTATAAGTGGCAATTAACAAGAAGCAATCAGACATATTTCCAATGTGATTAACTGAGATTGTCATCAGGCAGGTAATTTTAAATACTGCTGTCTTTTAAATACAGATTCAGTAATTTCAGCTCAGTGGTGTTCTAATATTTATTATGCATGTGTAATAAATGTAGAAATGAGTGTGTTTCCACATAGTTAGGCTTGGTAACGCAAAAGGCTTAGTAATGCAAAAAATTATCCAACAGATATTTGGACTCTGAGAGCCCTCGGGGAGGGTGAGTGACTAATACATGATTCGAGATTGACTTGAATACTGAACTGAAAGGACAGCACATTAGCAAACAGGGTTTGTGGGGGACATTGCGGGTGGTGGCCCATCTAGAAGCAGCACTACATATCCAGCATAGAGCTTGAACCACTGCCGTTCCCAGAGTCATTCAGGGCACGCTTCTTAAAGCAATCATTTAGGTGCATGTTGACTTGAAAACTAAGTTCCCATAGGAGATGTGCAATTTTCACAAAAGTAATCCGTTTATATTTAGTTGATTCTATCACTACAGGCAAGTTTTCTTTAAGTAGAATATCTGCAAACTACAGCATTTTGTCCAGATCAGAACCTGGTGAAAGCGTCCCTTCATCATGTCTGGAAGAAAGGTCTGTTTTTCCATGCCTGGTTACTTGTTTGCAACTCAAAACATCATCTGGAACTCGTGACCACTCTTAGCAGGCTTAGGCTGGCAGAAACCTATTGCACAGTTCGGCCTGTGTTATTTGAGCTGCTGGACAACCGGAATGTCTGCCCTTGGGAAAAACAATAAAGAAACAAAGAGCCTACTTATGTAAGAGCTCTAAGCTCCAATGTATATAGTCCAATTTTTACAAGGTTTAAGCTAGTTAAAAAAGTGTTTCCACAAATCCATTTAATTCTCAATTTCCATTGTTAAACACACACACAATAAATCGCTGTGCACATTCCTGGGAGCAAATTCATAGCTTTCTCAACTTAGATGAGGATCCAGGTAAATTAATAGACAATTAGACCATAATTGGCTCCTTGGGTCATGTGATCATATTCATCTTTATTCTCTCATCTCCAGCATGTCCCTATTAAAGACAATTACAAAATGTCCAGCAGAGATGTGTGAAAGGTGCCCCTTAGAGAAAAGGGTTGATCTCTTCAAATTCCCCCACTTCTAAGTGCTAACACAGTATATGCACACTATATAGAATTTAATGTTTTACAGTTGGGCCTGTAGATGAGGTACTTGATGTGTAATTTTTTAAAGGCAAAGGGGAAGTTAAACTGAGTGTTTTTGGACCTAAATTCAGACCTTTCCACTCCTGCATGGTATGAAATGGACCGGGTCCTCTCTGTTCCTATAAAGTCATTTTGCACACGGGAGAGGAGGACTTAATGCATGCTCTCCTCATGCAGCACATATAGCCTCAAGTTCATGGTCTTCATTCTTCAGGCTCCCTAGTGTTGGGGTTACAAGCATGCACCCTCACAATACTCTTATTATTTTCTGTATGTATTTTAGGACTGACAATGTCACTCTGTAGCAAGTCTATCTCTGTACCACCAGCTCCCAGATAATGACTTATTAATTTTGAAAGCTTGGACTTAGTTTAGGCATGTCCTACTCGCTCTTATAACTTAAATTAACCCATTTGTTTTAATTTACCTTCTGCTGAGTGGCCTGCTACCTTATTTCTCCATACGGCTCATGCTGTTTTTCTCCAAGTCTGGTTGGCTTCTCCACCTCTCTTCTTCCAGAGTCCTTTCTGTCCCTAGAAGTCCTACCTGACCTCTTCCTGCCTAACTATTGACCAGTCATCCCTCTATTAAACGAATCACAATGATACATCTTCACACAAAGTAAAGAAATGTTACACAACATCACTCTTCGTGGTTTCTTCACTACACTGACCTTTTTCATTGTTGTTGTTGTATTTGGGGGGATGGTGGTGGTGGTGGTGGTGTGTGTGTGTGTGTGTCTGTGTCTGTGTGTGTGTGGTGTGTGGGTGGTGGTGGTGTGTGTCTGTGTGTGTGTCTGTGTGTGTGTGTGTGTGTGTCTGTGTGTGTGTCTGTGTGTGTGTGTGTGTGTGTGTGTGTGTGTGTCTGTGTGTGTGTCTGTGTGTGTGTGTGTGTGTGTGTGTGTGTGTGTGTGTGTGTGTGTGTGTCTGTGTGTGTTTGTGTCTCTGTGTGTGTGTGTCTGTGTGTCTGTGTGGGTGTCTGTGTGGGTGTTTGTCTGTGTGTATGTGTGTGTGTCTGTGTCTGTGTGTGTGTCTGTGGGGGTGTGTGTGTGTCTGTGTGTGTGTCTGTGTGTGTGTGTGTGTGTCTGTGTGTGTGTATGTGTGTGTGTGTGTGTGTGTGTGTGTGTGTGTGTGTGTGTGTGTAGGTGTATAGGTCATGGGTCAATGTCAGGTGCCTTTCTTATTCCCTCTACACCTTACTTTTGAGAGAAGGTCTTTCACTGATACTGGAGCTCACTGATTCAGTAGAGTGGCCAGCCAGCAAGCCCCAGGAATCGTCCTAATCTCCATTCCCTGTGCTGGGATTATAAACACACGACACATCATGTCAACACTCCTTATTTTGGTGATGGGATCAGTTCTTCATACTTGTATGGCAAGTACTTTACCCCGAAATCTTCACCTTTAGGATGCTTTCAGTAAGAATTCTCACTGTGTTTTGTTTCCTTTTTATGTTTTGCCTTGTGCTTTGATCTTGTTTCCAGTCTTTGCTCCTACTTCCTTCTCAGCTATTTGTTCCATTGAAGAGCCCTCTCGTAATCTGCAAATGTTCCTCTCAAGGCCAGTTGCTGTCACTCTGACCTATGGCTGCCCCTGTTAAAGTCCAGTGGAGCAGTAGATAATTTCACTCTCCATACGGGTCAGCTCTTAGAGTATATCCCTGGGACACCAGGTGGGAACATCCCAGAAAACCACTGAGTTATGCAAGGTTGACTTGCATATGAGCAGAAGAGCCCACTAATGCTAAGATATCTAACTCCCTGAAGTCAACGTCCTGCTAAAATGCTACACAGAACTAGACCTTAGGAAAGAGGCCTTGAGCAAATTAAAATCTAGTGTTTGAGCATGAGGAACATGTATCTGCAGTGTGTTTCTTGTGCCCTGTGCCCTGTAGCTGGATAGTGGCTTTCCTGGCTTCTCCATTTCATTTACTTTTCTCTGTCCAATCTGAATGTCTTTGTTATAATTCTATTTCCTGATTTAAGCATATGCAAGTCTCATGCTGTTTTTACATTTGCGGCAGTGCCCAGCTCTACACTAAGAATATGGCATCCCAATTGCTAATTGCTCAGTTACATAATGTTGGCTATATAGGGAACTATTTCTTTTTCTCTTTCCTTAAGACCTGACTTCCATTATAGGACCTTGCAATAGAACTCCTATTTTGAAAACTCATATCAACCACACTTCTCTGCTTTCCCTTGAGATAAACACCCAGACCAATGTCTTTTGCAATGACATCCATGTGACAAGCATCTGATAAGATGCAGATTCAAACCCAGGGCCAATGACCTCTGAGCAGAAAAATCACGTCTGAAGCCAAAGACCTGAGATCCAAGGATGCTACTAGTATGGATCAAAGACCAGGAGTCTAGAATTCTGATGGCCAAGAACCAGAGAAAATGGGTATCAGGAGAGAGATGCCTTCATCTATTCTTATCTTCCCTTCTAGCTCACTGTAGAGTCCCCCCCACCTATTCCCGATCACACACAGAGAGGTAAATTGTCCGCACTAGTCTATCTACACATTCACCCACCTGATTTGCTCTGGGAAGACACTCCCTCAAATTGATGCTCTGCAAGGTTTCTAGATAGCCCTTAATCTAGTCAGTTGACATTTAAATTGCCTGTCACCCTCCACTTTGGGATCTGTGGTGATATCTTGCTTGTATAAATAAAGCCTGTCTGAAGATCAGAGAATGGAGCTTGCCAATAGTTAACCATAGAGATCTGGAGGTCTGTACAGACAGTCAGGAAGTGAGGTGGCTGGGCAGAGACAGGAAGTGAGATGGCTGGGCAGAGAGAAGATATAAACAGGAAGAAACAGGTAGTCGCTATCTTTTCTGCTGGGAAGCTAATACGGTAAAGGCAGCTTTGACTTGCCCCTTCCTTTCTCTGATCTCTCAGCATTTTCCTCTATATCTGACTCTGGGCTTTTATGGTTTAGACCAATTAGGAACTCCACTTACAATCTCCTGTCTCTGCCCTTCCCTTGGCCTCCCATACCCTTCCCTTCTGAAGACTGAGACAAGGGTTCATCCCAGCTTTAGCCTCATTCTCTCCCATCTTAGATGGGTGATCCTTCATTCAGACAATGTTTAAGGAAAGTCTTCTCAGTGAGTTTGATGTTACTCTCTAAATGCCATGAACTGCTCATGGCTATTTAATTTTTACTGGTTAAACTTCCTGTGAAATAACCCAGCTCCTCATACTGTATCATGAATGCCTCATGTGACTCATGGCTGCCGCATGTTCAGCCCGTCCCATTGCCCCAGAATGTTCTGTCGAAGAGAGCTGCTCTGAGATAAGCACCCCAGGTTGGAAACCCTGAGTTTTGTACTGTTGCCCTTGGAAATAAAGAGTCCAGGCCTTTTGAAAAGCCATATGCAAACTCACTACAAGAGAAACTTCCTAAAATATACATATATAAAAAGGGAATTTAAATACCGTTATCCTTACCACATAATGAGGGAGAAAATAGCCCCCACTGGACACCATATGCTAGTGAATAAAACCAAGAGTGGGCTCCATCCATTTTAATCATTTGCCAAATAGATCCCATAGACCCCTAACATTGCAGGTTATTGCTACATCTCAGCCTACATCAGAGAGGCTCCTTCTTGTGGTCTAGGGGAATGTATACAGCAACACAAAACTGGACAATGTGTGGAGAGTGAGAAACTTTGTAGTGCCCAGCCCTACGTGGGTTGTCTTTGCCCCTCCAAGATTCAAGGATCCACATTGCAGAGGGGGTGGGAAGACTGTAAAGGTCAGAGGTGCTAGATGACTTCAGGGAACCTGTTTTTCAGACACAATAGGACTGATGCACATGAGGGCTCACAAAGACTGACAGTGCTGTGCCCCAAAGCTGTACACGCTTAAGGAAAACAGAACCCCAGCCCAGAGGAGGAGGACACAAAGTCCCACCCCTAGCGAAGGAGCTACTTGCAATCAATGGTGTGGCACTGGGTATAGCAACCACACCCCTGGGCAGGCCCCATGCTCAAAAGTAGTTGGCCAACACAATTCAGATTCCATGTGTTTTGTGGGATTTTTTGGTTTTGGTTTTGGTTTTTGGTTTTGTAAAGAACGTGTAAGAAAAAGAAGGAACATGGTTGGGAGTGGTTTGCAAGGAGTTGGAGGAGAGGAAATAATGTAATTAAAATGTATTCTGTGAAATATTCAAAGAATAAATTATAAAAACATTTTTTAAAAGTCAATTACCAGAGAAAGCCCCAGTGTCCTGCTGTCTTTTCCCAGGACTATCTACATTTATTGTTATTTGTGGATTTGAAAGACCACAATGCGTGGGCCAAGGAGAAAGGCCTTTGATTCAAGAATTTACCAATGTTAAGGAAGAAATTGTGGAGTCATCCAAAACTTTGCATGTATATACATACACAAACATATGAATTGCAGCATGCATGCAACAATTCAAAGCTTGATTCTGTTCAGCAGCAGAATCCCAACAAGGCTCCCCTCCTACCGGCACGGCTGGGTTCTGAGCCTGTGTGGTGCTTCTGGTGTTCTTTCAAGCCTAGGGTACAAACAGAGCCCACACAGAGCCTCCCAGGCTGTCTCAGCCTGCCCGGGGCACTCAACCAGCTGCTCACTTTTCTGTTAAAATTTGGCAATGCTCTGACAGTTTTACAATAAGACAACATAAAGCAGTTCTGTACAGTAAAATCAGTAGAGGGGACAGGGAGGTGAATCAGTCAGTAAATTTCCTACCATACAAGCATGAGGGCCTGTGCTCAGATCTGCAGCATACATGTAAAAACAAGCAGGCTTAGTGGTGTGTCTGTAATGCTAGCATAGGGGAGGCAGAGGCAGGAGGATTCCCAGAAGTCACTCGTCTGTAAATCAGCTGGGTGCAGCAAGAGACCTTGTCTTAACGGACAAAGTAGTAAATGAGAGAGGGAGACATCTGAGGTAAACCTTTGTCCTACACACACACACACACAGAGACACAGACACAGACACAGACACACACACACACACACACACACACACACACACGAACATGCAAAAACACACTGCACACACATGTGAACATGAATATACATGCACACATGAACACACACACATGAATACATGTACACACACACACACACACTAATATGCACCAGCACATGCACACACACATTAACATGTACGTACATGCATACACTTGCACACATGCGCATACCAAAACATGCAAATAGTGTATAAAATGTTGTGTTCAAGGAAAACTACAGAAGACCATTGTTTTGGTCTAGATCCTACATGACATCAAACACAAACTCCAGACAAAGTCATGTCTGCTAAAGTTCTAATTGCCGACCTGAGTGATGCAGTTCAGACCTGTAATTCCAGTTCTTGTGAGATAGAGAGAGAGGGTTAGTCTGTATTGCATAGAAAGATGCTACTCAAAACAAAAAGCAAACAAAAGAAAGTTCCAGTCACTCACCTGAAACTCAATTGCTTGTCTGACCCAAGAAATTGAGATTGGAACCTTAGGAGTCAAATTTCCCAGAGATGTTTCCAAGTGTGGGATGATGATGGACCCTCTGACACAAGAAGCCACCTGAAGTGACCTGGTGTTGAATGATCAGTCACCTTCCTGTTGGTCTGCCTGTCTGTTTCCATTTTACAGGAAGATAACTTTGGAGTGGCAGATCCACCATCCTGGGCTCTGCTTTCTTCAGCCTTTCTCTATCTCTAAAACTACTCTCCGAGGCTCAGGTCACAGGAACACTGTTGTTCTGACAAAAAAAAAGTATTGCCTACTTCTAGAATCGAAAACAAACCAATTCACATCTTTAAACTAAAATCGTGATACCTTTGTCCTTCAGCAACTGCAAACGTGTATTTGCCTCAGACATAACCATGAAGAGGTCATGATATATAAATACATCCTCGAAATGAGTAAGATGATGACTAACACAGAATATTGGGCAAAGGACATAAATAACAAAAAGAAATATGACATAATTGTTAGAAAAAATATTCCCCATTGCTAGCATTCAGATGGAACTGGGGATCAGTGTAGCCGTAGAGCAAATGTTTCTGTTCTCACCTTCCCTCAATGAAGGACTCTGTGACTTGGAAGTAGAAGCCAAATAAACATTTCTTTAAGTTTCTTTTTGTTATAGTGTTTTATTACAG
The DNA here is from genome assembly GCF_003668045.3 of Cricetulus griseus. Taxonomy (NCBI): domain Eukaryota; kingdom Metazoa; phylum Chordata; class Mammalia; order Rodentia; family Cricetidae; genus Cricetulus; species Cricetulus griseus. The sequence goes on from NC_048595.1 coordinate 457,535,532, forward strand.
CCAGAGGGATGAAGCTACGACCCATCCAGATAACCTGTCCACACATACATGTGCATATGTGAGAATTCAAATCCTCAGTCTACAAATGAGAGCAACTGTATTTGTACAGAGGAGGGAAACGGTCCTTGTCTCTGTGTGTTTGTGGTATTTTACTTAATGTAGTTCTTCCATTTCCACTCACTTTCCTGCAAGTATCATAATTTTGTTTTTCTTTACACTTGGGTAAATTTCCACTGTGTGGACCAGGTTATTTTTATTCATCCATCTGTCGGTGGGCGTCTGGGTTGGTCTATTCCCTGGCTGTTGTGGTTAATACAGTCATAGCATAGGTGTGGAGTAGCTGGTCGCATGGCAGCAGTTCATTTGTAGCTTTTTGAGAAACCTCCATACGGATTTCTATCGTGTCTATATTGTTTAATACTTCTATCAGTGGTGATCAACCTTATACAACCTTGCCAGCCCTTGTTGTTCTTTGCTTCCTTGATGTCAGTCTTTCAGACTTGGCAAAAAGTCTCCCAGCAACTCGGTAAAAGTTTACAACTATTCAAGAAATGGTAAGAAAGGAATTCTACCGAGTTTGGTGACTTTTATGTATAAGCGACAGGATCATGGCTCACTTCCGTTTCTGCTAAGTGTTTTCTCAGTGCTTTCAGTTAATCTTAATAACAACTTTTAAATTAGAAATACGCATACTCATATGTTCTCCAGCATACACAGGCCTGTGCCTTTGGGCTCAACAGTATCAAAAGAGCTACAGTCAAGTGCAGTTACAGCTGGGGGTGCTTTAGAGCCATGGGCTGAAATTCTGCCCAGCCGGTTTTTCTAGCTTCCTTATGCCTTACCATTGAGACTAGCCCAGTCCTTCCTTGTGTATGCACCCTTAAGGGCCTCTGCCCTTCACCACAGACTCTTCAGACAGACTGACCGGGTGGGCAAGTCAGTGTTCCCCATGTTCTCAGATAGCTCTGAAACAGGTGAGTATCCTTATCAGATCTTGCTGTGTTTGAAGATAACTTGACACCACGGGTTGGAAGCTGCTGATGTCCCTAAACTTGGTGTCTCCTAAGTGAGGACTCTTATGAGGCCTTTTGTGCCATTCGGATGCCATCATTGTGAATGGATTAATGCTGGGCCCTGGTATACCGTGGCTCTCACAGGGGTGAGCCTGGCTAAGAGTGGATAATTATAAAGTGAAGCCACCCATGTGTTCATCTCTGATTTTCCACCATGCCGTGACACGGAGCCCTTACCAGGACACTGGCATAGTGCTGCTTAGGGACCAGCCACCAGAATTAGGAGCTAAGTAAATCTTGGATGTGTTGTTGTAACAACTGTAAATGAACTAAAACAGAGGTATACATTTTCATCAACATGCAGACAACTGTGTGTCCTGAACCCAGGGAAAGCACTTAGCTTATGCAATGGCGAGCAAGGCAGACCCTTGGAGTTGAACAAGTCATTCTCAGTCATCCACAGTAATACCTTATTGGCCGAGGAGAACACATTTCACACAGAGCTTGAATCAGATTGCTCAGGTCGGGGGTAGGTTAAAACTGATGAATAAAATGTAGTGTTTTAGCATGGTCTATAACCTGTATTGTCTTAGAAAAAGATGTCAAATTTGTTTAATACCTAAAATTTTAACATGCTGATTGTCTATATAATTTCCCCAGGGCACACCTATGAGAAAAATAGAGCATTTGAGGCACTTACCCTTGTGTTATAAAGATGAGGACTGGGAGGCTGAACCCCATATAGACATCACCCCGTGTCTCAGTCCTCCACGGACTCTGGTACCACCCTTCAATTTCCTGCTGTGTCGTGTTGGCAACTCTGTGGCATTGGCCATTGCCTTGTCTGTGGGGGACATCCTTCTGTGTATATGTTTGTCTTATTGGTTGCTAAATAAAGAACTGTTGGCCAATAGGGAAACAAGTTAGGCAGGACTAGGAAAGAAGGGGGATTCTGGGAAATGTAGGAAAGAGAGCAGTCACCATGTGATCCCAGGAAGAGAGGACGCAATAAGATAAGTCCTTATAAAAAATATAGCTAGATTAGTGTTTATGGTTGATAATTAAGGCTGAGCTAGCAAATAAGAAATCCTAGTCATTGGCCGGCAGCACTGTAACTAACATAAGACTCTGTGTGTTATTTGGGGGCCCTAAAGCGGCAGCAGGACTCAGGCGACTGGCAGAAAGAGTTATCGTTACACAGCTCCCATCGTCACTCACCCTAAGATGCTCAGCTATGTTCCCAGCTGCAGTTGCAGACTACCCACAACACAGTTGGTAACCTGAGGTATGTCCTGAGGATGCTGATGTCTCCTCCTGAGGAATCTGCAGCTCCTGTCACAGTGAGAGCTGCTGGCACCAGCACTGGCCATTCCTTTCTGGTCTACCAGCTCCAATCTTCCCCTTTCACACATTCATTTACATTACCCTGACCTTCCAAATTTCTGATATAAGTTGGTAGGATATGGATCATAGGACATTGCCAAGGCTGAGCCTTCCCTGTGCAGAGTCACTCACCCCCTCCAAATCCTGTTTTTAGCATCAGCTGGAAGTGCCCTACTCAATGCCTCTTGTCTTCCAGTCCCCCCTGCAATGGTCTCTCTGGTTTCTCCTACAAATAGTCCCTTAGCCATCCTATCCTGCTCCCCTTGCTCCAGGGGGTCAATTCTAAGATGTCAGTGTCCCTAGCAACTCTCTGGAAATCAGGGAGAGTTCTACCTTTCTCTAGCCAGGTTCTGTCTCTCTGTCTGACTTGCAAAAAGAATTCTGCTTTGTTGACTTTGGTTCTTAAATTTGTGTGATGCAAGATTAGCGGAACTGGATGGATAGGAAAGAGGCAACAAAGTCAGAATTGGAAGGACTTAAAAATGAATGAGTGGGGAAAACAAGAAGGGGAGAAGCAGAAGGAAGAGGAAATAATTTAGGTGTCTTGAGTTGATTTTCAGTATGTTTTCAGTATGGTATGTATTTCAGTTTTCAGTATGTTTCAGTATGGTATGCTGCTGTTTTCTGGTTAATCTCTGGCCTTGGTTCATGTGTGGACCCTGTTGGGCATGACTTCAATATACCTACGTAATTGTTATGACTTGTATGGAAGGGCTTCTCACTCAAGTTTTTCCCAAAATTTTCACATCAAAGAAAATATTTTGAAGTTTCGTGTCTGCAAGGTTAAGTTTGGGAAAAACCTTTTGGAAAGTAGAATGACATAGCAATTTCAAAAAAAAAGGCACAACACTCTTGTATGCTAAGCATCTTAGAAATGCAACTAGAGGATCTAATAATTGAATTTAGTGCTAGCTCTGGAGACCAGCATATGAGACTCGAGATTCCTTTTCAATTTCACTGTTGTCATCAGCCAAGAATTTGTACCATAATCTTCTCTTTAAGGTACCATTTGGAACTTTCTAGTTGGCAGCTGATTTCTTAGTATTAGCTAAGCCTGTGGGGGACAGTGATATATCATTAGCTCAACTTGGAGATAAAAATACGAGGTCCAAGAAGGTGTAGAATGACTCACACAAGGTCATGTGGACAGAAGGAGTTGTTGTTGATATGGGGGTGGGGAATTCAAACTCCAGATGAGTTAAATATCCAGAGTCCCAATGAGACTCCGTCGAATGATTCAAATGTCTTTGAAGCTTTCAGAAGAGTGGGAGCACTTATTAGATGGTTGATGAAGGAGCTGTTTAGATGGACGCTCAACTCTGAATCTATAGGAATTGGGGAACTCCTGGTCTAAGAATGCACTCTGGGCTTCCCATGTTCTGTGTTGACAGCTTCATCATCTGAAGGGCAGGGAAGTGTGTACACCCTTGAGCTAACTTTGGGTCTTGATAATGTTACATAATGGTGAGCAATATTTCTGAGCTTCCCAACAAGGCTGCGGGACAAAGACTCAATGTTCCCAACCCCATGGAGTGGCTGACAGTAGACTTTACAGCTGAGGTGTTTCTTGACACCAAAGTCATTTGGAGTATGTCTTAAGAAGAGGAGAACTGTCTTAAAATCTTCTCTACTTGGTTGTTACAAAGATGCAAAAAATGCCAGTAAGTATGGTGTTGGATGCACTGTTATTCAAACACTGTGGCTGCTCCCTGCTGCAGAAAGTTATTGTGTTTTGTATGCAGAACTGTATGAAGCTAGTAGAACCCAGGTTTCTCTCTCTTCTGCACATTTTTATTTTCTGGTCATCTCAAGATTATCTGCAAAAATTCTCCTCTCAAATACATTGCCAGTCAGAACTCTGGCAAAGGCCCAGTATCTGAGTATAGCCTGCTACTATGCCAACACACAGCATGACCTTGGAAAAGATCTAGACACCCTGAGACTCACACCTCTTTCTCTCTGAGGAAAGAAAGGTATCTATGGGATCAGGGTCATAGTGAGGATGTTACAGGATGTGACTTGATGAAAAGCGAAAGACAACTATTTATCTTCCTCATGAAGAGACCATGAGACTACCCAGTGGCTTTCTGGGTAGTCAGAGAGATGAGAGAGGCACTCACGTGGTTTGAATAAAAAGTCCCCCACCTTTATGCATTAGTGGATGGCTTTAGAGGATCGGTTCCCATATGATGACTTTATTTTGAGTAGTTCTGGAAATGTAAGGGGATGGGACCTATCTGGAGAAAATAGATCACTGGGCGTGGGTCATTGGAAAGAGTCTGTCTTTGCTTCTTCCTTTATTACTTCTCTCTTCTGTCCTTCTCCCCACTCTTCATGACCACTACAGGGCAAAACTCTCCTCGCCCACAGCACTCCTGCTTTCATGATTTCTGCCCAAGTGCATTGGAGGGGAGACCATGAATTGAACCTTCTGAAACTTTGAGTCAAAATAAATCTTTCCTTCTGTTAAGCTGTCCTTTGTGTCAAGCAATTTATCACAATCATGAGAAATGTCACTAAGACACAGAATAATCAGCTTCTCTAACTCCTTCTACTTGCAGTCTTACAACTGATGACCTGCAACTCATACCTATTAAATCTTTTTTTTTGTGTGTGTGTGTGTGTGTGTGTTTATGGAAAAAGCATGTGAAATAGAAGTTTACTGATTTCTCCTTTACTTCCAAAGGAAACTGGGAACCTCATATCATCTCTATTTTGCCATTCAAGGTTTATCAAGTCCATGATTTTAGAGGCTGGGAAGTTCTAGAGCATGCCGCTGATACCTGCATGGTAACTGGGAAAGGTCTTTCTACTATCTTACTTCGTGGCAAAGGGCATCACATAGAGAGACAGATGAAGCCACTATCTCCGACTTTCTTTGAAACCACTAATACTTTCATGACCTCATTTAACCCTCATCTCCCTGCAAAGTCCACTTCTTTGACATGAACTTTGAGATGGAATCCAACTTGAGTTTCCATGGGAATGAACACTCAAACCGCAACTACATTCCAAGACGATTTTTACAGTTGCTTTTCAGTCAAACTATAGAGGGAAACAGAGTTGTCTCTGAGGAGATCCTGCTTCTGGGCTTGGAAAGCCATCTTAAGAAGAAAAGGTGGTCTGGGTAGATTCTGGTTAATGACGGTGGTAACAGCTGGACTTTCAGGGGGAAGAAAACAAAAGCAAAACAGTCTTGTGCACCATATCTGCCAATTTCCATGGTACAAATGCTCTGTGACTCACCCCAGTGGTACTTGACTAACATTGAACACAAAACACGGAGCTGGAAAGAGAAGTCCCGAAGCAGTGCTTGTGAGCACTCGGGGCGGGAGGGGGGGGGGGCTTTGGTGCACACTTCGGATTCTGAATGTCTCATAGTGGATATCCAGGGAGTGACTCTACAGACTGCAGAGGAAGGTGGACAGAGGGTTTTGTTGGTTTGGTTGGTTGGTTTTTGTTTTGTGTGTTGGATATGTATGTTTGTATGTGTGTTTGTGTGTGTATGTGTGATGGGGGATGTCCTTTTGTATATGTTTCTGTTATTGGTTGATGAATAAAGCACTGATAGGCCAATGGCCAATGAGACAGTAAGCTAGGCAGAACTAGGAGAGGAGGAGAAGTCTGGGAAAGGTAGACAAGAGAGCCCTCCAGAACAATCGCCATGTAGCAGGCAAAGGGGTTGCAGGTCAACCAAGACCATGTGGAAATACATAGATTAGTAGTTATGGGTTAATAATTAAGACAGAGCTAGCCAATAGAAGCCCTAGTCATCGACCAACAGTATTATAATTAATATAAGTCTCTGAGTGTTCATTTGGGGCAAGGCAGCTGTGGAACCAGGCTGGCGGGAAGAACAATCCATAACATACATGTGTTTGTGTGTGTTTCTGTGTGTGTGCGTTTCTGTGTGTATGTGTGTGTGTTTGTGTGTATATGTGTGTGTGTTTGTGTGCATGTGTATGTGTATGTGTATGTGTGTGTGTTTGTGTGTATGTGTGTGTGTGTTTGTGTGTATGTTTATGTGTGTGTGTATGTGTGTGCTTTTTTCAGATGCAAAAGCTGGGACTCAGAACAATTAATATGAAGCACCAGGAATTATTTTTAAATATTATTGAAAGAAACCTGGAAAACAAACATAAAACCAGTCAACTGCCTAATAAAATATATCCATGTACAGTATAATATTTGCAAATTGGCTGAATTTGAAGTTTAGCAGGCTGGAGTATCTGGAGATTAGGAACACGAAAATTATATATCATTAAGACCTTAGTTAGAAGTCATTCATCCAGCTCAGTTGGAGGCAGGAGAACAAAGACTGTGCTACGTCAGTCATCTGGAGGTTTCTCCTCTGTCGGCCCAAATCACTCTGCTACCCTTAGCCCGTTAGAGTTCTTTTTCTGCTTTATGTCCTCCAGGACCACATAATATTCATGGAGATGGTAGTCCGAAAACTGGTAATGAGCCTAACACAATTGATAGCTCACTTGTCTCCTGCTGCTATGTGAATTGTAAGCCTCGTGTTTCTGTGTACACACGTTCTGTGTACACACGTTCTGTGTACATGCGTGAGCTTATACAGTGTGTACCTGTACATTAGCCCCCATCCCCCTTTCCCTCCAATCTAATCTCTGTCTCTACCACAGTAGGATGCATGAGAAGAATGATTCTTATTCTTTTTAAAAACAAAAGCCTCTCCAGTTAATTAGTGGAGGGGCCTTCTCTGTACAGATATAGGAAACCTCTTGTTAAGAATTAGGCACACTATTCATTCCTACAAAGGTCCCAGAAACACCTCCATGTTTGAGTGTATGTGTCATGTGATGGAAAGTATAAAATACCTTCTCCCACTTGGAAAGGGACAAATAGGTGAAGGACTTTAGCTATCTGAGGGATGAGATTTGTATTTTGGATGGCTGGGCATTCTCACTTCCAATGGTTTCTCTTACACTGACCCCAGAACGTCGATCTTTGACCCAGAGTTTGTGGAACCCTCAAAATTTAAGAGTTCTTTCAGAGAGGGCTCATTCTCAGAGCTCAGAATGAAGTATTGGTGAGCATTAACTGAAATAGCAAGAGATCTTAGGCTGTAACAAAACTCTTCACCAGCCTTAGGAGTTTATCAGTCACAGCTCAGGAGGTGAGGAATTCCAGAGTCGAGGTGCTGCTGAGTTCTGTGTCTGCAAGGAGTCAGCTTTCCAGACGGCAGTCCCTTTACTGTCTCCTTTTACAAGACAAGATAACCCTCTAGGGTACCTTGGGGGGGGATAATCCTACTGACAAGATCCCCAGCTTTGTGACCAGGTCACCTCTCAGTATCATTACCGTGGGATATGGAAGTGTATCACCTGGGAAAGACACACACATTCAGACGGTAACAGCATTATAAGGAAGCTCTACAATTCACAGACATGGGTTGGACAGCCCATTGAATGGCATCAATCGTGTGCCACCAAAGTAGTTCAAAGAACTACCCCTTGTGGTGTAGGGAGAAATAGATATTCCGTAGAGTTTTGTTGACTCTCTTACTTCTAAGCATAGAGGGTTGAGGACATACAGACAAAAAATTTCTCAGTAGCAGACTTAACTCTGTATTGCATTGTTTAGTGGAACACTTTAGCTATATTAATTTTTTCCAGCATAGGTGGTCTATGGAAAAAAATTTCTTGGAGTCTAATCTTTGCAACATCAAGGGAGTGCTTAGCTAAAATTCATTAAGTTTTATTAGATTGAATAAAAAATACAAGCAATCGTTTATAAATGCTAGGCAAGCCTTTCTTCCCACTTTAATTTCCATATCATAAACTTCATGATCTCTATAGCTTCTTCAATTACAGATTTTGTTACTGTATTCAATTAATGCTTTTGTCTTTAAATTCAATCTTATACCATATTGATGCTACTGTACCAGCTATATTTTAAATTCTGGCTTACAGATATCTAACATAACTTTCTTCTTTTGTTTTTAAAACATCTATGTAATTTAGTTTTATGTATCATTTAAACATGGGAAATTGAATCCAGGACCTTGTGTATACACAAGTAGGAAAATTCTCTACCACTGGCCTACATTGCCAGCCTTTATTTTTTTTATTATCATTTCAGTAACTCTTGTCATAAGCCAAAATGTAGATCCATTCCATAATTGCAATCACTCTTATATTTGAACTTGCATCGATATTTGCATTGCTTTCCTAAAATAGATTTCATTTATTTATTTAGTACAATATATTTTGATCTTGTTTTACCCACTTCCAAAACAAAATGAAATAAAAATTCCGCAACAAAACAAACAGTACATGGAGTCCATTTTGTGTTGGCTATCTACTCCTGCTACCCCTGAGCATGGTACCCTGAAGTGTGCTTGATATATCCAGTGACACGCACTGGAGAAAATTCATTTTCCCTTTCTGATGAGGTTTCAATTGCAAATAGCCTCTGGGTAAGAGTTGGGTCTTTGTGTTCACTTCATTTAACAATGCTGAGATTCTGCCTGGTTTGACTCTGTGCAGATCCTGTGTGGGCTGCCTTGGTTTCTGTGAGTTCATATGTGTATTGATCCTGCTGTATCTAGAAAGCCTGTTTCCCTGGAGCCATCAGCCATGTCTGCCTCTTAGGACCTTTCTGCCTACATAGATCTCCTGAGCCTTGAGTGCAGGGAATTTTTTTAATTCATTTAAATTAGAAACAAACTTTTTTTTACATGTTAATCCCAGTTCCCTCTCCCTCCACTAATCCCCTACCCCATTCCCTTTCTGCTCCCCAGGGAGAGTGAGGCCTTCCATGGGGGATCTTCAAAGTCTGTCATATCATGTGGAGCAGGGCCTAAGCCCTCACCTATGTGTCTAAGCTGAGAGATCAGTCCTATGCTGTCAGTCTGGGGTCCATGAGCTCCCCCTTGTTCAGGTCAGCTGTTTCTGTGGGTTTCACCAGCCTAGTCTTGAACCCTTTGTCCATCACTCCTCCCTCTCTGCAACTGGATTCCAGAGTTCAGCTCGGTGCTCAGCTGTGGGTGTCTGCTTCTGCTTCCATCACTTACTGGATGAAGGCTCTAGGATGGCATGTAAGGTAGTCATCTCATTATTGGGGAAGGGCATTTAAGGTAGCCTCTCCACTATTGCTTAGAGTGTCAGTTGGTGTCTTCCTTGTAGATCTCTGGCAATTGCCCTAGTGGCATATTTCTCTGTAAACCTGTAATGGCTCCCTCTATTATGGTATCTCTTATCTTATCTCTATTCTTCCCCCGACTCAACCTTCCTGCTCCCTCATGTCCTCCTCATCCTTCCTCTTCTCCCCTTCTCATTCTCCCAGCTCTATCTCCCCCCACCATGCTCCCAATTTGGTCAGGAGCTCTTGTCCCTTTCCCGTCCTCTGGGGAGACCATGTATGTCTCTCTTAGGGTCCTCCTTGTTTCCTAGCTTGTCTGGCAGTGTGGATTATAGGCT